>NC_091986.1:71961643-72277007 GCF_044704955.1 Pristiophorus japonicus | reverse complement strand
ATAAGTAGAGTACCAGTAACAAATCTTACATCAGATGTAATGGAAACCATCCCAAGAGAATGTCAGAATTGAAGTCTTGAGTCCGAGTCAGGCAGGCAAACAATCTGAAGTGGTAGAGTCAAAATGTGGATCAAGGTTTGCCCTTGAAGGAAAACTCTCCTCAGGCTGCTCCTAGAATGAGTCTAAGTTCGACACCAAGTTTGGGAAGTTCTATTCGAGAGTGAAGGTATCCTCTCTGAAGCAGAAAACCAGGGGTTAAGTTTGATTTGTATATATGGCAAAATAAGTTAATATATTTTGTTGTGTATCGCCATGCAAGTTATGTATAATGAATATTTTGTTATGATTACTTCTTCATTAGGGAAGTAAAAGTGTAATAGAGCTCCACCTAGTGGACTGCTGCTCCACCTAGTGGACTACTGTGGTAATGCAACTACTCATGTAAATAAAATAAATGCATCAGGTGACAACATTACCTGAAAATTTCCTGTTGGAGACATAAGAACATAAGAACATATGAAATAAGAGCAGGAGTAGGCCATATGGCCCCTCGAGCCTGCCCCACCATTCAATAAGATCATGGCTGATCTGATCATGGACTTAGCTCCACTTCCCTGCCCACTCCCCATAACCCCTTATCGTTTAAGAAACTGCCTATTTCTCTCTCAAATTTATTTAATGTCCCAGCTTCCACAGCTCTCTGAGGCGGCAAATTCCACAGATTCACAACACTCTGAGAGAAGAAATGTCTCCATCTCAGTTCTAAATGGGTGGCTCCTTATTCTAAGATCATGCCCTCTAGTTCTAGTCTCCCCCACCAGTAGAAACATCCTCTCTGCATCCACCTTGTCAAGCCCCCTCATAACCATATACGTTATGATAAGATCACCTCTCATTCTTCTGAATTCCAATGAATAGAGGCCCAACCTACTCAATCTTTCCTCATAAGTCAACCCCCTCATCGCTGGAATAAACCTAATGAACCTTCTTTGAACTGCCTCCAAAGCAAGCCTATCCTTTCGTAAATATGGAAACCAAAACTGCACGCAGTATTCCAGGTGTGGCCTCTCCAATACCCTGTACAGCTGTAGCAAGACTTCCCTGCTTTTATACTCCATCCCCTTTGCAATAAAGGCCAAGATTCATTAGCCTTCCTGATCACGTGCTGTACTTGCATACTATCCTTCTTTGTTTCATGCAGGAACAAAAAGGGACAAAATCCCAATGAAAGAATCTCAGACGTCAGTACGCTTGGAAATCAGCAGCTGCTGGACATTATACAGCAGCTGACCCAGAAGCAGACGAAACTCCAATGAATCGCATAGGCCCCCAGCCAAGAACCCGATCCCCGCATGTGGATCAATGCATCGTTAGGAGGCCGGCGATGCGACATGTTGATAGACACCGGGGCATCGGTGTCCCTAACCAATCTCGATCTACCCACTACCCGGTGATCCATCATAATCCAAGGGGTAGGGGGAAACAGGACCACGGCGTATCAAAGCGAAACACAAGTGCTCGAGGTAGATGGTATAATGGTACCGGTCCAGTTCTGGGTATGTCAAAATTCAGAGGGCACTATACTAGGGATGGACCTACTCCGCGAGCTAGGCACCATAGTGGACGCACGGCGAAGGCGGGTAACCTGGAAAGCCAAGACAGGGTATAAGGATAAAGTTGCTGGGAAATGGGCCCCAGTGAAAAATATAGCCACGTTAGGTAAAACAGGCACATTGACGAGAGACTGGTCTAAGGACGGGATGTTGGGATTACTGTGTCAGGCTATCCCGGGAGTTTGGGCAATAAGCAAACAGGACTGTGGGCTCATTGATATCACACTGGAGAAGGTCACGGGACCGCTACATCCTCCCCACAAACAATACCCTATTAAACCAGAGGCCATGCGGGCCACTGAGGAGATAATAGAAGTCCTGGTAGACCAAGGCATATTATGACAGACAGTATCAGTCACGAACTCCCCGATGTGGCCAGATAAGAAACCGGAGAGAGGTGCCTGGACTTAGACCAGAGGCTTCCTTCCCGCCGGCGTAATAAAGGTCGTTTTGGCGTTGGAACCGATCCCGAGTGTTGAGTGATTCTTGCGAGAAAACATTCACGCTAACAATGATGTATCGCAAACTAGCACTAATCATTTACAAAGGTTATACAAGACAAGCAGTTTGTTTGAACACAATAGATTCCTGGCTTTCTTTAAGGCAGCCTCGTGTGTTCCCCATTACCCAGTCATCTCTTTTGTGCAGTAGCGCATGTAGGGGTTCTAGCAGGGTGCTTAATCCAGGTAGGAAATTACCAAAATAGTTAAGGAGTCCCTGGAACGACCGCACCTCCGTCACATTCTGTGGTCTCGGCGTGTTCTTGATGGCCTCCGTCTTGATGTCGGTGGGTCTGATGCCATCTACCAAGATTCTTCTTCCCAAGAACTTGACCTCCTGCACCAGGAAAACACACTTCGAGCGTTTCAACCTGAGTCCCATGCGATCCAACTGACTAAGAACCTCTTCCTATTCTTCAAGTGTTCAATGGTGTCCCGACCTGTAACCAATATGTCGTCCTGGAAAACCACAGTGCGAGGAACTGTTCCGTTGGAAGATTGCCGCAGCCGACCGAATCCCGAATTGGCATCTGTTATAAATGAACAGACCTTTGTACGTGTTGACGCAGGTGAGGCCTTTTGAAGACTCCTCCAGCTCCTACGTCATGTAGACCGAGGTCAGGTCCAGCTTGGTGAACGTCTTCCCTCCAGCCAGGGTCGCAAATAGGTCGTCTGACTTGGGTAGCGGGTACTGGTCCTGTAGTGAAAAACGGTTAATCGTTACTTTATAGTCCCCATTAATTCTGACTGTGCCGTCCTCTTTAAGTACCGCGACAATCGGACTGGCCCACTCATTAAATTTCACCGGCACGATGATGCCTTCTCGCTGCAGCGTGTCCAGCTCAATTTCCACTTTTTCATGCATCATATAAGCTACCTCCCGTGTCTTGTGGTGGATGGGTCGTGTACCGGGAACCAAATGGATCTGCACTTTCTCCCCCGAAAAGCTTCCAATGCCAGGCTCGAACAACGATGGAAACCTGCTCAGAACCTGGGCACATGAGGCGTCGTCGACAGACGGAAGCACTCGGATGTCGTCCCAGTTCCAGCGGATTTTTCCCAGCCAGCTTCTGCCTAACAATGTGGGACCATCCCCTGGCACAAACCACAACTGGATTTGTGTACTGCTCCATCATAGGAGACTTTGACTTCTGCGCTGCCAATTACAGGGATTCAGTTCCTTGGTGTAAGTCTTTAGTTTGATGTGAATGGGGCTGAGCTTTGGCCTGTGTGGCTTGTTGCCTCACAGTCTGTTGTAGGATTCACAAAATTCTGGAACCCCCTGCTCAATGGACATGTGTCTGGAATTTAAAAGGGAACTGTGTTAGACTTTTGGAGGAGAAATGTGGACAGAAATATCGCACTATTAGGCTCCTTTGGACTAAACTAGGGCATTTTAGATTGAGTTTGGACATTTTAAATTGTATGCTGGGTCTACATAGGGCTGCTAACCCATCTGAGAGGCAGGCTCCAGGGAGATATTAGCAGTCTAACAAAAGCCCACTTACCAGGGACCCAGATACATTCATATTTTAATAGTTCTTAAAACGGCTATACAGAAAAACCCTGGCATCAGCAAAACACACAATGGACAGTATCAAGATCTGATGACATTCAAACAGCACCATTTGAAAATCCCATCAACACCTTTGGGAATCTTGTATCATGCTAATGTTCAATCAGCCCACCAAAATTTTCACAAAGGGATCACATTGGGGATAATCAGCCTGCCAAAATCGCACAAAAGCAGTCATCAAAAATTAATTGTGCATCCGAGTTTTGGCGCGAAAGTTTAAGCAGCCTCTCGGGTATAACTGGGAGCCCTTGCTGGTAGCTTGCTGGTGACTTTTGGGTTGTGGTGACTTTTGGGCTGGGGAACTTTTTGGGCTGAGGAAACATTTTTTGAAGAAACATACCCGAGAACACTCTGGGAGAACACTTGGATTCTGGGCTCTTTGACTCTGGTTTTGAAACATCTAACTTGCCACACGAGGTTACAGCAATGCAACAAGAACCACCTAACAAGAAGCCTCAGTCACTGGAAAACCAACAATCCTCCAGCGCTGACTCAAGGAAAAAACTTACTTACCATCAAACCGTCGACCAGTGCTAATACCGAAGACACGGCAACCAGCCAAAGAATCCAGAAGATTGAGGAGAGAGAAAGCAATGTGCAACTATCTAAACTGAGGAGAAGTCCCTGCAATTTCAGAGTCTAACTTAGTTAGTGTAGTGGTGGGAGGTGTTTTTTTTTTCACTGCTTAACCTCTGTACCCGTTGCGTATTCGGTTTCCCCCTTTTTCTGTACATTTTGTTATATGCTATTAAGTTAATTAGCATGGTGTGCTATTTTCTAAATAAAATATTTATTCTTGCACCAAACAGTTGTCTGTCTACATCTATCACATCCTCAAAATAATTCTAAGACCTAGAACCAGGGAGTGGGACGATTCAAACTGTCAAGGTCAGAAAAGGCTGACAAACCTACCACCCCCTACAGAATGGCGAGCCAGGTAGGAGCTTTGTGCAAAGGATGCAAGGATGTAGACTCGGTTCTGGTGGAAAGAACAAAAATGGAGGAAAGACTCTCCGAATATGTATTGAAGAAAGTAAATATTACCAAAAAGTGGGTCATAAACCTGTTACGGGCTGAGCGTCCAGTGGACACAGCTGCTAAGTGAACCGAGAGCAAGGACCATAAAAGGTCAATAGAGAAGGCCATTTGGTTGGTCTGCTACCAAAGACACATCCAGTTGCTGGATAGGAAGGTCAAGAAATTTGTAGCAGAGCTCCGGGAATCCGAAGAGCACTCAGCCTTAAGGGCTATGGCAAGGGAGAACATTTTTGAGGAATTAACTAAACAAAAGCATAGCAGGTTACAGCTAGAGGTAACCCACAGGAATAAGCAGGACTATTTCCGATGCCAAGTAACAGAGGCAAAGGGGAAAGGGCTGACACTGCGGGAGGAAAATGCCCGCCTAACAAAAGTGATAAGAGAACAGGAGGAGAGGAAACTGGATGTGCAGGCAGCCTATAAAGTAGCCAGTAACAAGGGCCTTTGGGTGGAGCATCACGAGCCCTGTGAGGCCAAGATAAAAAGTTTAACCCAGGCCCTATCTAATGCTAAGGGGATGGAATGCCTGATAAACCCAAGCGTTCCTAAGGGAGACGTGCAGGAGTAAAGGGGAGTAGAGGGGGAGAGGGATAGAGTGGCAGAAAGGGGCATCCAACAACCACCTGTAGCCCTATTGAGGTTAAGCCTGGCAGTACAGAGAGCGCGGCACCGAAGGAATACAAGGGATGTCAGGACCGGGCCCGATGCGCCCGATTCGACGACAAAAGTATGATGTCGGCAACGGTGGTCAGGGACAAGGAGCCATGGAGAGCCAATTTGTAATCCCCATGGAATCCAGCAGCTCCAGGAAATGGTAGCTGATTTAGAAAAGTTAACCCCTCAAGGGGACCCCTCGGTCCATTTCATGGACATAGAGCAGACAGAGGGAACGATGAGGCCGAACTGCCTAAAATGCTGCTTTTCTCCTTGGATCACAAGGTATACCAGGCCCTCTCTGCAGATAGCAAGAAGGGGCAGAGCACATACGCTGCGATCCAAGAAGAAATGTTGGTGGTTCTGGGCCTAAATGATGGAAGTCCGTTTTCCCGGGTCGAGAAAACCCTGCAACAGGCAGGCGAAACTCCACAGGCTTTCGCAGACAGGCTGTGGCCCGTCTACGAGAGAGCATGTGGAGGAGATCTCGACCGGAAACACCTGGACCGGGAACCAACAGCTCGCTGGCTTTGCAGCCTAGTGGCTAACTGCCTGCCATGAGTAAAGGCTAAAGCCAAGCTGTGGTTCGACCCCAGAGACCCCACCGGTACCAAGGAGTCAGTGGTTAAGCAGCTAACCCTGGCTTACCGCAACGGCACAGGGACAGTTGAGGCCCCACAAAAAGGAAAGGTCCACGAGATCCGGCCCAGTAATTCCAGGAGAGAATGATACCAGGAAGGGGGGGAACCATTCCGACTCAAAGAGTACATGCTATTGGTGCAGAAAAAGTGGACACTGGCGTAAGGATTGCCAAAATCCTTGGAAAGATAGGGCAAGAAAGAAATCCCCAAACTTAAAGGATTCCACTGCCACAAAATGTTTAACAGCCCCGGCCCAAAAATCCAAACCTGTGGCACACATTCCCTCTGGCAGTTTCTATGAGATTGTGGCCGTGCTCCGAACTATGATCATGGGCTCAAGGAAGGTAGCTGTAGCCACCAGCACAACCCCATCTGCCTCACCTAATCCTGACCCATGACTAGAGCCAGCGCAGGATGTATACCTGTGCCCTTTACAATATGATGAGTGGAAACGGCTTTGCGTGAAGATGGAGGTGGAGAGGGTTAAAGGGACTTATCTGCTAGACACTGGTGCTTCCAGCACCATCGTCTATGCGGATAACCCAACCACCTCACCTCTGTCAAACGGAGTCCCGTATTCCTTGGTAGGGTTCACAGGTAACGAGCAGGCTGGCTCGTTCTCCATTCCACTATCAATTGACTTAGGAGCACTCCACACCAAGTGGACATGTGTCCTAATGAAGTGGGAGAAAGAGGGAACAGGGATCCTAGGTGCAGATTTCATTATTGGCCACAAGGTCCTAATGGACCTTAGAAATCATTGTCTATGGGGAGCGGTGTGCACGGGGGAAGAGAAAGAAGTTGCAGTGATCCCGGGGATACAAGGCAAAGGGTATGCACGGTAAAGCCAAAAGAAGGCTATGACCACAAGTTACTGGTAAGCAGTACCCCGGAGAGTATCAGGCATTTGTGCAGGCAAATCTCAGTGCATTCGCCACCTACAAGCATGATTGTGGAAGAGTAACAGGGGTCGAGGTTAGCGTAGATGGGGATCCCATGGCCAGGTCCCAAAAACAGTATAATTTCCCTAGGGAGGCAGAGGCAGACCTGGAGATTGCCCTGGGTTCCCTGGTCACACAGGTAGTGTTGAGGCCGATAGTCACCCACATGAACTCACCACTCTGGCCGGTTAGGAAACCGGACAATTCGTAGAGAGCCAGCCTCATTCGCAATATCCCAGCCAGCGTGCCCACGGTCGCTGCAGTCACCGCCCTAATTGGAAGCATACCGGCATCCGCGTGCTCCTTCACGGTGTTGGATATCTCAAACAGTTTTTGGTCCATCCCGTTAAAGGGAGGGGACCAGTACAAATTTGCTTTTACCTTCAAGGGCCAGCAATACACATGGAATTGCCTTCCCCAGGGGTTTCATAACAGCCCCAGTATATTCCATCAATGCATGGCCAATTGTTTAAAACACTTCAGCAAGCCCCAGCAGTTGGTACAGTATGTGGATGACCTGCTCCTATTCACCAACAAGGGTGAGAAGCACGGCCCATTCTGGCTGAACTGCTGGGACTACTAAAGGAAGAGGGTTTTAAAGTCAACCCAAAGAAGGCGCAGATCGGCCAGCCAAAAGTAAAATTCCTGGGCCTGACTGTGCGTGCAGGCGAGAGGCTATAGATAAGGCCAGGAGAGAAGCAGTGCAGGAATTGCTAGGCCCTCGTTCTGTTACCGGAGTAAGATCTTTCTTCATCAACTAATGCAAGCTGTACAACCCAGGGTCAGCTAAGCACAAAGGGCAGCTGGAAGGGGTGAGCCGTCCTCAAGACAAGGGCCCCCAGCCAGCAGCCTCCGACTGTGGGGGAACCATAGGGGTAGTGGGGGCAGACTCACAGGCCGTACAAGTAGGGGCCATGAGCTGTATTACTGCAGGGGATGTCCCACCTATAGTTTGGGCCTCGTACAAACCCCAGGTACTCGAAGGCCTTAGAAGGACTTTCCACACCCGGCAACCCAAGTTCCCATGGTCCCATACGCTACGATACAGACTGCTCCATCCCGAGAGGGACTCCAGGAAACAAAGACTGTGGAAGGCGGGAGACCGCTTACAGGCAAAAGGTCCCAGGCCTGCAGTGCCCGACTGTAGGGAACAGGCAGGGAAGGCAGCAGCCTCACCAGTCATAGCCTCCTGAAGGGAACGAGCCCACAACAGAGGTACCAGCCCAACAAGGCACTGAACTCGATTATGGGAAGCCTGTGGGGGAAGCAGCAGTCCCATCGGACATAGGTTCCGACTATGGGGAACCAACAGGGCAGATAATAGTTCCAATAGCATTAGGGTTAGGCACTGTTCACTGCATAGAGGGTAGGGCCATCCCACCTATTGTATGGAACTCAGAAACCCCCCCCCCCCCCCCCGAGTACTGACCCCGTGTGAAGGAGTAACCGAGTCTCACGGCCTAGGACTCCATGGTCCCTGATACAAATGCTGCCCAGATACCACAGAAGGCACAGGACATCCAGGATGTAACCTGGCCACCCGGTGACGGGTGGCGAAGTATATAGCTTTGGTTTAAGTTAGTATCTAAGTTAAAGGGTTTTGAGTTTTAAGTTAGTGGTTTGGTATTGTATTTTAGAGCATTCAAGTTTAAATTTGAATAAGATTACCTTGTAGCCAAGCCAGAGAACATGTTCTCAAAGGCAAGGCTGTCTGCTTTATGACCCTCTGCAGGAAAGCCAGAAATGATGGAAGGAATTCTGTTCCTACTCGCCCTACTGGGGGCAAGCACCGGCAAGAGAGGTGTCCCACAACTACCTAGGGACCAGTGAACGGTCTAGTTTTAATACCTACAGGAATAATCCTATATCAGCAGGTACAGTATGCAGTGGCAATCAGTAATAATGAGCGTCGAGGAGAGGCACGGGAGTTCGGAGGAGAGGCCTGTAAAAGGCCCATCAGTCAGTCGGGGAGCGACATGGGAGTTTGGAGGAGAGGCCTATAAAAGACCCATCAGTCAGTCGGGGAGCGACATGGGAGTTTGGAGGAGAGGCACGGGAGTTCGGAGGAGAGGCCTATAAAAGGCCCATCAATCAGTCGAGGAGCGACACGGGGAGTTCGGAGGAGAGGCACGGGAGTTCGGAGGAGAGGCCTATAAAAGGCCCATCAGTCAGTCGGGGAGCGACACGGGAGTTCGGAGGAGAGGCGTGGGAGTTCGGAGGAGAGGCCAGCTGGTGCAGCGGCAGCGGGGAGAAAAGGCAAAAATGAAGTAGAAAGAAATCAAAAGGTGATGTCACAGCCAAGGGGGTAAGTGATTGGCTGGTGATTGGTAAGTAGTTTTTCTTTTTCTTTTCTTTATCAGTAAGTAACCTTTGAGCATTATTGCCAAATTAAGTTTATCTAAGGGTTAAGTCATGGCAGGACAGCACGGACACGTGTTATGCTCCTCCTGTACTATGTGGGAAATCAGGGACGCTTCCGATGTCTCTGACGACTAGGTGTGCGGGAAGTGCACTGCCTGCAGCTCCTGACAGACCGCATTGCGGCCCTGGAGCTGCGGGTGGATTCACTCTGGAGCATCCACGATGCTGAGGTTGACGTGCATAGCACATTTAGTAAGTTGGTCTTACCGCAGGTAAAGGGTACACAGCCAGATAGGGAATGGGTGACCAACAGGAAGAGCAGTGCAAAGAAGGTAGTGCAGGGGTCCCCTGCTGTCATCACCGTGCAAAACATATACACTACTTTGGGTACTGTTGGGGGGATGACTCATCAGGGGAGGGCAGCAGCAGCCAAGTTCATGGCACCGTGGTTGGCTCTGCTGCACAGGAGGGCAGGAAAAAGAGTGGGAGAGCTATAGTGATAGGGGATTCAATTGTAAGGGGAATAGATAAACGTTTCTGCTGCTGCAACCGAGACTCCAGGATGGTATGTTGCCTTCTTGGTGCAAGGGTCAAGGATGTCCTGGAGCAGGTGCAGGGCATTCTGAAAAGGGAGGGTGAACAGCCTGTTGTCGTGGTGCATATAGGTACAAAAGATATAGGTAAAAAACAGGATGAGGTCCTATGAGATGAATTTAGGGAGCTAGGAGCTAAATTAAAAAGTAGGACCTCAAAAGTAGTGATCTCAGGATTGCTACCAGTGCCACGTACTAGGAATCGCACGATAGCTCAGATGAATAGGTGGCTTGAGGAGTGGTGCAGCAGGGAGGGATTCAAATTCCTGGGACATTCGAACCGGTTCTGGGGGAGATGGGACTAGTACAAACTGGACAGTCTGCACCTGGGCAGGACCGGAACCAATGTCCTAGGGGGAGTGTTTGCTGTTCGGGAGGAGTTAAACTAATATAACAGGGGGATGGGAACCTATGCAGGGAGACAGAGGGAAGTAGAATGAGGCAGAAGCAAAAGATAGAAAGAAGAAAAGTAAAAGTGAAGGGCAGAGAAACCGAAGGCAAAAAGCAAAAAGGGCCACATTACAGCAAAATTCTAAAGGGGCAAAGTGTGTTAGAAAGACAAGCCTGAAGGCTCTGTGCCTCAATGCGAGGAGTATTCGGAATAAGGTGGACGAATTAACTGCGCAGATTGCAGTTAACGGTTGTGATGTAATTGACATCAGGGAGACATGGCTCCAGGGTGACCAAGGCTGGGAACTCAACATCCAGGGATTCAACATTTAGGAATAGGAAGGATAGACAGAAAGGAAAAGGAGGCAGGGTGGCAGTGCTGGTTAAAGAGGAAATTAATGCAATAGTAAGAAAGGACATTAGCTTGGATGATGTGGAATCGGTATGGGTGGAGCTACGGAAAACCAAGGGGCAGAAAACGCTAGTGGGAGTTGAGTTCAGACCACCAAACAGTAGTAGTGAGGTTGGGGACAACATCAAACAAGAAATTAGGGATGCATGCAATAAAGGTACAGCAGTTATCATGGGTGACTTTAATCTACATATTGATTGGGCTAACCAAACTGGTAACAATGCGGTGGAGGAGGATTTCCTGGAGCGTATTAGGGATGGTTTCCTAGACCAATATGTCGAGGAACCAACCAGGGAGCTGGCCATCCTAGACTGGGTGATGTGTAATGAGAAAGGACTAATTAGCAATCATGTTGTGCGAGGCCCCTTGGGGAAAAATGACCATAACATGGTAGATTTCTTTATTAAGATGGAGAGTGACACAGTTAATTCAGAAACTAGCGTCCAGAACTTCAGGAAAGGTAACTTCGATGTTTGAAGCGTGAATTGGCTAGAATAGACTGGCAAATGATACTTAAAGTGTTGACGGTGGATAGGCAATGGCAAACACTTATAGATCACATGGATGAACTTCAGTAATTGTACATCGCTGTCTGGAGTAAAAATAAAAAGGAGAAGGTAGCTCAACCGTTGCTAACAAGGGAAATTAAGGATAGTGTTAAATCCAAGGAATAGACATATAAATTGGCCAGAAAAAGTAGCAAACCTGAGGACTGGGAGAAATTTAGAATTCAGCAGAGGAGGACAAAGGGTTTAATTAAGAGGGGGAGAATAGAGTATGAGAAGAAGCTTGCCAGGAACATATAAACTGACTGCAAAAGCTTCTATAGAGATGTGGAGAGAAAAAGATTAGTAAAGACAAACGTAGGTCCCTTGCAGTCGGATTCAGGTGAATTTATAATGGGGAACAAAAAAATGGCAGACCAATTGAACAAATACTTTGGTTCTGTCTTCACGAAGGGAGACAAAAACAACCTTCCGGAAGTACTAGCGGACGGAGAGTCTAGTGAGAAGGTGGAACTAAAGGATATCCTTATTAGGCGGGAAATTGTGTTTGGGAAATTAATGGGATTGAAGGCCGATAAATCTCCGGGTCCTGATAGTCTGCATCCCAGAGTTTTTAAGAAAGTGGCCCTAGAAATAGTGGATGCATTGGTGATCATTTTCCAACATTCCATGGACTCTGGATCAGGTCCTATGGACTGGAGGGTAGCTAATGTAACACCACTTTTTAAAAAGGGAGGGAGAGTGAAAACAGGTAATTATAGAACGGTTAGCCTGTCATCAGTAGTAGGGAAAATGTTGGAATCAATTATTAAGGATGAAATAGCAGTGCATTTGGAAAGCAGTGACAGGGTCGGTCCAAGTCAGCATGGATTTATGAAAGGGAAATCATGCTTGCCGAACCTTCTAGAATTTTTTGAGCATGTAACCAGTAGAGTGGACAAGGGAGAACCAGTGGATGTGGTGTATTTGGACTTTCAAAAGGCTTTTGATAAGGTCCCACACAAGAGATTGGTGTGCAAAATCAAAGCACATGGTATTGGGGGTAATATACTGACATGGATAGGGAACTGGTTGGCAGACAGGAAGCAGAGAGTCGGGATAAACGAGTCCTTTTCAGAATGGCAGGCAATGACTAGTGGAGTGCCGCAGGGCTCAGTGCTGAGACCCCAGCTCTATACAATATACATCAATGATTTAGATGAAGGAATTGAGTGTAATATCTGCAAGTTTGCAGATGACACTAAACTGGGTGGCGGTGTGAGCTGTGAGGGGGATGCTAAGAGGCTGCAGGGTGACTTAGACAAGTTAGGTGAGTGGGCAAATGCATGGCAGATGCAGTATAATGTGAAGTTATCCACTTTGGGGGCAAAAACATGAAGACAGAATATTATCTGAATGGTGGCAGATTAGGAAAAGGGGAGGTGCAACAAGACCTGGGAGTCATGGTTCATCAGTCATTGAAAGTTGGCATACAGGTGCAGCAGATGGTGAAGAAGGCAAATGGTATGTTGGCCTTCATAGCTAAGGGATGTGAGTATAGAAGCAGAGAGGTCTTACTGCAGTTGTACAGGGCCTTGGTGAGGCCTTACCTGGAATATTGTGTTCAGTTTTCGTCTCCTAATCTGAGGAAGGACATTCTTGCTATTGAGGGAGTGCAACAAAGTTTCACCAGACTGATTCCCGGGATGGCTGGACTGACATATGAGGAGAGACTGGTTCAACTGGGCCTTTATACATTGGAGTTTAGAAGAATGAGCGGGGATCTCATAGAAACATTTAAGATTCTGACGGGACGGGACAGGTTAGATGCGGGTAGAATGTTCCCGATGTTGGGGAAGTCCAGAACCAGGGGACACAGTCATAGGATAAGGGGTAGGCCATTTAGGACTGAGATGAGGAGAAATGTCTTCATTCAGAGAGCTGTTAACCTGTGGAATTCCCTGCCGCAGAGAGTTGTTGATGCCAGTTCATTGGATATATTCAGGGGGAAGTTAGATATGGCCCTTATGGCTAAGGGGATCAAGGGGTATGGAGAGAAAGCAGGAAAGGGCTACTGAGGGAATGATCAGCCATGATCTTATTGAATGGTGGTGCAGGCTCGAAGGGCCGAATGGCCTACTCCTGCACCTATTTTTCTATGTTTCTATGTTTCTATGTTTCTATGTATTGAATGTATGACATGTAAGAGGGTGGGGGGAGTGGGGGGGGGGTGTTGGATCCCCTCTGCCAATGGAACTTGTAACACAAAAGGCATACTTTGATGTATTGTATTCGTGAGGGAAATGTAATGTTGCGAGGTTAGTTTTTTTTCAACTAGGTAATTGAGGGAAGGTTTGGCTCTGGGATGTTAGGAATTTTGTTCACCAACGGTGACACTATAAGAGAATAGTGTCAAAGGCGGGACTGTAGGATTCACAAAATTCTGGGAACCCCTACTCAATGGACATGTGTCTGGAATTTAAAAGGGAACTATGTTAAACTTTTGGAAGAGAAATGTGGACAGAAATATCTCACTATTGGGCACCTTTGGACTAAACTGGGGCCTTTTAGATTGAGTTTGGACATTTTAAATTGTATGCCTGGTCTGCATAGGGCTGCTAACTCACTTGGGAGGCAGGTCCCAGGGAGACATTAGCAGTCTAACAAAAGCCCACTTACCAGGGACCCAGATACATATATATTTTAATAGTTCTTAAAACGGCTATACAGAAAAACCCTGGCATCAGCAAAACACACAATGGACAGTATCAAGATCTGCTGACATTCAAACAGCACCATTCGAAAACCCCATCAACACCTTTGGGAATCTTGTATCATGCTAATGTTCAATCAGTCCACCAAAATTCTCACAAAGGGATCACATTGGGGATAATCAGCCTGCCAAAATCGCACAAAAGCAGTCATCAAAAATCAATTATGCACCCGAGTTTTGACGCAAAAGTTTAAGCAGCCTATCGGGTATAACTGGGAGCCCTTGCTGGTAGCTTGCTGGTGACTTTTGGGCTGGGGAACCTTTGGGCTGAGGAAAAACTTTTTGAAGAAACATACCCGAGAACACTCTGGGAGAACAATTGGACTCTGGGCTCTTTGACTCTGGCTTTGAAACATCTAACTTGCCACACAAGATTACAGCAACGCAACAAGAAGAACCTAACAAGAAATGGCAGAATCACTGAAAAACCAACAATCATCCAGCACTGACTCAAGGAAAAAACTTACTTACCATCAAAATGTCGACCAGTGCTAATACCGAAGACACGGCAACCAGCCAAAGAATCCACAAGTTTGTGGAGAGAGAAAGCAGTGTGCAACTATCTAAACTGTGGAGAAATCCTTTGGTGAGCATAGTCTCTGCAATTTCAGCGTCTAACTTAGTTAGTGTAGTGGTGGGAGGTGTTTTTATTTTCACTGCATAACCTCTGTACCCGTTGCATATACATTTTCCCCTTTTTCTGTACATTTTGTTATATGCTATTAAGTTAATTAGTGTGGTGTGCTATTTTCTAAATAAAATATTTATTCTTGCACCAAACAGTTGTCTGTCTACATCTATCACATCCCCTAAATAATTCCAAGCCTTAGAACCAGGGAGTGAGACAATTCGAACAGTCAAGTTCAGAAAAGGCTGACAAACCCACCACCCCTTACACTATCGAAGGCCTTTTTACTCTTTATGGACTGACTCGCACCCGTGTCCAGTTCCATAGATACTGGAATTCCGTTCAGTTCAACATTCAATATTATTGGTGGACATTTCATGATGAATGTGTGTACACCGTACACTTCTGCCTCCTCTGTACGAGACTCCAATTCAGCTTGATCCACAGTGGATCGATCTTCCTTTGCAACATGGTGGTTTGCAGGGTTTGCACCTCGCCTACACATTCGCTGGAAGTCTCCCATTGTTCTGCAACCTTTGCACGCATAGTGCTTGCAGCGGCATCGATGAGGCCGATGATCACCTCCACAGCGCCAACAAGATGTTAATTGCCTCGCATTAATGATTGATGGCAGACTCTGGGTTATCTGAGGTCATGCAGCAGCAGCTGGCATGTACGTTCTGCCATGTATATTCCTGCTTGAAAACGACGTTACTTTGTGCACAGTACTGGCCGAAACTTTGTTTTTGCTGGTGGACATAAATGCTTGGGCTATCGTTATGGCTTTACTTAGATTCAGAGTTTCAACAGTCGACAATTTGCGAAGGATTACCTCATGGCCAATGCCCAATACAAAAAAGTCTCTAAGCATTTGTTCTAGGAATCCCTTAAATTTGCAATGTCCTGCGAGACGCATTAGTTCGGCGACTTAGCTCCTGGCCCTCTGACCGTTGACATGTGTAGAACAGATATCTCGCCATCAAAACACTTTCCTTAAGATTTAGGTGCTTCCAGACCAGTGTACACAATTCTTCATAGGACTTAGCTGTTGTTTTTGCCGGAGCTAGGAGATTCTTCATGAAGCCATAGGTTGTTGCCCCACAGACAGTTAGGAGGATCGCCCTTCATTTGGCAGCGTTCTTGTCCCCTTCCAGCTCGTTGGCCATGAAGTATTGGTTGAGTCTCTCCATGAAGGCCTCCCAATCGTCCCCTTCTGAGAACTTCTCCAGGATACCAAATGTTCTTTGCCTTTTCACACTGTTGTTCATTACCTCGTCACCAATTGATATGTATGCAATAAAGGATGAAACTAAGTACTGTGTATAATGAGCAAGTGTGACCTTAGCTCCTTTTAATAAGATTCCAGAGTGCAGGTATCACGTGGGAGGCCTGCTTATATACTGTGCTCCCAAGGGATGCTGGGATCCGTTGGGACTCCAACAGGTAGGCCCTCTGGTGGTAGTATAATACAGGTTGTAAGGGGTTAAGTACATAACATAAATAATAACTTGCTCTTTGATTTTTTTCTGTCAAAGTGCATGAAATCACACTTTCCAAAATTATACTCCATCTGCCACATTTTTTCCCACTCACTTAGCCTGTCTATGTCCTTTTGCAGCTTTTTTATGTCCTTCTCACATGTTGCCTTTCCTCCCATCTTTGTATCATGAGCAAACTTGGCTACGTTACACTCAGTCCCTTCTTCCAAGTCGTTAATATAGATTGTAAATAGTTGGGGTCCCAGCACTGATCCCTGCATATGCTTGTGATGTTGCAAAGAAGATATCACAGACAGCTTTGTGGAAAAGCTAAGTGATCACATCCACTAGCCTGCATCATACCCCATGCAAAGACACCCCCTCCTCCATGCACCCACTAATGCAGCAGAAGTTTCCTTCGCTGTTCCTGTGGCTCCGACCTCCACTGGAGTGCTCCCTGCCCATCCGGGAGTCAATCAGCCTGGCTCCAGGCAGGGATCCTGTTGAAGAAAAAATATGCATGCTGTGGAGTAAAGCATTCAAGGAAACTCGGATCTCTGAGTTTCCCGACCAAAATTCTGCCCTCCTGCTCAGAAAACCCACCCCTGTCAATATCCGTGCCAACATTTCAGGTTGGTGACCTTCCATCAAAACTGAAAAATGTTATATAACCAGTTTTAAGCAAGTACAGAGACAGGGAAAAGAGGGAAGGGGAGTAAAGAACAAAAGGGTAAGTCTATGATGAGTGGAAGGCAGGAGTGATTAAATGACAAAAGAGAGGATGGTGCAAGATAATCGGATAAGTAAAGAAACAAAAATTGGGTCGACTGGAGCTGTAAATGGCAACAGCAGAATCATTACCAACATCTGGTCATGCTTGCAAACTGAATGAAAATGTTCAACAAATTGATCATCCAATCTGCGTTTGGTCTCCCCAGTGTACATCAGACTGCATTCTAAGCACTGAATAAAGTATATTCAGTTAAAAGAAGTACAAGGAAATCGCTGTTTCACCTGGAAGGAGTGTCTGGGGCCCTGGAGGATGGGAATAACAAATGTAGTTTTCCAAGACATTTTGGGGGTGAGCTTGGCACTTGTGAATCGGCTTCCCATTTTACACCGTGCCTGATCTTTTCTGTCATGTATCTTACATGGCCACTGTTGATACCATATCAAGGTGTGCCATCAGAGGGCACAGCAGTGGGAGACTGGTAGGTTACCTGTCCAGGTGTGCCTGGCCTAGTATAAAAGGCAGGCCACCAGGTGTGATCCTCATTCTGGAGTTAACTAATAAAGGACTAAGGTCACGACAGTTCAAGTACAATACACTGCGTCGTGGAGTCATTGTGAGAGCATCTAAGGACACAACATTTTCAACAACAACTGCATTTATATAGCACCTTAAATTAGTATAAACAACAGAGCACACTTTATAGGAGCATTTTCAGACACATTTTGACAGTCGGCGACAAGCGGGTGCAGCGTGGTGAGGCCGATAAAGGCACAGCTTGTGCAGCTCCAGCCGGGAGAAAAAGCAGAAAAGAAGTAGAAAGGAATCAAAAGGTGATGTCACAGCCAAAGGGGTGATTGGCTGGTGAGTGGTAAGTAGTTTTTCTTTTTCTTTTTTTTATCAGTAAGTAACCTGTAACAGTGTTGTCACCAATTTAAATGTATCTAAGGGTTAAGTCATGGCAGGAGAGCTTGGTCACGTGATATGCTTCTCCTGTACCATGTGGGAACTCAGGGACACTTCCAGTCCCTGACGACTACATCTCTGGGAAGTGTATCCGCCTCCAGCTCCTGACGGACGGCGTTGCGGAATTGGAGCTGAGGGTGGATTCACTCTGGAGCATCCACGATGCTGAGAATGACGTGAATAGCACGTGTAGCGAGTTGGTCTTACCGCAGGAGAAGGGTCCACAGCCAGCTAGGGAATGGAAGACCAGCAGGAAGAGTAGTGCAAGGAAGGTAGTGCAGGGGTCCCCTGTGGTCATCCCCCTGCAAAACAGATACACTGCTTTGAGTACTGTTGAGGGGGATGACTCATCAGGGGAGGGCAGCAGCAGCCAAGTTCATGGCACCGTGGCTGGCTCTGTTGCACAGGAGGGCAGGAAAAAGATTGGGAGAGTGATAGTGATAGGGGATTCAATTGTGAGGGGAATAGATAGGCGTTTCTGACGCCGCAACCGAGACTCTAGGATGGTATGTTGCCTCCCTCGTGCAAGGGTCAAGGATGTCTCGGAGCGGGTGCAGGACATTCTAAAAAGGGAGGGAGAACAGCCAGTTGTCGTGGTGCATATTGGTACCAACGACATAGGTAAAAAAAGGGATGAGGTCCTACGAAACGAATTTAAGGAGCTAGGAGCTAAATTAAAAAGTAGCACCTCAAAAGTAGTAATCTCGGGATTGCTACCAATGCCACGTGCTAGTCAGAGTAGGAATCGCAGGATAGCGCAGATGAATACGTGGCTTGAGCAGTGGTGCAGCAGGGAGGGATTCAAATTCCTGGGGCATTGGAACCGGTTCTGCGGGAGGTGGGACCAGTACAAACCGGACGGTCTGCACCTGGGCAGGACGGAACCAATGTCCGAGGGGGAGTGTTTGCTCGTGCTGTTGGGGAGGAGTTAAACTAATATGGCAGGGGAATGGGAACCAATGCAGGGATACAGAGGGAAACAAAAAGGAGACAAAAGCAAAAGACAGAATGGAGATGAGGAAAAGTGGAGGGCAGAGAAACACACAGCAAAGAACAAAAAGGGCCACTGTACAGCAAAATTCTAAAAGGACAAAGGGTGTTAAAAAAGCAAGCCTGAAGGCTTTGTGTCTTAATGCAAGGAGTATCCATAATAAGGTGGATGAATTAACTGTGCAAATAGATGTTAACAAATATGATGTGATTGTGATTACAGAGACGTGACTCCAGGATGATCAGGGCTGGGAACTCAACATCCAGGGGTATTCAACATTCAGGAAGGATAGAATAAAAGGAAAAGGAGGTGGGGTAACATTGCTGGTTAAAGAGGAGATTAATGCAATAGTTAGGAAGGACATTAGCTTGGATGATGTGGAATCTATATGGGTAGAGCTGCAGAACACCAAAGGGCAAAAAACGTTAGTGGGAGTTGTGTACAGACCTCAAAACAGTAGTAGTGATGTTGGGGAGGGCATCAAACAGGAAATTAGGGGTGCATGCAATAAAGGTGCAGCAGTTATAATGGGTGACTTTAATATGCACATAGATTGGGTTAACCAAACTGGAAGCAATACGGTGGAGGAGGATTTCCTGGAGTGCATAAGGGATGGTTTTTTAGACCAATATGTCGAGGAACCAACTAGGGGGGAGGCCATCTTAGACTGGGTGTTGTGTAATGAGAGAGGATTAATTAGCAATCTCGTTGTGCAAGGCCTCTTGGGGAAGAGTGAACATAATATGGTGGAATTCTGCATTAGGATGGAGAATGAAACAGTTAATTCAGAGACCATGGTCCAGAACTTAAAGAAGGGTAACTTTGAAGGTATGAGGCGTGAATTGGCTAGGATAGATTGGCGAATGATACTTAAGGGGTTGACTGTGAATGGGCAACGGCAGACATTTAGAGACCGCATGGATGAATCACAACAATTGTACATTCCTGTCTGGCGTAAAAATAAAAAAGAGAAGGTGGCTCAACCGTGGCTATCAAGGGAAATCAGGGATAGTATTAAAGCCAAGAAAGTGGCATACAAATTGGCCAGAAATAGCAGCGAACCTGGGAGAAATTAAGAACTCAGCAGAGGAGGACAAAGGGTTTGATTAGGGCAGGGAAAATGGAGTACGAGAAGAAGCTTGCAGGGAACATTAAGACGGATTGCAAAAGTTTCTATAGATATGTAAAGAGAAAAAGGTTAGTAAAGACAAACGTAGGTCCCCTGCAGTAAGAATCAGGGGAAGTCATAACGGGGAACAAAGAAATGGCAGACCAATTGAACAAGTACTTTGGTTCGGTATTCACTAAGGAGGACACAAACAACCTTCCGGATATAAAAGGGGTCATAGGGTCTAGTAAGGAGGAGGAACTGAGGGAAATCCTTATAAGTCGGGAAATTGTGTTGGGGAAATTGGTGGGATTGAAGGCCGATAAATCCCCAAGGCCTGATGGACTGCATCCCAGAGTACTTAAGGAGGTGGCCTTGGAAATAGCGGATGCATTGACAGTCATTTTCCAACATTCCATTGACTCTGGATCAGTTCCTATCGAGTGGAGGGTAGCCAATGTAACCCCACTTTTTAAAAAAGGAGGGAGAGAGAAAACAGGGAAGTATAGACCGGTCAGCCTGACCTCAATAGTGGGTAAAATGATGGAATCAATTATTAAGGATGTCAAAGCAGCGCATTTGGAAAGAGGTGACATGATAGGTTCAAGTCAGCATGGATTTGTGAAAGGGAAATCATGCTTGACAAATCTTCTGGAATTTTTTGAGGATGTTTCCTGTAGAGTGGACAAGGGGGAACCAGTTGATGTGATATATTTGGACTTTCAGAAGGCTTTCGACAAGGTCCCACACAAGAGATTAATGTGCAAAGTTAAAGCAAATGTGATTGGGGGTAGTGTGCTGACATGGATTGAGAACTGGTTGTCAGACAGAAAGCAAAGTGTAGGAGTAAATGGATACTTTTCAGAATGGCAGGCAGTGACTAGTGGGGTGCCGCAAGGTTCTGTGCTGGGGCTCCAGCTGTTTACACTGTACATTAATGATTTAGACGAGGGGATTAAATGTAGTATCTCCAAATTTGCAGATGACACTAAGTTGGGTGGCAGTATGAGCTGCGAGGAGGATGCTATGAGGCTGCAGATTGATTTGGATAGGTTAGGTGAGTGGGCAAATGCATGGCAGATGAAGTATAATGTGGATAAATGTGAGGTTATCCACTTTGGTGGTAAAAACAGAGAGACAGACTATTATCTGAATGGTGACAGATTAGGAAAAGGAGACCTGGGTGTCATGGTACATCAGTCATTGAAGGTTGGCATGCAGGTACAGCAGGCGGTTAAGAAAGCAAATGGCATGTTGGCCTTCATAGCGAGGGGATTTGAGTACAGGGGCAGGGAGATGTTGCTACAGTTGTACAGGGCCTTGGTGAGGCCACACCTGGAGTATTGTGTACAGTTTTGGTCTCCTAACTTGAGGAAGGACATTCTTGCTATTGAGGGAGTGCAGCGAAGGTTCACCAGACTGATTCCCGGGATGGCGGGACTGACCTATCAAGAAAGACTGGATCAACTGGGCTTGTATTCACTGGAGTTCAGAAGAATGAGAGGGGACCTCATAGAAACGTTTAAAATTCTGATGGGTTCAGACAGGTTAGATGCAGGAAGAATATTCACAATGTTGGGGAAGACCAGACCCAGGGGTCACAGTCTAAGGAAAAGGGGTAAGCCATTTAGGACCGAGATGAGGAGAAGCTTCTTCACCCAGAGAGTGGTGAACCTGTGGAATTCTCTACCACAGAAAGTTGTTGAGGCCAATTCACTAAGCATATTCAAGAAGAAGTTAGATGAAGTCCTTACTACTAGGGGGATCAAGGGGTATGGCGGGAATGCAGGAATGGGGTACTGAAGTTGCATGTTCAGGCATGAACTCATTGAATGGCGGTGCAGGCTAGAAGGGCCGAATGGCCTACTCCTGCACCTATTTTCTATGTTTCTATGGCCCCAAGTTTCCACATGATTTGCTCCTGATTTTTAGGAGCAACTGGTGTAGAACGGAGTATCTTAGAAATCGGAATTCTCCACATTTAGTTTTCTGCAGTTCTAGTCAGGTAGAACAGTTTCACTTTGGAACTGAATTTTTTTTTCAAAAGGGCGCGTGTCCGGCCACTGACGCCTGATTTGAAAGTTTCCACAGTGAAAACATACTCCAAACTAACTTAGAATGGAGCAAGTGAAGATTTTTGTACGCTTGAAAAAACCTTGTCTGCACTTTAAAAAATCAGGCGCAGGTTACAAATTAGGAGCCGGGAACGAGGTGCGGGGGGAGCGGGGGGGAAGGGAAGTCATTAAATTCTACAATCAATCCTTAGTTATACTGATACAAATATTATACAAATAAATCCAACCTGAATAAAAATTTATAAGCAAAGAAAAGATTAAATAAACCATGTTCCTACATGTGTCAAAGTGCTTCAGGCAGGCCTTTCAGGCAGTGGTGTGGCATCGGTCTCGGGGGCAGGCAGCAAGCAGCCTTGGTGCTGAGCTTCAGTGCTTGAGGCAGCGGTGTGGCGTCGGTCTCGGGGGCAGGCAGCAAGCAGCCTTGGTGCTGAGCTTCAGTGCTTGAGGCAGCGGTGTGGCGTCGGTCTCAGTGGCAGGGGCAGGCAGCAAGCAGCCTTGGTGCTTGAGGCAGGCCTTCATTCCCCGCGAAGATGCAGCACCCGGACGGACTTGAGGCCATTCGGCCATGGGATTGCAGCGGCGTCAGTGGCTGGTCAGGAGCAGCAGCAGCCTTCGAGCTGTGAGGGGGACTGACTGAGGCCATTTGGACAGGGAGAGGCAGCCGCATCGACATCTTTATATTTAAATTTGCAGAATGGGTGCACCACATATTATGCAATGGTTTGCTTCCTCATGCAAGAAATTCTTTGTTCTTGGTGGAAGTTGATCCATTGCAAAGTTGAATTGGCACTTTTATTTCTTCAAACACACAGTCCTTAATTTGCAGGCACCAGTTCTGCAAGTTTAACAGTGAAAAGCTGAACTCACTGATTTCAGCAGGTGATTTATTCAGCAGTGCTACTAAAAGCACTCCCTCACACACAGAAATATCAAGAAAATTAAAATGCAAGCCTTTGCAGGGGTCCAAGAAACAAATCTTCACTTTTTCTGCAGCACTTTTAAAAATGGCCGAGTGCCAATGTTTACTTCAGACTGCGTATGCGCGAACGCTCTAACGCGCACGTGCAGGGTTGCCTGCACCAAGAAGCCTCATTTAAATTGTACCCGCCCCCTCCTACTTACAAAATCGGCGCGAGTGGTATGCTCCGCCCCCTGTGCGCTGCGCCAAGCAGACATCGAGCTCCTTGAATACCGCGTTTTTTTTCAGGCACCGTTTTTGGCGCGAAAAACAGGCGCCCAGCTCTGAGGGGCGCCTTTTTCGCCGCGTGTGGAAACTTGGGGCCTTTGTTTCTATGTTTCTATGACACCGAGCCACATTAGGACAGGTGACAAAAAGCTTATTCAAAGAGGTAGGTTTTAAGGTGGTGACTTAAATGAGGAGCAAAAGGTAGTGATTCAGAGAGGTTAAGGGAGGGAATTCCAGCCCTTCGGACCGGGACAGCTGAAGGCACTGATGCGAATGGAGGAGCGATAATAATCAGAGATGCGCAAGAAGCTAGAACTGGATCATGGATGAGGGTTTCAGCAGCAGATGAGCTGAGGCAGAGGCAGAGACGGGCGTTATTGCATAGATGGAAATAGGCGGTCTTGGTTATGAAGAGGCTGCATTAATTTCATGGCCTATGAGCCGATTCATGATACTGACAATGAATTAATTTCACCCCCCAATATGTTTTTTAACATTCTGATTAACATAACAGGTTATTATAACAATTCATGCCAAATAATACCAAAGGAGTATAAGATTCTGTCTGCTGAGATACACAAAACAATTCATATGCACAAGGCAAACAGATTTGTTAGTTAATTGAATCCATCTTCACAATGGCAAAACCATTTAATCAGTAGCAGACTCTGCTTTTGTTGCTAACATTACCGCAGAGGATTACACTTTCATTAGCCTTTGTAGCACAGCTCATAAAAGTTGTACCCATAATGCTAGGCAATCTTAGGGAAGTGTATTCATTAGATCAAGTCTTAATCAATCAGTCTGAATCTGAATATTTCTTTTATGATTCATAATTTCCTTGCCAATAGATATCCAAAAATTTCAATAGAATGAAAAATTTCAGAATAATGACATTAATACAAATATACATGTATTAATAGATATATATTTGCATTGATTTCATTCTTCTATACATTCATATTTTCCTAGCTTTCATTCATGCTATCTTCTTAGTATACCCTGTGGGAATGAATGACATATTGAATTTGTATAAATGCCATCAGACCAATGATTGCATTGCTTAGGCGCTACGGGTGCCATTTTAGATTGAAAATGCCATCCGAGCCACACGTGCACAATTTAGGTGCGGGCCACCCTGGACACCATCTTTGTGAGGGCGTTAGTGTCAGTGCTGGGATTGTGTGCCAGAAATATGTTGAGTAGGCAGATCATGATGTCAGTCAGTGTGCAACCATGTGCTCATCCCAAAATCTGGAGCTAACACCCTGTGCTAACCTCGCATAGCTGAACATGCATTCAGCAGCTGCAAGGACCTCCGACCAGCGATATTTAAAGGGACCACCAACCATTCTAAGGTAAGGTGCTGATTAGTTTCTACTGGCTCAGTAGAAGTTTCTGGAAGTGTTTGAGCTTTCTAGATTTGTTACAAGTTAGTGAGGTTACAGGGAGTCGTGCTGCAAGTGGAGAGGCCTTCATTCTGATTTCAAGGGTTCTGGTCAGACCGCTTGCTTCCAGTCATGAGTGCTCTCGTTGTCATCTCCCTTGGCCTGCAGCATGATAGGAAGATGGTGCAGCCGTATGAGTAATGATTGATAGAGATTTTTGGGAGGTGATTGATGAGGGTGTGGTGAATTGAGCAGTGTGTGAGGCTAGTGAATCAGTTTGTGGGATTTGGAATTTGAAGATGAATTCACTGACCTTGACCAGCCCTTTGAGGTCATTAAACTTTTTTCTGCACCAACCTAGGTCCTCGGGGCTATTCTGCTGGCATTCATCACAGTGGCTATCTGCTCCCACACTGTTGCCTGGAGGACCTCCTTGCCTCTTGTAGAAAGAGGATCTCTTTCCTATTATTGAACTCCTGCATCAAGTCCTCTAATGTTGCATCAAAGAATGTTGGTGCACACTCTCCTGTTGTGCCATCATTGTCTTCCTCAGCCAATTGAATGTTCTGCTGCAGGCAACATGCACCTTCCTTTAAGAGGTGCCGTTTGCCTTTAAATAGTGGAGGGTAGCTTTTATTGATGTTAGCCTCTCACAACTTGGGCCCCCTGCTCAGCTGTCAGCCACTCAACAGCATGTTCAACACTGGGCTAAATGCCGCAATCATGGAAATATGCAGGCAGCACGAAGTTCGCACATTGCCTCCAGTCCTCCAAATGGGCATGGGTTGCAAGCACATCCCGATCCCCGCACCCGTTTTCAGGGGCAAACGATTTTCCAGGACCTTATTTCCAAACCCTGAGTGACCTCGCTTGAATAAATTTGTGTTTATGTTCCCCAATCCAGTCCACTTTAAGTTGAGTACTGCTTGAAGTTACCTAGTTCCCTGCCCCAGATAGTGTTTGTCCATACAAATCACATAACTCAAAGCATCACAAAGCACTTCACACTTTTGGAGTGTAATAACCATTGTTTTGCTGGAATCTTGGTGATTACGAAATATTACATTTGATTCCAGACTTTCCTACCAGAGCTGCCCTCATTCAAGTTCACAGGACTCAATCATTCCCTAATAACTAATAAAGCAGTGATTCAGTTGCATTATCTGTAGTAAAATTAATGGTAAAATTCCACTCTAAGATACTGGTGCATGAATACTTAATATGTTGATCTGAAATCCCTCTCTCTGCTAGAGGCGACTTGTAAAAATATGGAGAGAGGAATTTCAGATAAATGTATTAAGCACTTGAGGTCAATTCTAACTTGCTGAATCTACGTTAACTGATGTCAAAATTGAGTCGGTGACTTTCTGATCGGCCTGCTGCCACTTTTATAGTGGCCTAGGTCTCGGTTGCTGAGGTGTCTGCTTCTTTCAGTGGTCCGGAGCACTTCTTCTGGACCCACAGAAATAATCTGGGTTACGGCTGCCCCGAGTTACCCCACTCCTTACCCCCCACAGCGGGCACACTTCATTGCTGGCCAGACAGTCCAATATTGCACTGGCCTGAATCCAATGAGCTGTATCACGATGCCAGTTTGGCACCCGCATCTCACTGGTTCCAGTTAAACGTGGCCCAGGACTCAAATTGGCGCTGGCCTCTTCATTGCCCGAAAATGGGTGCTTTGCCAGTCAGACGCCCAAAATTTCAAATCGACCCCTTTAAGCAAAAGTCTCTCCTGCTGTATCTTCAGTGATCATGTCATCTCTCACATTTAGAGCGTGTAGGGGTAACCTTTACCAGTTAGCATTCACGGTATAAAGTTTGAACAATGGTAATTTAGGCACAGTGATCAGTGAATCTAATCCACCACCTGCACGACTTTTCATCCATTATAATTCACGTACAGGAAAATAGTAAGTGCTGTGCATTAGAGACACTGACCTGTGCCTGAATTCTCAGTCCGATCTCCCACTACCTTCAACCCTGTGTCAAGAGCACTGCTTCAGTTTACTCCAAATTACTTTTTCCTATGGTAAGATGTATTACTGAAGTTTCTTAAAATGATTATTATTTAAATGCAATGAAGAAATTATAGTTTACCAATAGCTCGAGTGGACCCATGTCTCCGACTCTATTACATTGTACTTGAAAATTAACTGAGCCCCTGATAGCTGCCCAAACTCTGTATTATATTTATCTGTCAACAAATATCTCTGTTTATTTAAATAAACACCTATGTGATAGACTCCTCCCCTCCCTCCGCCCCCCCCACCCCCCACCCACCCCGGCCTCATTAGTATCCGTATGCAGAGCTCCAGCTGGAGAATTAGCACTGCGGGATAGCCCATCGGCTCTGGGGGCCCACCACAATGGCAGGTGGCCGGTTGTCCTCCGAGTTGGAAGAAGATAAGTGCTGGGGAGGGTCTCCAATTGCTGTAGAGGCAGGGAACTGGAATGGTCTAAGCTGGTTTTGTGAACCCTTGAGGCTGCACAAGAATTAAGACGTACTTCCTTTCGGGCACCAGCTGATATTGGGTAAAGTCTGCATGGTGCACACTCCACCAGGTTCAGTCCAAAAATGGCCAGCAGAGTGCTTTGTATGTCATAGGACTCGGATTAGCATTTTAAATTGACATACTGCCTGACTCCGCAGCCGCAGGTGGGAACAGGGCAGTAAGTCATTGTCCCATTGTTTTTGTGGTGCGAACACTATTGCCACCGGGTGGGAATCCTGAACATTGAGCCCTATGTGCCAGTTTGTCAAAATTTGAGAAAAGTAGATCTGCAGTCTGATGCCATGCTACCCCAAATCAGCTTGTTATCTTGAATCCATTCTTATTCCATTTTTTTCTCCACTGTTTTACACTCAGTAAGTGTAGCCAAATTGAAGTAAAGGTACAGAACATTAATAAATACCTGCATTGGCTTTCTTGATATGACATTGCAATAAACTTACCTTTGCATTTTCTACTTGGGGCTAAATGTAATTATTTTCTCTGTGCTTTGGTATTATGCATTTTTGTTGGTGATTCAAGGCATTCTGCCAGCATATAGTACAGTAAACCTAAAACTATATTCTTCCCAGCTTGAGAAACAACTTAAAATTGGCACTAGCATATAAAAAGATAAAAGGAGAGCTTTGTAGCTGCACACCACTTGTACTTCATTCATAGGTCATGTGCATTGCAGGGATCCAGATCAATTGACCTCCTAAAATATAAATGCCCAAAATCAACAGGTAGGAAAGACCAGCTGGTTCTTCAAGCCTGCGCCACAGAACTACGATGCCTGGAGCATCACGTTTAGGCACCCATTCTCACCAGTGGGTACCTGCCCACAATCAGACATGTAATCTTCTGGAAGATGCAAAAAAAACAGGACAAAATAACCCAAGGCCAATCAGGGAAAAATAAATCCTCTCCACACCCCTTAGGCTATCGAAACTGCTCCAGGAGACAACATAGACCATTAGTATGTTAGGAATGTGAATGTATTCAACATGCAGTTAAAAGCTTGAAGATTCATTAATAATTAAATGCTACATTTATACTCACGAATATTACATAGGATGTTTTGCCGCAGGAGATACACACAATACAGCTAAGTGTGGGAGGGGGGTGAAATTGTTCTTCAGCAGTAGCACAAAATCTGCTCATAGCGAATTGCCAGCCTGTTCTATTCTGCTCCCAATGACTTCAACAGAAAAGAAAATCAGGCGTGGTGTAAAGCGGGCTGTCGATTCATTGTGAGCCAATTTTGTGCTACTGGCTTAGACTAATATCATTCCTGGGGAGTTTATTCTGTGATTGTGTGATGGGAAAAATACATCCTATTGATGCTTGTTAGTTTTATACTTGTGTCTTTTAAGTTCTCTATTACCAGTGCAAATGTAATAATCTATTTGCATCTGCAGCAAAGTCTCTGTCAGCAGTTTGCAAACCCAGATCACAGCTCCTCACAGTGAAAACAATTTGGGGTAATGTTGACTTTGTGCGATAGTGTAAAAGGAGCGATACATTTCTCCCATTTTTTAATTTTCACTGCAATGAATGGGAGAGGATGTAAAATGGACTGCTAATTCCCTATCACCCCTTTTACACTATCGCACAAAAATTGTTTTCCTAACTTAGCGCCTTTGCACTTGCTTCTCTGAATGAAAGCATCATGTTGCCGAGTACAGGGTATGTGAACAGCCATTATAGGATCGACTAAGATGGTTTATTATCAACAGCCCCATCACAGAGCTTCATGTACTGAGAATGGACATCAAGGGACCGAAATTGCGAGATCGATATTTGGCTTACCACCCCCGAAAGCAAGTGGTGCATAATGTCACGCTACATTGACTCTGTGGGTCGCAAGCGGGGCGGAAGGACTCCACGAAGCTATGCGGTGGAAGACCAAGCTGTCGACTCTGTGGGAAATGGGGCCATCCCTGGACCACCAGGGAGCAGGTTGCCATGACAGCAGCACGGCACACAAGCAGAGTGCCGGGCTGCAAGATCGCGGCACGGACCCCGCGATCTGCAATGAAGAAGGTCGCGACCGGTAAGTCGGGCACTTTTTTCATTTTGAACTCGGCACTTCCCCTTTAATTTGCACCCAGCGAGCAGCCTACAGCCCAGTATGCGCTCTTTGAAACTGTCGCGGGCATCGCCCAGCGCAGCTTCATTGTGCGCTACCGAATTTTCGCTTTGGAGCGAAAACGGGTCACTGTGCGCGGTGATGACGTTGTCATCGCCGGCGCAGCGGAGAAGGGCATTACCTTCCTGCGGAATTTTGCGGGAGTCAGTAGCGGCGCCACGCCCAGGCAAAAAGTCGTTTGCACCTGTTAGCGCTCCCGGGGTCAACATCAGGAGCCGCAAACGCCCCAAATTTCTTCCCCCAAGAAGCTATGTATGTCACCTCCCATAATTTTAGTGGATGGAAAATTGTGAGAGTAAGGTGGCTCCTGATTTTTTGAAATGTGCCAACGATGAGTGAAACCTTACACGAGGAATGAAGACAGAGATTTACCCCAGGATATGAAAGTGGGTGAATAACGATAATATTTCAATTACATTTTTGAGAAAATGTGTTAATAGGTTGTAAAGTCTAAATCTAAGATAATCTATTGACGTTAAAAAAAAATCTGTTGGTATAGCATCACAGCAGAGTCACCATTTTATCTCACTTGCAGCTGGAGGGGCAAAATAATGAGAATGATAATAATGACTTTATTCAGGCAGCGAAGGTCTAAAAATGACATATAATAAATTACCAATGAGTAAATTTTCTCAAAATATGAAGTAAATCCTGGTGGTGAATCAGCCTTTTTTTGTTATAACTCGCTTTTTTGTTCAGCTATGGCTGTTTTCACTGCTGTTTCTCATTCCAGGCATTCTGGAATTGTTTAGTTAAGCTCATTATTTAGACATCACAGGGGAAAAAACACAAGGAAATGTAATAAAAGGGCTGACTCTGCCACTTGGGGTTAGGGTTCCTATTACTGGCAAAGCAACTCATTAATTAGCTAAAAAAAAACATAAACCTTTTAACTGCTCACACAGTTCATCTATATTGGTACATGGTATAACAAAATGTGTTTGAATGGTTTTAGAAACGGACTCCTACATTAACTAGGACAGACGTCTTGTCATTTCAGATAGCATGCATTCTGAATGTGAAATGTTTTGTTATATCCAGACCTGTGCAGCCCACACAGACATGTCTGTTCACATTAGAACACACTCTACCATATGATCCATAAAGAGCAAATAGAGGATACACAAAATGCTGAAGCTGAAATGAGCAGTTCACATTACTCCGAGGGTCTTCCTCGTGAATTGAATGCATTAACTATCTTACTATTCCCCACTGTATATTCTGTATATATATATATGTGAAACTGCCTTTAGACTTCTTGGTTACATCTGCCTATTAATATTATAAGAACAGCACATGAAGTGTGCATTTTAGGCCCATCACACTTCCCTGAATTGTCACAATATGGTGCATTTCAAAGAAAAGTATAATGATCAAGGATATTGGCAGTTTTCAATATAACATCTGCATGAAGCCAGTGTTTATTTAGCCGCAACTAAACATTGTGCCCTTAAAAGGACATAGTTTTTTACTTTAGCAGAATTGTGTTTCATATGATATAATGTTCTCATGAAACATCATCATCCTAGGCAGTCCCTTGAAATCGAGGAAGACTTGCTTCCACTCAGGTGGCTGTACAGTCCAATGCAGGAATTACAATCTCTGTCATAGGTGGGACAGACAGTGGTTGAAGGAAAGGGTGGGTGGGCAGCCTGGTTTGCCGCATGTTCCTTCCACTGTCTGCGCTTGATTTCTGCATGCTATTGGCGACGAGACTCGAGGTGTGCAGCGCCCTCCCGGATGCTCTTCCTCCACTTTGGATGGTCTTGGGCCAAAGATTCCCAGATGCCGGTGGGGATGTTGCACTTTATCAATGAGGCTTTGAGAGTGTCCTTGACATGCTTCCTCTGCCCACCTTGGGCTCGCTTGCCATGTAGGAGTTCCGAGTAGGGCGCTTGCTTAGGGAGTCTCGTGTCGGGCATGCGGAAGATGTGGCAGGACGAAAGGAGCTGGTTGAGTGTGTTCAGTGCTTCGATGCTAGGGATGTTGACCTGAGCGAGAACACTGACGATGGTGCGCCTATCCTCCCAGCGGATTTGCAGGATCTTGCGGAGGCAGCGTTGGTGGTACTTCTCCAGCACCTTGAGATGTCTACTGTATATAGTCCACGTCTCTGAGCCATATAGGAGGACGGGTATCACTACTGCCTTGTAGACCATAAGCTTGGTGCCGGATTTGAGGTCCTGGTCTTTAAACACTCTCTTCCTCAAGCGACCGAAGGCTGCGCTAGCAAACTGGAGTTGGTGCTGGACTCATCATTAATGTCTGCCCTTGCTGATAGTAGGCTCCCAAGCTATGGAAAATGGTTCACGTTGTCCAAGGCCACGCCATGAATTTATATGACTGGAGGGCAGTGCTGCGTGGTGGGGTCAGGTTGGTGGAGGACCTTTGTCTTATGGATGTTTAGTGTAATGCCCATGCTTTCGTATGGCTCGGTGAAGGTGTTGACGATGGCTTGGAGTTCGGCCTCTGAGTGGGCGCAGACGCAAGTGTCATCTGTGTACTGTAGTTCAATGATAGAGGATGCATTTGTGACATACTTTCGAATTGGGTGACCGCCGCCTTTCAGCACGTGGGAATAAATCACAGAAAGCTGCCTTTTTTTTTCCACGATCAGGGCTGAAGGATGGGTGTACCAAGATGACTACAACTTGAGGCATCAGATTCAAATCCTACTGAGTGGAGTTTGGACACCAGGGATATCTCCCCTGCTCTTCTTTGAAAACACAGGAGAAACCACAGGATCTGAAGGGGGGAGGGGAGCTGAAACCTTAAAGAGGAGACACACCCTCCAGCAATAATGGTTGTACAACTATAATTCACTGAGGCCTCTTAAAACGGAAATGGACTCGGGGAAAATCAGTGGGTGGAAGTGAAGAGAGGATCAGGTTAAAGAAATGTACAGCCCCTCCCCCCCCGCCCCCCGTTCCCAGTGTCTCCCTGTTCCTGCATCTCTCCCATCTGGTGCCTGGGACAGCAGCTCCCGAGAGAGCTCCGCTGAACATCTTTACCCATGGCCATCAAATGCCACCCTATACCTTCTCTCCCCCTATCTCTTCCCCTGCCACTACATAAGTTTAAGCTTAAGTTCCCTCCTGGCCCTAATCATGGGTGCATTTCAGCCAACCTCCCCCCCCACCCCCCACTGCCCCCATCGCCTTGAAACAGTATATACTCTGACTGCAGAGTGGACCCTGGCATCGTGAGGGAATTCCCACGGCCCTCTGCCTTATGAGGCTAGGGGCATAAGAGGGGTCATCGGAGGTCACACGTACCCAGTCATGCAGTTAGCAGGGGAACAGGATAATAGCAATTGTACAAGGCCACCAATTGGTGTAAGTGGGCCCCATTGGGGGACCCAGGTCAAGAGCTTGACCTGGGCTCTCGCAATTACTTACTGGCGAAATAATTTTTCAAAATTAAATGCTGCTCCCTTATAAAAGGGGACACAATTTTGCACTTTCTGTGAGGGCAACAATCTCCCCACCCCTCCCATCCAGTCTGTACAGCCTCCTGAAGCAGACATGTGGCTAAGATCCACCCTTGAGGCACGTAATGTCAAGAACATGATGGTTGAATTTTAACCAACCCCACCCATCTTAAATGGGCCCTTTTTTTAGGCAGCTGAGGTGCCTGCCTAACTGAGGCTGGAGCCTCAATCAGGTCCCTCTGATGTCTGTAGGGCTTTGCTGGTATTTTAACAGCCCACTGAGTGGAGCACCTGCTCAGTAAAACTTGGCATGGAAGAAGAGAAGGCCTTCAATTGTTATTACTTTTTTAATGGTGAGAGACTAGGAGCTGCGGCGGAGCAAAGGGATTTAGTTTCCCATGTACACAAATCACTCAAAGCTAATTCACAGCTACAAAAATTAATCAAATAGGCTAATGGAATGTTGGCCATTATTTCAAGGGGATTGAAATTCAAAAGTAAGGAAGTGATGCTTCAATTGTAGAGAATGTTGGTCATACCACATCTGGAGTACATCATTGAGTATTGGACAACGAACCTCAGGAAAGATATATTGGCATTGGAAGGGTTACAGCACTGATTCACCAGAACAATACTGGGGCTTAAAGGATTAAATTTGAGTGCAGTTTGCATAAACTTGACTTGAATTCCCTTGAGTTTAGAAGATTGAGGGATGATATATGTTATGTATGCAACCCTATGTAACCTGCACATTACCGCCACTAGAGGGCATATCTGTTGGAATCCCAAGGAATCCCAGCATCCCTTGGGAGCACTGTATATAAGCAGGCCTCACATGCTGTACGAGTACTCTGGAGTTAGAATAAAGAGACTAAGGTCACACTTACTCACGTCTACAGTACTCAGTCACATTGCTTTATTCAAGACATAACAACTGGCAATGAGATAACGAACCATTACGCGAAAATGCAGAGAACTGTTGGTATTCTGGTAGAAATTCTCAGAAGGGGACGATTGGGAGACCTTCATGTAGCGACTCAACCAATACTTTGTGGCCAACGAGCTGTAAGGGAGTGTGAACGCTGCCAAACAAAGGGTGATCCTCCTCACCATCTGCGGGGCAACAACCTATGGCCTCATGAAGAATCTTCTTGCTCGGGTGAAACCAACAACCAAATCGTATGAAGAACTGTGTATGCTGGTCCGGCAGCACCTAAATCCAAAGGTGAGTGTTCTGATGGCAATGTATCGATTTTACACATGTGAACGGTCTGAAGGTCAGGAAGTGGCGAGCTACGTCGCCGAACTAAGGCGCCTTGCAGGACATTGAGAATTCGATGGATTCCTGGAGCAAATGCTAAGAGACATTTTTGTGCTTGGCATTGGCAATGACGTTATCCTCCACAAACTACTGACTGTTGAAACACTGGACCTGAGCAAAGCCATAACAATAGCCCAGGCATTTATTTCCACCAGCGATAACACCAACAAATTTTGCAGCATAAAGATGTTTCGGCAAGTACTGTACACAAAGTAACATAATTTTCAGGCAGGAATGCATATGGCAGAACATACACGCTTGCAGCTGCACAACATCAGATGACCCAGAGTTTGCCATCAAGCATTAATGCGAGGCAATTGACACCTTGTTGGCACTGCGGAGGTGATCATCGAGCCCATCAATGCCGCTTCAAACACACTGCGTGCAAAGGATGTGGAATAATGGGATACCTCCAGTGAATGTGCAGACAAGCTGCAAACCCTGCAAACCACCACGTTGCAGAGGAAGACCGATCCGTGGCAGATCAAATTGAACTAGAGACTCGAACCGAGGAGGCAGAAGTGTACGGGATACACATGTTCACCACAAAATGTCCACCGATCATGTTAAAAGTTGAACTGAACGGAATGCCAGTATCCATGGAATTGGACACGGGTGTGAGTCAGTCCATGAATAAAAAGGCCTTCGACAGGCTGTGATGCTTCAAGGCACACAGGCCCAAGCTGAGCCCTATTCATACCAAGCTGAGAACTTACATTAACGAGCTGATCCCTGTACTTGGCAGTGCAGCAGTGAAAGTCTCCTATGGTGGAGCAGTGCATGAACTCCCACTATGGATTGTACCAGGAGATGGCCCCACACTGTTTGGCAGAAGCTGGCTAGAAAAAGTCCGCTGGAAATGGAGTGACATCCGAGCGCTCTCGTCCGTTGACAATGCCTCATGTGCCCAGGTTCTGAGCAAGTTCCCGTCATTGTTTGAGCCAGGCATCGGAAGTTTCTCGAGGGCAAAGGTGCAGATCCACTTGGTTCCCGGTACATGACCCATCCACCACAAGGCATGGGCAGTGCCATATATGATGCGAGAGAAAGTGGAGAGTGGAGATCGAGCTAGACAGGCTGCAATGAGAGGACATCATCGCGCCGGTTGAGTTCAACGAGTGGGTCAGTCTGATTGTTCCGGTGCTCAAAGGCGATGGCACGGTCAGAATTTGTGGGGTATATAAATTAACGATTAACCGTTTTTCGCTGCAGGACCTGTACACCCGAGATGTTATGTATTGTCCATGTACATTAAATGTATAGTTACAATGGTGCTCCACAAGGGGCACTGTGGTGGGAGACCCAAAAGTACCTGCGAGACAGAGTATAAAAGGCTGCCCACCACACCTGAGGGGCACTTTAGAGTTACACAATAAAGGACTAAGGTCACGGCAGTTACTACAACACCAGACTGTGTGGAGTCAGTGATTTGAGTGCTACATACATCACAAATTGGCGACGAGGACACGGACGAGCTCTTCACGCAACCATGGCTACTTTGGGCACGCTAAAGGATTTCACAGAGGGTAATGATTGGGATGCCTTTACGGAAAGGCTCGAGTACGATTTTACAGCAAACGACCTGACAGGGAACACGAATGCACTGATAGAGAAGCATAAGGCGATATTGCTGTCCAGTTGTGGCGATGAGGTTTACCGTCTCGTCAGGAATTTTCTGGCACCTGTGAGCACCAAGGACAAGTCATATGAGCAGCTGATTGAACTCATTCGTAACCAACTGAAACTGAAGCAGTGCATCCTCATGGCCAGGCACAAATTCTACCACCACTGCAGACCTGATGGCCAGGATGTTACCAACTATGCTGCGGACATCAGGAGACTTGCGGCGCCATGCGATTTTGGAACACACCTTAACGAGGCGTTGCGAGACGTTTTTGTTATGGAGATTGGACATGAGGGTCTCCTTCACAAGCTGCTATCTACAGAACCTACAGTCAGCTTGCAGCAAGCCATCAACATCAGCCGGGCATTTATGACCTCGACTTGCAGCACCAAGCAGGTGATCCACACGGTCTCGAACCCGGTAGGTACTCTTCACAGGATAGCGTCCGTCATGGACAAAACTGCAGAACGTGGCTCTGCCCAGGGCAGACAGCATAGACCTCAGAGTCCTGGAACTCAGAGTCTACCGAGGGGAGCTAATCGAGTAGCACCATGCTGGCGTTGCGGGCTCACCGGTGCAGGTTTGCGGAGTATACGTGCAATACCTGCCACACGAAAGGCCACCTTCAGCGTATGTGCAAAAGAAACACGACTCACCATGTGGCTGAGGAGATGGTAGATGATCTGCTGTCCAGCGAGGAGCTTTGAGGTTTGGCTCAACGGGCATCCCAGCCCCAGGTAGAAGAAGATGATGCGTTTGGACTGGATACGTGTACCGACGATTCGGCCCCAGTGATTATGGAAGTCAAGATTAACGGAGTCCCCGTGAGTATGGAAGTTAACACGGGGTTGGGTCAGTCGCTGATGAGTCAGGAAACTTTTGATAAACTGTGGATCAACCCAGCTGCACGATCCAAGCTGGTCCCGGTCAAGGTGATGCTGCGCACCTACACCAAGGAACTGATACCTGTTCTTGGCAGAGCGGATGTGCAGGTATCTCACGGTGGCGAGACGCATGGTTTACCTTTGTGGATCATTGCAGGCGATGGACTGACGCTACTCGGCAGGAGATGGATGGGGAAGGTCCGTGGGAGCTGGGAAGACTTCATTCCTCCACAGACCGCTGTCCCCCATGATCACAGGCAGAGCAGGCCTCCACCTTTGGATCGGATGGCAGCGAAGGAAGCGTGTGTGGGGTTGGGCAGAGCTGCAGCGGCCGTCAACTCTCCCCTGCAAAGTCTGAGAGTGAGAAAGAGGTGCTGGAACCAACAGCAGCGCCGAGCGAGCTGGAGAAGAGAAAAGGGCTTTGACGGGCTGCTCCAGCAGGCACCGTCGGCCCGCAGGCAGAGGCGGCCGTTCGTGGGCCTTGCAGCGGGAGGAGCAGTGAATCGGCAGTTCCGGGAGCGGGACTCGCTCAGTGACGTCGTGAGGGCCAGTGCTCCGAGGAGCGGGGCTCGTCCAGGATCGGCTGCGGCAGTGACAAGGTCGGCTCCGGAGGACGCATGTGTGTGTGGCGGCTCCCGGGCAAAAAGGTCAGCTGCGTGGGGTGCTCCAGAGGATGTGGCGGTGCGGGGGCCGGTGCGTTGTGGCTCCCAGGTGCGATCAGAGTGTGGCGGCTCAAGAGAGAGAGAGAGAGGGAGTGCAGGCAGCAGCACAGCGAGTTCAAGATGGCGGCGAGCCTCGTGGCAGCAGAGTTCTGCAGAGAGAGGCAGGCAAGCACCAGCAGAGCACCTAAAATGACAGCGCCCAGTAGAAACCTCGTGGGAAAAACAAAATGGCGTCTTAAAAGGGAAATGTACCCGGGAGTCTTAAAGGGGCCTTACTCTGTTGGTGGTCCCCACAAAAAGACTTTTGTAAGGGCAAGAGTGAGTCAAAATGATTACTGTGATTTGTATGATGTCGTGATTTATGACAAGAGTTTACATTTTGATGCTAAAATGATTACTGTGATTAAAATGATTGCAATGATTGGTGAAAAGAGTTAATATCACAATGCACAGTTAAAAGGGTTAATGGATCTGTGACTAACATGACCAATGGATAAATGCGATTTCTGATTTTATGTGCTTTATGCAATTGTTCAGCGGTTGCAGATAAGCCGCAAAGGCAACTATTTTCTGAGAACAGAGGCAACGCACTAGTTACGATACCCTGTCTCAGCGCAGCCCATTACCTCGGGCAAAAAGGGGCTGTATGCCACCACCATACCTCACCCAGTGGAGCTGGGATTAAATAACTGTTCAGTGTACCTGCAACCTTTTGATATAACTCTTCAACGCATCTATATGTATCATACAAATGTACTGTCTATGTGTACTTGCTTTCTACTGGAGATTATGTTTGTGTACTTGAATCACCCATGTAAGGACTGCAAATACCACATGCTTGCACCGGATCGCAAACATAATCTCTACATGGGGGTGAAGAGGGAAGTGGATGGTCATGGACTCACACTCACAAATCAACCAGGACGAACAAGGCCGAGGTTACCGGCAATTTGCTTTTGGAACTGTGGGGGGGCGGGGGGGGGGGGGCGTGGGGAAATGAGATGTTATGTATTGTCCATGTACATTAAATGTATAGTTACAATTGTGCGCCACAAGGGGCACTGTGGTGGGAGACCTGAAAGTCCTGCGAGACAGAGTATAAAAGGCTGCCCACCACACCTGAGGAGCACTCTGGAGTTACACAATAAAGCACCAAGGTCACAGCAGTTACTACAACACCAGACTGTGTGGAGTCAGTGATTTGAGTGCTACATACATCACACTACCCAAGGCAGCCGATCTTTTTGCAATGCTGGCAGGAGGGAAGATGTTCACCAAGTTGGACCAGACCTTGGCCTACATGACGCAGGAGCTGACGGAATCTTCAAAAGGCCTCACCTGCATCAACACGTACAAAGGTCTGTTCATCTACAATTGATGCCCGTTTGGGATTCGATCGGCTGCGGCTATTTTTCAAAGGAACATGGAGAGTCTGCTAAAGTCGGTTCCGCGCACCGTGGTTTTCCAGGACGGTCACAGGTCAGGACACCATCGAACACTTGCAGAACCTGGAAGAGGTTCTAAGTCGGCTAGATCGTGTGGGACTCAGGTTGAAACGCTCGAAGTGTATTTTCCTACCACCAGAGGTCGAGTTCTTAAGGAGAAGAATCACGGCAGACGGCATCAGACCCACCGACGCCAAGACGGAGGCCATCAAGAACGTGCCAAGACCACAGAACGTGACGGATTTGCGGTCGTTCCTGGGACTCCTCAATTATTTTGGTAATTTCTTACCCGGGTTAAGCACCTTGCTAGAACCTCTACATGTGTTACTACTCAAGGGAGATGACTGGGTATGGGGGAAATCACAAGAGACAGCTTTTGAGAAAGTCTGAAATCTGTTATGTTCCAACAAACTGCTTGTCCTGTATAATCCTTGTAAACGTTTAATGCTAGCTTGCGATGCGTCTTCATACGGGGTCTGGTGTGTGTTACAACAAGCAAACGAATAGGTAACATTACAACTGGTCGCTTATGCATCCATGAGCTTGTCCAAGGCCGAAAGAGCCGACAGCATGATTGAAAAAGAAGCTCTGGCATGCATTTACGGGGTAAAATAAATGCATCAGTATCTATTTGGGCTTAAGTTCGAGTTAGAAACTGACCATAAGCCACTCATATCGTTATTCTCAGAGAGCGATGGCATCAATACCAATGCCTCAACTCACATCCAAAGATGGGCGCTCACGCTGTCTGCATATAACTATGTAATTCGCCACAAGTCAAGCACAGAGACCTGCGCTGATGCCCTCAGTCGGCTACCGGGGTGAAAATGGCACAGCCTGCAGACTTGCTCTTGGTGATAGATACATTTGAAAATGAAAAGTCACCCGTTGCGGCCCGCCAGATCAGAACCTGTAGCAGCCAGGATCCTTTACTGTCCCTTGTAAAAAAACTCTCTCCTCCATGGGAGCTGGTCCAGTGTCCCAGTGGAAATGCATGAAGAGATCAAACCGTTCCAGCTTCGCAAAGACGAAATGTCCATACAGGCAGACTGTCTTTTGTGGGGTAATCGCATGATTTTTTCTAAGAAAGGCAGGGAAACGTTTATACGCGACCGACACAGTACCCACCCAGGCATAGTAATAATGAAAGCTATAGACAGATCCCGTGTGTGGTGGCCCGGCATCGACTCAGATTTGGAGCGTTGCGTGCACCAATGCAACACTTGCTCTCAACTGAGCAATGCATCCAGGGAGGCAACGCTAAGTTTGTGGTCATGGCCCTCCAAACCGTGGTCTAGGATCCACATTGACTTCGCTGGCCTGTTTCTAGGCAAAATATTTTTGGTTGTTGTGGATGCTTTTTCAAAATGGATTGTGTTGTGTATGTAAACCTGTAAATACCATGTCTAACCACCAGAGGGCTTATCCCCTGGAGTCCCAAGGGATATCAAAACCCCTTGGGAGCACTGGTATATAAGGAGGCCTCACAGGCTGGAGAGGCATTCTGAGATCTGTAATAAAGGACTATGGCCACACCTTACTTTGAGCTCGCAGTATCTAGTCTGACTCTTTATTCAAGACATTGCAGATTGAGTGTGTAATAATGCATGTAAGCATGGTCACTGCCACCATCGAAAGCCTACGAGCCATGTTTGCCATGCACGGCCTGCCCGATATCCTTGTCAGTGACAATGGGCCATGCTTCACCAGCGCTGAATTCAAGGAATTCATGACCCGCAATGGGCTCAAGCACGTCACATCTGCCCCGTTCAAGTCCGCATCTAACAGCCAAGCAGAATGAGCAGTCCAAACCATCAAGCAAAGCTTGAAACACGTGTTGGAAGGCTCCCTGCAGACCCGCCTGTCCCGAGTCCTGCTCAGCTACCGCACAAGACCCCACTCGCTCACTGGGGTTCCCACAGCCGAGCTGCTCATGAAAAGGGCGCTCAAAACAAGGCTCTCTCCAGTCCACCCTGATCTCCATGGTCACGTTAAGGGCAGGCGACATCAACAAAACATGTACCATGATCGTGCAAATTTGTCACCCTGTATTTGTACTCAACTATGGACATGATCCCAAATGGCTTGCTGGCACTGTCATAGCCAAAGAAGGGAGTAGAGTGTTTCAGGTCAAACTCTCAAATGGACTAACTTACAGAAAGCATTTGGACCAAACCAAACTGCGATTCACAGACAGCCACGAGCAACCTGAAGTGGGCACCACCAACTTCGACCCTCCGATATACACACAAGTGGCAACCGACATCACGGTTGACTATGAAGCTGAACTCATCAATCCCAGCAGCCCAGCAAGGCCAGCTGCGCAGGAGCCCAGCGAAGGCCCACCAGCTCACCTGCACCTGTGTTTGTACCGAGACGATCGACTAGGGAGCAGAAAGCCCCAGATCGTCTCACCCTGTAAAAAAGTGTACTATTGACTTTGGGAGTGAGTGATGTTATGTATGCAACCCTATGTAACCTACACACTACTGCCAGCAGAGGGCATATCTGTTCGAGTCCCAAGGGATCGAAGCATCCCTTGAGAGCACTGCATATAAGCAGCCCTCCCATGCTGTACCAGCACTCTGGAGTCAGACTAAAGAGACTAAGGTCACACTTACCCACATCTACAGTACTCAGTCACATTGCTTTATTCAAGACATAACAATATCATTGATATAATTGAAGTATTTAAAATAATAAAGGGATTCAATGGCATAAATACAGAAAAACTATTTCCTCTGGTGGGGAATTCAGAACAAGAGGCCATAATAATATTAAAAGTAGAGCTAGTCCATTTAGGAGTAAAATCAGGAAGCACTTTTTCACACAAAGGTAGTGGAAATATGGAACTCTCTCCCTTAAAAGGCTGTGAATGCTGGGCCAACTGAAATGTTCAAGTCTGAGAGCGATAGATTTTAGTTAGGCAAGGGTATCAAATGATATGGAACAAAGGTGGATAAATGAAGTTGAGATACAGATCAGCCATGAAATTTTTGAATGTAGAACATGCCAGAAGGACAAATTATCTCCTTCTGTTCCTATACTCCTATGCTCCAATGCAAGCTAAAATAAGTCAAACACTTTCCTTAGTGAGGACAGGAGTTCCACAAGGAACATCTGGGCTTCTGCTGCCAAAGACTCCCACTCCCTTCCCACCTGTGAAACAGCCCAGACTGCCACCCTCCTCACCTCCCTACGAGTTACCTTGGAGCCAGTGGATGGCCTCCTCTGCAATTTTGACCTGCCGTAAGCTGCCCAGCTGCTGATTTCCACCTATTTTGGGTTGGCAATTAGCCAGTGGGATGTAATTAAGACCATAGAATGAAAATAGGCCATGCCTCAAACTCATGTGATCAATCGTGTATTAGCCTGCCCAAAACTAGCTCCCATTTAAAGTCCCCCCACGCTAAATAGGGAACATCTCCCTGAGTCAGCCATGGGGTTCCCAGAGTGATTGCTGAGACTGTAGGCCCATGGATTTTTGGTCCAGTAGAATAAGTGTGCACTTTCTATCCTTTACACTTCAGTGGGTGGATTTTCAACCTGAGCGGACTTCAGATTTTTCGCCGGCCATCCACCCAGTAGTTCCAGTATGAGGCCTGCTCCATTTTGATGGCCAGGCTTCATTAGCATTGGAACGGCAGGCTGTGGCCAGAGCTGACACCCTGGGATAACAAGTCTGGCTCTGGTCCCACTGCAATATCAGGCGTCGCGAGCAGTCTGCAGGAATCAACAAAATAGGTAATGTAGGAGGGTTGGTGTCCATATCTATAGGGGGGGATCCCAAATGACAGCAGCTTAGGCTTGTGTTGTGGAACCCGAAGGAACACTCCTGCTCTTCCCCACCCCACAAAAACGAAAGAGAAAATTACTTTTGTCTGGGTGCACATCACACACTCATTCCAGTTCAGTCCAAAATTGGCATTCGGGATCCTATGTATGTCATAGGACCATACTAACATTTTAAATGGGCCTCCCGCCTGACTCAGGGCCGCTCCGGCCAATCAGTGATCACTGCAACTGTGACAAAGGGGCTGTAGTACTTTGCGATCTTCTTTGGGGCGCTGCTGTCCTGCTTCAGCTGAGCGGGAGGCCTGAAAATTCAGCCCCAGACATTCAACACAAATCAAGCGTTTAATTTCTGTGTGACAGTTACTAAATTTGTCCCACCTCAATTTGTTTGTATTTGGAAAGCCAGCAGACAGACGGAGGCGGCTTCCCTACTATGCTGGCATCACTGCTCAGTAGCACCAGTAAAGACATTTTATATCCTGCTGAATAGTATTACTTTCACCTCCTTCAGGGCCATTGGTTGTGTTGTATACATGTTTATTTGTGTTTGGAGGTCTTCATTGAAGAAATGATTCTGCTCTGTTACAGCCTCCCTTTTTAGCCTCAACCTCCAAAGGCACTGATACTCCCTCTTTCCCGGGAAGCTTTGCTTGGGATGGTAGACCCAATACATTACCAACAGTCCCTCACTGTATGCCACCTTATGTACGAACAGCCTTTTCTTCTCTTTTTCATCCGCTTCACCCAATTGCAGCACAAGTGTAGCACTGACTCCCACTGTTGCTCCAGTCTGCAGAAGATTTGTCAATCGATCCAAGGAACCTGTAGCCTCTGTTGGAACACAGGTTTGAAATGAGGGTTAGGAACCAACACAGCGAGGGCCTTGGAAAATGGTTTACTTGATTTAAGCACCAGTTATTCCAGCAACAATGCTCAAATATTTCTTCAGCGCTCCAGTGCGACAAACCACTTCCTCCCAATAGTAATTTAGCAGTGCGCAAGTAACAGGGATTAAATATGAGATGTTTTGCACTTCCAAAATTACTAGTGTTCAACACATGAATAATACACGCATTCATTGTAACAGCAACAATGTTCATAGCTCTTTTGAAAGAAACGCTTTGAAGTGGAAATGTTACATTAAAGAGCATTTTATTTTTCTTAACAGTGGGGTAAATGGCTACAAAACGGAACCCCTGGAAGTTGGACTGATGTCAAGTAAATTTACTTTGGTAAAAAAATTTAGCATTGCAATTTACCAAATACATCAACCCACAACGTGTCCTAAGGCAGTATGCATGACTCATTTGTTATGGTATCATCCAAAATACACCATTAAAGAATAGATACTGTTCCAAAGCGCTTAACTATTTTATCACAAGTTTTCCCACCATATTACAGCTGTTGATTTGGCAGTGGCTCCTTGAGCCTTAAGGCACAACAACACACATGGCTGTTTCATCACTTAAAATATAACCCATGGAAAAGAAAAACTTGCATTTATAATGCACTTTAACATCTCTCATAAAGGACTCACACACAATGAGGTACTGTAAAGCTGATGTAATTGTTGTTATGTAGAACTCACAGCAACAAAAGTAGCTGTTTTATCAGTTTAAAAATAAACTTCTTGATGAAGATAACAGGCTAGAAATTCGCCGTTTAGAGCCACCTGTTACTGCCCGATTCAGGGAAACAAATAGCAGCCGCTGCTCTTCAGCTCACTGGCAGCGTGTCCCGCGGAGTCAGCAATTTTCAGATGACTGGCAGCGCTGCCGATGTTGGCGCTTGCCAAAATTATTTAGATGATGCAGATTGTGACGTCAGTGAATGTGCAATGCCTTCTTAACATGAGAACAAAAGAACATAAGAACATAAGAAATAGGAGCAGGAGTAGGCCATTTGGCACCTCGAGACTGCTCCGCCATTCAATAAGATCATGGCTGATCTGATCATGGAGTCAGCTCCACTTCCCTGCCCGTTCCCCGTAACCCTTATCACTTAAAAATCTGTCTATCTCTGCCTTAAATATATTCAATGACTCAGCCTCCACAGCTCTCTGAGGCATAGAATTCCATAGATTTACAACCCTCTCCTCATCTCAGTTTTAAATGGGCGGCCCCTTATTCTAAGACTATGTCCCCTAGTTTTAGTTTCCCTTATGAGTGGAAATATCCTCTCTGCATCCACCTTGTTGAGCCCCCTAATTATCTTATATAGTTCAATAAGATCACCTCTCGTTCTTCTGAACTCCAATGTGTATAGGCCCAATCACTCAACCTATCCTCATAAGTCAACCCCTCATTTCTGGAATCAACCAAGTGAACCTTCTCTGAACCAATGCAAGTATATCCTTCCTTAAATACGGGAGACCAAAAATGTATGCAGTACTTCAGGTGCGGCCTCACCAATACTCGATATAACTGTAACAAGACTTCCCTGCTTTTATACTCCATCCCCTTTGCAATAAAGGCCAACATTCCATTGCCTTCCTGATTACTTGCTGTACCGCATACTAACTTTTTGTGTTTCATGCACAAGTGCCCCCAGGTCTCTTTGTATTGCAGCACTTTGCAATTTTTCTCCATTTAAATTATAATTTGCTTTTCTATTATTTCTGTCAAAGTGGATAACTTCACATTTTCCCACATTATACTCCATCAGCCAAATTTTTGCCCACTCACTTAGCCTGTCTATATCACTTTGCAGATTTTTTGTGTCCTCCTCATAATTTGCTTTCCCACCCATCTTTGTATCATCAGCAAACTTGGCTATATTACACTCGGTCTCTTCATCCAAGTCATTAATATAGATTGTAAATAGTTGAGGCCCCAGCACTGATCCCTGTGGCACCTCACTAGTTACAGTTTTCCATCCAGAAAATGACCCATTTATCCCGACCCTCTGTTTTGTCAGTTCGGCAATCCTCTATCCATGCTAATATATTACCCCCAACTCCGTGAGCTTTTATCTTGTGCAGTAAACTCTTATGTGGCACCTTATCGAATGCCTTCTGGAAATCCAAATACAACACATCCACTGGTTCCCCCTTATCCACCCTGCTCGTTACATCCTCAAAGATCTCCAGCAAATTTGTCAAACATGATTTCCCTTTCATAAAACCACGCTGACTCTGCTTGACTGAATTATGTCCCGCTACTGCTTCTTTAATAATGGACTCCAGCATTTTCCCAACGACGCCTGATCTGTGAGTTTTGACTTCGCCATTCCACTTGCTGGCACGCTTTAAGATCAATGAGCTAAGCAAAGGTTGCCAAACAGGAAGGAGGCTCTTGCAGCAAGGGAATAAGGGGTTATGAGGAGCGGGCGGAGAAGTGGAGCTGAGTGCATGATCAGATCAGCCATTGAGAGGCCGTATGGCCTACTCCTGCTCCTATTTCTTTTGTTCTTATGTTCTTATGTTCTTATTTAAAGGGATCATCAGAAGCTACCTGACATGTTTGTTCAGTTTGACTGGCTCTGTGAAACTTTCTGCAACTCCAGCAGGTTTATTAATTTATTGCAAGGTTCTAAGGTAACGGGGTGTGTTGTTGCAAGTGGAAAATTCCTTCACTCTTATTTAAAGGTTTCTGCTCACAACACTTGCTCACAGTCATGGGGACTCAATTGGCAGTCCCCCTCATGGTCAAGTATCGTAGCGAGAGGAAGTGGAGGCAGAGAGGAAGACAAGAAGCTGTGCGCAGAGGGAGGAGGTGGATGTTGAAGAGCATTCTCAACAGGAGGCCTTACCCACCTAGGGGCTTCAGAGAGCACTTTCTTTTAGCCACTTATGCCAGGAGCAGTGTATTAGGAGGCTCCTCTTCACCAGCTCTTGAAAGACCTGCAGCTTCAGAGCAGGGCAAACATGACTCTCCCAGTGGCAGTCAAGGTAAAGGTGGCCCTCAATTTCTTCACCAGTGGATCCTTCCAGCCTACAGTAGGAGACATAATAATAATAACCTTTATTTACATAATGCCTTTAACGTAGTTAAACGTCCCAAGATGCTTCACAACAGAATATATTAGAATGGGTAGAGGATTGGCTAATAAACAGAAAACAGAGAGTAGGGATAAATGGTTCATTCTTGGGTTGGCAATCAGTAACCAGTGGGGTGCCACAGGGATCAGTGCTGGGACCCCAACTATTTACAATCTATATTAATGGCTTGGAGGAAGGGACTGAGTGAAATGTAGCCAAAGTTGCCGATGATAAAAAGATGGGAGAAAAAGCAATGTGTGAGGAGGACACAAAAAATATGCAAAAGGACATAAACAGGCTAAGTGAGTGGGCAACAATTTGGCAGATGGAGTATAATGTTGGAAAGTGTGAGGTCATGCACTTTGGCAGAAAAAAATCAAAGAGCAAGTTATTATTTAAATGGAGAAATATTGCAAAATCCTGCAGTACAGTGGGAACTGGGGGTACTTGTGCAGGAAACACAAAAGGATAGTATGCAGGTACAGCAAGTGATCAGGAAGACCAATGGAATCTTGGCTTTTATTACAAAGGGGATGGAGTATAAAAGCAGGGAAGTCTTGCTACAGTTGTACAGGTTATTGGTGAAGATACACCTGGAATACTGTGTGCACTTTTGGTTTCCATATTTACGAAAGGATATACTTGCCTTGGAGGCAGTTCAGAGAAAGTTCACAAGGTTGATTCCAGAGATGAGGGGGTTGACTTATGAGGAAAGGTTGAGTCGGTTGGGCCTCTACTCATTGGAATTCAGAAGAATGAGAGGTGATCTTATCGAAACGTATAAGATTATGAGAGGGCTTGACAAGGTGGATACAGAGCGGATGTTTCCGCTGATAGTGGAGACTAGAACTAGGGGGCATAATCTTAGAATAAGGGGCCACCCATTTAAAACTGAGATGAGGAGAAATTTCTTCTCTCAGAGTATTCTGGATCTGTGGAATTCGCTGCCTCAGAGAGGTGTGGAAGCTAGGACATTGAATAAATTTAAGACAGAAATAGTTTCTTAAACGATAAGGGAATAAGGGGTTATGGAGAGCAGGCAGAGAAGTGGACCTGAGTCTATGATCGGATCAGCCATGATTGTATTAAATGGCGGAGCAAGCTCGAGGGGCCATATGGCCTTCTCCTGCACCTATTTCTTATGTTCTTATGTTCTTATGAAAGAGAGGTAGAGGCAGAGAGGTTTAGGGAGGGAGTTCCAGAGCTTAGAGCCCAGGCAGATGAAGGCATGGTCACCGATGTTTGAGCAGATATAATGAGGGATGTTCAAGAATTTGAGGAGCGCAGACATATTGTAGGGTTGTGAGGCTGAAAAACATTACAGAGATAGGGAGGGGCAAGGCCATGGATTGATTTGTAAACAAGGAAGAGAATTTTGAAATCGAGGAGTTGTTTAACCGTGAGCCAATATAGGTCAGAAAGCACAAGGGTGATGGGTGATCGTGACTTGGTGCGAGTTAATAAATGGGCTGCTGAGTTTTGGATGACCTCAAGTTTACGTGGTGTAGAATATGGGAAGCCAGCCAGGAATGAGTTGGAGCAGTCAAGTCTAGAAGTAACATCGGCATGAATGAGGGTTTCAGCAGCAGAAGAGCAGAGGCAGGGGCGGAGGCGGGCAATGTTATGGAGGTGAAAAAAGATGGTTTGAGTTATGCCATGGATATGTGTCTGGAAACTCAGTCAGGGTCAAATATGACACCTAGGTTGTGAACAGTCTTGATCACCCTCAGATTGATGCTAGGGAGAGGGATGGAGTCAATGGTTAGGGAACGCAGTTTGTGGCGGAGACCAAAGATAATGGCTTCAGTCTTCCCAATATTTAATTGGACAAAATTTCTGCTCATCCAGTACTGGACGTCAGACAAGCAATCTGACAATTTAGATACCAAGCAGGGATCGAGGGAAGTGGCAGAGAGGTAGCGCTGGGTGTTGTCAGAGTACATGTGGAAACTGACTCCGTGTTTTTGGATGATATCGCCAAGGGGCAGCATATAGCTGAAAAATAAGAGGGGGCCAAGGACAGATCATTGGGGGACACCAGAGGTAATGATGCGGGAGTGGGAAGAGAAGCCATTGCAGGAGATTTTCTGGCTACGATTAGATAGATAAGAATGGAACCAGGCGAGTGCAGTCCCGCCCAGCTGGACATTGGTGGAGAGGTGTTGGAGGTAGATGGAGTGGTTAACTGTGTCAAAGACTACAGACAAGTCCAGAAGGACATGGAGGGATAGTTTATCTTTGTCACAGTCACAAAGGATGTCATTTGTGACCTTGATGGGAGCTGTTTCAATATTGTGGCAGACTCAGGAACCAGATTGAAGAGAATCAAACATTGTATTCATGGAAAGATGGTCACGGATTTGGGAGACGACAACACGTTCAAGTACTTTGGACAGGAAAGGGAGGTTGGAGATGGGGCGATAGCTAGTAAGCGCAGTGGGGTCAAGGGTTTTTTTTTTAGGAGAGGGATGATGAAGCAGAATTGAAGGAGAGGGGAGTAGTACTTGAGGAGAGAGAAGTGTTAACAATGTTGGCTAACATGGGAGCCAAAAAAGCAAGTTGGATAATCAGCAGTTTAGTGGGAATAGGGTCAAGAGAGCAGGAAATGGATCTCACGGACAAGATGAGTTTGGAGAGATGAAGAGGGGAAATGAAAGAGAAGCTAGCGAAAGATATGAGTTTAGTTCTAGGGCAGGTGGGAGCATCAGATGAAGTTTGGCCCTGTGGGCTAGGTGAAGGAAGGGAACTCGCTAACATCTCACAGTGCACCATTCATCGCTGTATCAGGAAGTCACTGAGGCTTTCTACACCAGGAAAAGGGACTGCATTGTCTTCTCTCTGAGTAGAAAGGAGCAGGATGAGTGTGCATGTGGCTTTGCCAGGATAATGGTCTTCCAAGACACCTTCGACTGCAACCCACGTGGCTTTGCAGGCACCGTATAACAATCCTGAGATCTTCTGTAACTGCAAAGGCTACCTCTCACTCAATGTGTGACAATAACCAGCACATCATGATGATCAATGCCTGCTATCCTGGAAGCATCCTGTGTCAGTCTGGTGTGTCAACAATCTTCCAGCCACCACATCCAATGTGAGGGTGGCTGCTTGGAGACGAGGGCTATCCGCTCTCCACCTGACTCATGACTCGTCTCCGCAACCCCATCATTCATGTCCAGCACTCACATAATGAGAGCCATGCTTCCACCAGGAACATCATTGAGCGGACCATCGGGCTACTGAAGCAATGGTTCCGTTGCCTTGACCACTTGGGAGGAGCACTCCAGTACATGCAGAGCGGGTGTCCCATTTTGTGGTGGTCTGCTGTATGCTTCACAACTTGGCCATCAAAAGAGCACAGCCCTTGCCACCTGGGTTTGTGGGACCACTGTAAAGTCCTGTCCCCTCAGTACAGATTCACACGAGGCATATAGTGAAATCAAGGTCACTCTGGACCTGCACCTTTATTTTACAGCTCTGGAATGCTGCACTTGCCTGAGACCTGTCCTTATATACCTGTCTCTTGCAAGTGCACCCCTGGTGGTAAGGTATGCTGGTGGTTACAGGTCATATCTTATTACAGTCATGTATAGCATGTTAGGATACAGTTATATATAATAATGTAAGATACATGACATCACCCTCCCCCAAGGTCTTATTGTCTTTATAGGTTCAGTCTCTCAGGTGGTCTACGCTCTCGCATGGAGCGTCTGAGTTGTGGTTCAGTTGTTTGCCTTGGTGTCTGTTTTTCTTTGGGTGTGATTGCTGGTATCTCGCCTGGGCTGTCTGTTTCGATTGGTGTGATTGTTGTTGACTCGCCTGGGCTGTCTGTTGGGATTGCCCTTTCCTCAGGTTGTTCCCTCTGTCTGTCCACCAGGTGTGGTGCGAGTTCCACATTGTAGTCTGCCTCTGGTTCTGCAGTGTTGTTGGGAAATCTGCTTTTGACTTGGTTTACATGCCTCCGGCAGGTTTTGCCATTGTCCATTTGTACTACCAGTAGCCTGTTTCCTTCCTTGCCCGTTACTGTCCCTGCAAGCCATTTGGGACATCTGCCATAGTTTAGTACAAACACTTTGTCCCCTATCTCATTCCATCTTCCCCTCGAATTTCTGTCATGGTACTCAGTCAGCTTACGGCGCTTTGCCTCAAAGATTTCATGCATGTCTGGGAAGATTAATGAGAGCCTTGTTTTTAAAGTCCTTTTCATCAACAGTTGCACGGGGTGGGATCCCAGTCAGTGAGTGCGGATGAGATCTGTATGCCAGCAGCAGTCGCGACAGGCGACCCTGCAGTGTGTGACCTTGGATTTTAAGCATGCCTTGTTTAATGATTTGCACTGCTCTCTCCGCCTGGCCGTTGTAGGCCGGCTTGAACGGTGCCAACTTGACGTGATTTATGCCGTGGTCAATTATAAAGTCTTGGAATTCTGCGCTGGTGAAGCAGGGACCATTGTCACTGACCAATATGTTAGGGATTCCGTGTGTTGCAAACATGGTTGCGAGGCTCTCCACAGTGGTGGAGGTTGTGCTCGAGTTTAAAATGGTGCATTCGATCCACTTTGAAAATGCATCGACAACTACGAGGTACATTTTGCCCATGAATGGGCCCACATAGTCTACGTGCACCCGCGACCACGGTTTGGTAGGCCAGGGCCAGGGGCTCAGTGGAGCCTCCCTGGGGGCATTGCTGAGTTGGGCACAAATGGTGCACCTTCGGATGCAGAGCTCCAAGTCCGCGTCAATACCAGGCCACCAGACGTGTGATCTGGCTATGGCCTTCATGAGAATGATCCCCGGGTGCTCGTGGTGGAGCTCCCGGACAAATGCCTCTCTGCCTCGCAGAAGCATGACTACTTGGCTGCCCCACATCAGGCAGTCTGCTTGTAGTGATAGCTCATGCCTGCGCCTGTGAAAGGGTTTTAATTCCTCGAGGCAGGCATCGCGAGTCTCTGCCCAGTCAAAGGTTAGGACACATCTTTTTACTAAGGATAATGTGGGGTCGCTGGCCGTCCAGGTTCTGATTTGGCAAGCCGTCATGGGCGAACCTGTGGACTCAAAGGCATTGATTGCCATGACAATCTCACAGTCCTGTTCGTCAGACCCTTCCGTGGTCGCCAGGGGTAGCCTGCTGAGCGCGTCGGCACAGTTGTCTGTACCTGGTCTGTGCCTTATGGTATAGTCGTAGGACGCCAGCATGAGTGCCCACCGTTGAATTCGCGCCGAGGCGTTGGCATTTATTGCCTTGCTCTCGGATAGGAGGGATGTGAGGGGCTTGTGGTCGGTTTCTAACGTGAACTTGGCCCCGAAAAGGTATTGGTGCATCTTTTTGACACCATACATGCACGCGAGCGCCTCCTTCTCTACCATTCCGTACCCGCGCTCTGCCCGCGAAAGTGACCTGGAGGCATAAGCTATGGGTTGTAATTTGCCCGCACAAATGCACCTGACCCCATACGCTGACGCATCGCATGTGAGAACTAGCTTTTTACGTGGGTCAAAGAAAGTCAAAACACTGTTGGAACACAGAAGGTTGCGTGCCTTATTGAAGGCGCGTTCCTGGGTGTCCTCCCAAAACCAATCACACCCCTTCCTGAGTAGCATGTGGAGAGGCTCCAGCAGCGTGCTTAAGTTCTGCATAAAGTTCCCAAAGTAATTGAGTAGCCCGAGAAAGGCGCGCAGTTCTGAGACATTCCGGGGGCCTGGGTGCCAGGCGAATTGCTTCTGTTTTGGGCTCTGTTGGGCAGATTCCATCAGCGGCAATCCTTCTGCCCAAAAATTCAACCTCGGGTGCGAGAAACAGGCACTTGGATTTCTTGACTCGTAGGCATACCTGATCCAACCGCTTTAGTACTTCCTCCAAATTACGCAGATGGGAGTCGGTGTCCTTGCCCATGATAAGTATGTCGTCTTGAAATACAACCGTCCCCAGGATGGACTTGACAGACTCTCCATGTTGCGCTGGAATATGGCAGCTGCCGACCTGATGCCGAACGCGCATCGATAGTACATGAAAAGGCCTCGATGTGTGTTGATGGTGGTGAGTAGCTTGGATTCCTTGGTCAATTCTTGCGTCATATACGCAGGTGTGAGGTCTAATTTTGAGAAAAGTTTACCTCCAGCCAATGTGGCAAATAAGTCCTCCGCTGTGGGCAGCGGGTACTGGTCCTACAGGGAGACTCTGTTTATGGTAGATTTGTAGTCCCCACAGATTCGTACGGATCCATCAGGCTTCATGAATGGGACGATGGGACTTGCCCAATCGCTAAATTCCACAGGTGATATATTGCCTTCCCGCAGAAGCCTGTCTAGTTCATGTTCAATCTTTTCCCTCATCACATAGGGTACAGCTCTGGCCTTGTGATGGACTGGTCTAGCATTCTGTGTGATGTAGCTTTTGACTTTGGCCCCTTTGAAAGTGCCCACACCTGGCTGAAAGAGATGTTCAAATCGCTTTATAACTGTTGAGCAGGAGGTCCGTTCCTCTAATGACATGGCTTGGACATCATCCCATTTCCAGTTTAGTTTTGCCAGCCAGCTTCTCCCCAGCAGTGCTGGGGGGTCTCCGGGGACAATCCACAGGGGAAGTCGGTTCACTGTCCCTTTGTGTGTGACAGAGAGCATGGCGCTGCCGAGGACTGGTACGATTTCTTTGGTATAGGTCCTTAGTTTGGTGCCGACCCTTGTGAGTTTTGGTCTGTCTCTTTTATGCGGCCACAGTTGTTCAAATTGATGAACGCCCATGAGAGATTGACTCGCTCCCGTATCCAGCTCCATGTTGACAGATATCCCGTTGAGTAGGACCCACATCATTATAGGAGGCGTCCTGTTGTAGGAGCAGCGGCCATTGATCGTGTTGACCCGCTGTACATTGGTGTCCCGGGTATTGTCCCCACCATCTTCTGGTCCGTTTTCTGACCCATCGGACTCATATACCAGCCGAGCTGCCGTTTTTATGCACATGCGGGCCAAATGCCCTGTATATTCACAATTTCTGCAAACAGCGTGCTGAAATTGACATCCCCTTGACGAGTGCCCACCCCCACACCTCCAGCACAGACCTGTTCCATTGTTCAAAGAGTTCCCAAAGAATGAGCTGCGTCTGGCTGATCTCTCTTGAGCTTCTCTCAGTTTGTAGTTGATAGCTTGCATTGTGGGTTGATGAGGTGTGAATGGCCGTTCCTGTGGCCCTTGATGGCTTCTGCCTGCTGTCGAGAGCCTGTTCTCCCAGTTTTGTCTGTGTGTGGGGGTAGCAGCTTTTTTAGTGCTGTGAACTTCTTGTTCCGATATTTCGTTAGTTGTCGTACCTGCATTGTAAATCAACCACGTTTCTTCTTCCCCTACCAAGAATGTCTGTGTAACCAGTGCTGCTGCCTCTAAGGTCAGATTCTTGGTCTCTATGAGCTTTCGGAATATGCCTGCATGGCCTATTCCTTCAATGAAAAAGTCTCTCAGCATTTCTCTCCTCAGTTCATCGGAGAACTCACATAAACTAGCCAACCTCCGAAATTCTGCCACGAAGTCGGGTATGCTCTGGCCTACACAGCATCTGTAGTTGTAGAACCTGTGTCTGGCCATGTGTAGGCTGCTCGCTGGCTTCAGGTGGTCTCTTACCAGTGTGCTCAATTCTTCAAACGACTTGCTTGCTGGTTTCTCGGGTGCCAACAGATCCTTCATTAAAGCGTATGTTTTCGAGCCACAGCTGGTCAAGAGATGGGCTCTTCTCTTGTCTGCCTTATCGTCGCCTAACCAGTCTTTGGTTACAAAGCTTTGCTGGAGCCTTTCTATAAAGTCCTCCCAATTGTCTCTCGCATTGTACTTTTCATCTGATCCGTTGTTCGCCATTCTGTGGATTCTGTAATCCCGTAACTCGGAGCCACTGTAAAGTCCTGTCCCCTCAGTACAGATTCACACGAGGCATATAGTGAAGTCAAGGTCACTCTGGACCTACACCTTTATTTCACAGCTCTGGAATGCTGCACTTGCCTGAGACCTGTCCTTATATACCTGTCTCTTGCAAGTGCACCCCTGGTGGTAAGGTATGCTGGTGGTTACAGGTCATATCTTATTACAGTCATGTATAGCATGTTAGGATACAGTTATATATAATAATGTAAGATACATGACAACCACCACAGTAGCAGGACAAGGGAGAGGAGGTGGAGGAGGAGGAGAAGGAGAAGGAGGAAGAGGAAGAGGACAAGAAGGCAGAGAAGAGGGAGACAGCAAATTCCCCGTCCAGAGGGGCTGTCCATGAATGCCTCATTAGACTCCAATGAATGAAACCTTAAATCCCCGTTGCTCACCACATCCTCATCATACTAATTCTGTCTTGCAATATCAGTGTCCTTCTGGTCACAAAGCTGAAATGAGAGCCAGCAAAAAAGATTCCACGATAAATTAACATTTTATCCAAAATCACTTCACTTCTATTTACACACAACACACAATCACCCTTGTGGAATCGCTTAGTGTCTGTCGTGCAGTTGCCCTTTCCCTTCTGAGTGCTCCTACAACGTGCTCCCCCATTGGCTGTAGCAAGGCTGGGGGAAGGCTGCTGAGTTTCCATTGTGCGAACTTCAGATGGCCTTGCAGGACAACCTCGAGCAGCTCTGGCCCTAGACGGCTCAGCTGTAGACTGCACCACCTCGGCATGGGTGGCAGCAGTCTGGGCTGGCTGGCTGACAGGCAACAGCAAGGGCAATAGCAGAGTGACACTGGTGGGAACAGAAATGCTGTCATCTTGCGAGAGGACAGCAGGGTCCTGCTCCACTGATCCACCACAACTTCCCCGGTACGGCGCCTAAGCATTGCTAGCAATCTGTTGGAGCACAAAGTTCAGGGCTGCTGCAACAGCCTGTAAGCTCCGATCGACATTGGTCATCCCAGCCATGGTGGCAGCAGTCTGAGCTTGGGTGGCAGCAAGCTGAGGCTGCATGAGAGCAGTCTGAGCTTCCGCTGCAGCACTAAGACGTTGGGTCGGTTCCGCCTGTGCTGTAATAGCAGCCATGGCATCGCCCATCACAGGCAACATCATGTCTGGGTCGACATAATCTCTCTGGGAGTCTTCCATTATTTCCAGCTTGGAAATCCTGGGCTCCAAGCTCTGCGCAGAGTCCCGTGCAATGTTGGAGGCAGACTCCTTCATGCTCCTTGGCATTGCCAAGAGGGTCTCTGGCAGGCTTGCCATTGCATCTAGCAATTTGGTATACATGCCCACTACCCTTTTTCTGAAGGCCTCCCAATTGAGGTCCTCATGTGAGTCCTGTGTAGCAGAATTCGCCCTTTGGGGAGGTGCCCCCTGGTCATACTTGGTGCCTCACCCTGTGCAGATCCCACATCTACACGCGCAGTGCCAGTTTCTGAGCTGGTGTCTGCGAGTGACAGATGCGGTGAAGCAGTGTCTTCTTTTCCTCCTTCTTCTTCTTCCCCCTCTTTCTTGTACATCGCCTCGGGGACAGGCTGCTCAGGTGCTTATTCTTGATTATCTGAAAGCAGAACGGCACAAGAGTCGGGTTATGGTGAGGGGAGTGGGGGAAAGCAAGATATGCATGTATACAGCATCTGAAGCTTGGAAATGAGAAGAGATTGTGAGATGAGAGGAAAGTGGGATGTGAGATGAAGGATTAGGAATGAGCATGCCATTGTTGTTCCCACATGATGTGCCGCAGTCTCTGCTCCAGCTGGCTGAGGCCGTGGGTGGCAGTCATGTGAGGTCATTAAACTTCTTTCGCCACTGTTTCGGCAACCTTGGGACCACCGTTCTGGCCAGGACATGGGCTGCTATCTCCTGCCAGAGTCTTTGCGAGGTTTGTGGCGATGGCTTCATACCAGTGTGTGTGGGAAGAGGAGAGACCACCTCATCTCCATGGCCAGTGCCTCAAGAACCGCATTGGAGAATCTGTGGACTCTCTTCCTTTGTTGACAATCGCCTTAGGTTTGCACTACCATCTTCTTCAAGTTGCAGTTGTGAATGGTTTGACAGTGAGGGACTTAAGCAGCAATGCACCTCTCCTTTAAGTACAGAATAAAGCCTGTACTACACATGACTGGGAATTAGACTGACACAGTATTGGCCCATCTGTTGAGTGTTAAGCCAATGAGCAGCAGTTTTAGCACAGAAATCAAAACTATAATCATGTTACTGAGGACTGAGCATGAATTTTGCGTGCTACATAGTCCATTTTGATGTGGCATTGTTGGGCCTTTCACTACCCGTTTCATGGCCATTTCCAATTTCTAAACCTATATTCTCTGTTATGCATCATATGTGTGGGTGTTAACATATGGTGCAAATCATGTAATATCTGAATAACATGGTACATATCACAAGTTCCACACTTTCCCCCAAAATCCCTGTGGCCTACAAATTGGGCCACTTACTGGCATCCGTTTGCGCCGCTGTCCTGGCAAAAAATGGCGGTCACCACTCTAGCGCCCTTCTCTGGCATGGGACATGGTGGTCACCATTTTGGTGAGGGCTTTAGAACTGTCGATAGCAGCACATGCCCTGGAGATGTAAATGAAGAGATTGTGACGTCAGTCGGCATGCAACACCGATTTAACGTCACCTTATCGAACTTTGAACTAAACGCTGAATTTAGTGCTGAGTCCTAAGCCCGCTCTGAAAACCAAGCATTCAGCAAACTGAAAAAGACACTGACCTGCTGAGTATTCCTAGCATTTACCGCTTTTATTTCAGATTTACAGCATCCGCTCGCAGAGGAAAGAGGAAGACGCAGAAGAGGAAGACTCAGAAGAGGAAGACACAGGAGAAGAAGACGCAGAAGGAAGATTGCAACCCAGACAGCCCCTTTCTGGCCGAGACATCTGGGATGGAATCATCCATCTGCGGTACCAGGGACCACAGCCCCAATTCCCCTTTCAGCATTTGTCCCACACCTTACCTTTCCTCTGTTACTGACCATTACAGCGTCCTCTTGGTCACAATGCTGAAATAGAAGCCACCGCACAGCAAACTTTTCAATTAAACTTTATAAATCTTTCCATCCAATATGACATCAATAAATCAATTCATCACTCTTTTGTATTCTCAGTGATTGTCTTGTGTGTGCCTTTGCCTATCCCATTAATGTCATGCAGTGCAACCCTAGTGACTGCAGCACAGCTGGTAGAAGGCTGCTGACTTTCAGTGGGGGACACTGCAGATGGCCTTGCTGGTTGACATTGAGGAGCTGGTGGCTGAGAGTGTCAAATCGAGTGATAGTGTTTTTTTTTCTCCTTCTCCTCCTCCTTCTCCTCCTACTTCTTCTCCTTCTTCTTTTCCTGCTTCTCCCTCTTCTTGGTCACCCACTGTATTTACAATTATAACATGCCATCACATGTATATATGTCCTGGGCTGCTACATTGCTGCAATATACAAGCTTTACATTGATGTTCTTTCTTAAACGTTGTATTTTTATTCTTCTTGTTTCCTACAAGGTTCTTTTAATCTTAGAAACAATGCTCATATGAGTGACACATTTCCATGCATATCTCCAACTCTGCATGTTTAGGAAAGTTGCTTGTTCTGAAAGATGTCATTGCACTGCTCCATTATAATGCTCATGAAAGCTTGCACCTCATCGGTGCTGGGATTTAATTTTCTTATTTGCCCCTGAGCTATTCTCCAACACAATTGCACACTCTACACCTGAATTAATGAAGTTTGGGAGATTCTGTTGGTTAAGTGGAATGCTAGCTGCTTGGGAAGTGTTAGGGAATCATTAAAAAGTGTCATGATTGGCTTATATTTGTTCATTACCACGAGCAAAAAGCTTCCCGCAGGAGTCACTCTTTCCAATTAAATTCATTCCCATGTTTTGTTACTGATTAGCAAAGAAAATCAGGTCTCCCTTGCATTTTTCACGGAAAGAGGAATTTCACACCCCTGGTGAATTATCCCAATCTGATCCAACTTGGGTCAATTTGAAATTGAAATTCAATACTTTTCCCTTGTGTCTTTAACTCATTAAAATGTTTCCATGTGTTATAACCATTTGTTCAATACACCTCAACTGAGCAAAGTAAAAGACCAGCGGACTGTTTACATGGATTGATTTATTGCAATAATGAAATATTAACATGGGAAATATGCAGATAAGAAGACATATTTTCCTGCTGACAGGCTTGGTCCTGTTGGCAAGGAATGTGCAAATAGGGACCAGGAAATTAAGCCTTTCACTGCCTCCTTTCAAACTGGACTAAAGTCTTCTTGCAAAAAGTGGATTAGAGCTTAATTTAAATATTAAAATGAATGTAAATTGAATGGTAAGAGTGCTAACCCAATTCCTCACTTTTCTCACAAGCAATTCAATCTGCATTTAGGTTCCCAGGGAAAATGGGCAATAAACAATTGGCACATCAACTCTAAAAGGATAACATAGATTTTTCATTGCGTTACTTTTGAGAGCTCAGCTTGTGATTTCTCGATACTTTTGTGTTTTTGTCTATTGTATTTGTTTGGTCAGAATTTTTGGTGCAAAATTTTGATTACCAGTTAAAAAAATTGGATATTGGAATGCTTTGTGGGTTTGCCTCTGGTTTTGTGTATTTTTCAGGAGGAAGATTCAGATGAAAGAGGTGATGGGAAGCAAGTTCACTTCTGCAGAAACAGATTGCCTATGTCCATCCTTACCCACACAGCTGTGTCTACACAGGCACATCTACCTAGGAATGTTCAAGGATAACTGACTTCGCAAGCATTGCATTATTACGCAGGATATGACAAAGTTGTGATGTATACTAGAATGAATCTGTGGTGCAAAGATGCATCAATCAAGTCACCACATTGCTCACCAGGGCAAACACTTTCCCCAAGCAAAACTAACAGTAAATGACATGACACTGCACCTTTTCTGAATCGTTTGAATCCCTAAAGTCCAGGGTATTATTGATGACTGCCATGTGATCATCTAGAACCACAGAAGTAATAACCACAGGCATTCCATTCCATCAATGATGAGTGGACAATATCACAGCTTCTCAAGCAGCAGTCATGATTCCTTCATTTTAAGACAACCCTTTATGGCTGGGTTTTTTGAAGCAAAAGGTAAACTGGATGGATGGCTCCTCGGAGACAAAGGCTATCCTCTTCAGCCTTGGCTTATGAAAGCATAATAACAGCAGCTGAGAAAAGATACAATAAGACTATCTGTTGGGTGTCAGTGGGAGACTATTGCAGTTGGAGTATGGATATGCATAGCAAACAGCAAGATTGTATGACATGGGCACAATAAATGATTTGACTGAATATGACCCCAAGGAACCTGAACAAAAATGAGATCAATGGGTTTGAAAGTAAAACCTCCAGTAGCTAGCATTATAAATAAGAACATAGGAAATAGGAGCAGGAGTAGGCCATTCAGCCTTTTAACCTCAACTCCACCTTCCCGTACTATCCCCATATCCTTTGATTCCTTTAGTATCTAAAATTCTATCGATCTCCATATACTCAACAAATGAGCATCCACAGCTGTCTGAAGTAGAAAATTCCAAAGATTCACAACCATTTGAAATAGGGCTTTAAACTAAAAAAGGTGGTGGTGTGGGGAGGGAGTTTGTCAGATTAGGAAACATTTAGAAATCTAAAGAGAAAAACCAAAGCAATGGAGTGATTTGGGTAAAGATAAGCAGCGTGTGATAAGAAGGGACAGACTGTTTAACGGTAATAGTGCATCAGTGAATAAAGTGAATGCAGGGAATAATGGCAAAAAGTTAAAATGAAAGGCTCTTTATCTGAATGCATGAAGCATTCGAAACAAGACAGATGAATTAGTGGCACAAATAGCGATAAATGGATTTGATCATAGCTATTACCGAGATGTGGTTGAAAGGTGACCAAGGTTGGGAACTAAATATTCCAGGGTATTTATACAGTATTTTCTTCTTTATTAGTGTTTAATTCACTGCCACTTCTCTACTAGGAATGCCCACCTTGAAGAAGTTCTGCTTTTTCTTCTCTCTGACAGGATTTCTGTTTGTCTCTTTTACCTTGTTCTTCTTCATTGCTTTCTGTTTCCTTTCTCATGTTTGTCACCCTATCACAGACCTTCCCTTTTGTTCATTCCTCAACTCCAACCTTTCCCTGCCTCTGAACTTGCTTAATATTTGTTATATCTCTAACTTTTTCCAGTTCTGACAAAAGGTCATCGAACTGAAACACTAACTCTGTTTCCCTCTCCACAGATGCTGCCTGACCTGCTGAATATTTCCAATATTTTCTGTTTCTATTCAAGGGTATTTGATGTTTCAAAAAGAAAGGCAGAATGGAAAAGAAGGGGGATAGCCCTGATAATAAAGGATGACATAAGTACAGTAATGAGGAAGGATCTTGGCTTAGAAGAACAGAAAGTAGAATCAGTATCATCATCATCATAGGCAGTCCCTTGTACCAAGGATGACTTGCTTCCACGCCAAAAAGGGATGAGTTTACAGGTGTATCAATGAAGGACCTAATATTCCAGGTCCCAAACTACATGGTGAAGGGTGGAAGATGCCGGTGGAATTTTCTTAATGTGTGGTGGCCGTTGCACACGGGCTTGACAGAGCTAGGTCTTGGTCCAGTGGCAAGGATTAACCAAGACAACTGGAGACCAGCTCTGCTGCATGCACCTAGTGCACAGACATATTGCAGTGTGGGCTGGCCTGTGCTGCCTCTGGGCCCTCACCTCTTCTGGGCCCCGAACTCACACCCTCTCCTTCACATCCTCCATCTCCACCGCCCTCCATCTCCCCTTCCCACTTCCTCCTCTTCCAACCCTCTCCCCCTCCTCACCCTCTCTCCCTCCCCCACACTCCCTCTCTCCATTCTCCTCCTTCCTCTCTCCACTTCCCTCAATCTCCAAGTGAGGGCTCCCTCTCTCCCTGCTGAGCCCGGTCTCTCAGTGCGGCTGACGTGCGCCATGGAAATCCAATCAGTATGGGTGGAGATAAGAAATAACAAGGAGCTGAAAAGATTGATGGGAGTAGTTTATAGACCCCCTAACAGTAACTATACTGTGGGTATGATAGCATAGGGGTTATGTTACTGGACTGGTAATCCAGAGATCTGGACTAATAAATCGGAGAGATGAGTTCAAATCCCACCATGGAAACTTGGGGAATTTAAATTCAGTTAATTAAATAAATCTGTAATTAAAAAGCGAATATCAGTGATTGTTTTAAAAACTCATCTGGCTCACTATTGTCCTTTAGGGAAGGAAATCTGCCGTCCTTACCTGGTTTGGTCTATATGTGACTCCAGACCCACAGCAAAGTGGTTAACTCTGAACTACCATCTGAAATGGTTTAGTAAGCCACTCAGTTGTACCAAGCTGCTACCACAAAGTCAGCACTGTAGGAGTACCTTCACTACATGGACTGCAGTGATTCAAAAAGGCAGCTCACCACCATCATCATCATAGGCAGTCCCTCAGAATAGAGGAAGACTTGCTTCCACTCTAAAAATGAGTTCTTAGATGGCTGAACAGTCCAATACGAGAACCACAGTCCCTGTCACAGGTGGGACAGATAGTTGTTGAGGGAAAGGGTGGTTGGGACTGGTTTGCCGCATGCTCTTTCCGCTGCCTGCACTTGATTTCTGCATGTTCTCGACGATGAGACTCAAGGTGCTCAGCGACCTCCCGGATGCTCTTCCTCCACTTAAGGTGGTCTTTGGCCAGGGACTCCCACCACCACCTTCTCAAGGGCAATTAGGGATGGGCAATAAATGCGGGCCTTGCCTGCAATGATCACCTCCCGTGAACAAATTATTAATCAATAAATAATAGGAGCTTGTAACAAAGGTAATGCAATAATTGTGGGGGACATTAATCTTCATATAGACTGGGCAAGTCAAATTGACAAAAGTAGTCTGGAGAATGAGTTCAAGGGCTGCATTCAAAAAGGTTTCCTGAAACTACATTGTGAAACCAACCAGGGAACAGGCTATTTTATATTTTGTATTGTGTAATGAGACAAGATTAATTAGTAATCTCATGGGAAAGAATCCGCTGGGGAAGAGTGAACATAATATGTTAGAATTTCACGTTGAATTTGAATGTGAAATGCATAGGTGTCGAAATTCCTTTTCTAACGCCACCCGTTACTGCCGGCAGGAGGTGGCTAATGGGCGGCAAAGTCCTTCCATCGGTGGTAAGTGGCATCCACACTTCCGGAGAAATTCAGTTGGGTCTTTGGTAGAGATGCCAAGAGGTAACGCTATGCCCTCTAACGCCACCCATATAGTGACATCATCCAGCGTGCAACATCCCCTTGGCGCCGCTCTTGCTGTCTCTGAAAAACGTGGTGAGTGCATAGCAGATCTTGGGCGGAATCGCCCAGAGAGCAAGGTAAGATTTTTTTTCTTTATTTATTTTTGCATTAGTTTTCATTAGTTGTAACAGTGGGAAAGTATTCTTAATTTTTTATTCTCGATTCTTCAAACAGCATGCCGGCAGGCTCACGTTGTGAAATTCAGTAGGCCTCCTGAGCTCCCGCCCTGTTGGTATCGAGGATGAGTGTGCATTGCTACTGTTAGCACTGCTCTCTCATCATTTGGCATAAAAACAGAATTTGGCAGTTTAAGCCTGCACCGAATGGTGGTAAAATTAGTACTCAGGCGGTGATACCGCCTCAAAAACGGTGGTACCGAATTTCGACCCCTTAAGTCTGAAACTAAAATGTTAGGGGTCAAAATTCGGTTGCTACCACCAGCTGATACCACCTGGGAGAGGCGGTAATGGGGCATAAATGGCTAGGCGGCGACATTAGGTGGGGCTGCGCCTGTTGGGAAATTCGGTTGTGCTTTTTCAAGGGTGTAAAGATTTGCTGCCTCGCCGACTACCGCCATTGAAATCCTGACATCAACACGCGTGCAAAGCTTCCTTGGCGATGGTCTCACCAAATTCACTTTTTCTGCCTCACTTACTAGCTGGTGGGAAACATGCCATCTCCTGCACATAGACCTCAAAGCTGACATCAGCACCAGGACCACACTATCAGTGCCAGTGAAAATGACAATAGCGCTCAACTTCTATGCTACCGGGTCCTTCCAGGCTTCTGTAGGCGACATACGCAACATCTCGCAGTTTGCAGTACATTGCTGTATTCTCCAGGTGACCGACTCTCTCTACAACCGATGCATAGACTACATAAAGTTCAGCATGTCCAGGCAGAGCCAGGATGAGCGTTCCTGTGGTTTCGCCAGTATCGTGGGCTTCCCCATGTTGCGGGGCCATTGATTGTATGCATGTGGCATTGTGGGCCCACCTCACAATGGAGATGTGTTTCACAATCGAAACGGGTACCACTCCTTCAACGTTCAGCTGGTCTGCGATCACAGGCAGATGATCTTCAATGTCAATGCACGCTATCCTGGCAACTGCCACGATGCCTTCATCCTGCGGGATAACAGTGTGCCACCACTGCTTCAGCCACTGCATGAAGGACATGGTTGGCTCATCATCGACAAAGAATATGGTATCGCCAGCTGGCTAATGACACCCCTCTGCAATCCCACCACCCCCACCGAGAAGCACTACAACAACAGCCATATCGCAACCAGGACCATTATAGAGCAAACTATCGGGGTTCTGAAACAGAATTTTCGCTGCCTTTCCTGCTCAGGAGGGACATTTCAGTACTCATCTGATAGACTGTCTATCTTCACCACTGTGTGCTGCATGCTGCACATCCTGGCCATTATGAGGGCTCAACTATTACCATCAGAGATGGATGATCCACCTCAGGAGGATGGCGATGATGAGGAGGAAGACAAGGAGCTTCAACCAAGGAGGGGGCAGTCTGACACTGTTGCAGCTGCTAGGTTGCTCGTCAGAGATTCATTGCACATTGATTCCAGCGAATAACACAAGATGTGCCGAATAGCCATCCTATTCATCTGGTGATCTGCTGAATGCACCATGCCCCACTTTCCAAGCCTCCGTGTATATAATTGGCAAGACAAGATTGTGACAAATTAAAGGAATTTTAATTTACAACAAAAACCAGAAGCACTAAAGGACAATAATTGCAAACAATAATTGAAACCAGACCCCTTGAAACATTCTCATTCGCATGCAACTATTCACATTAGTTCATATTCAAACAAGGACAGCATCACACAATTCTTTCATGGCTCATGCAAGTGCAACTATTGACATGTGTTCATATTGGAGCAAGTTCACCATCTCTGGCCACTATCAGACAATTCTTTATTGGCTCATTCAAGTGCAACTATTTACATGAGTTCATATTTGAGCAAGGTCACCATCTCTGGCCACTAGCACACATATATTTAGTGGCTCTTTCTGAGTGCTTTCTCACCCTTTCCCTTGTCACCCACGCCTACTGCTCCTCCTCAATGGGGTCTCAGTGCTGACAGCAAGGCTAGTAGAAGATCATACTTTTGGCGCTGCTGCCACAGCTAATGGCCGAGCAGGATGTTCCGCACCAGCTCAGGCCCTGGAAGGCCCAGCTGCGGACTGCATCACCTCAGCATGGGTGGCAGCACTCAGTGGTGGATGGGTTGCAGAGAGCGGCAGGGGAAAGGGTGGATTGATGTCGTTCCGACAGGCCTGACTCACTGCTACTCCCTCGGGGCAGAGCCTCAGCATTTGGAGCTAGCTGGCTGAGCACAGATTGCTGCCATGCTTCACCAACGTTAGTTCCCCATGCAACTGATGGGGCCCCAGGCACGATGGCAGCAGTCAATGCCTGCATGGAATCAAGTTGGCTCTGCATTAGGGCAGCTTGTGACTGCAGCACACCATAGAGCTGATTGATGCCACCACGCACTGATGATATGAGAGTACGCAGGCCCACCATAGGGTCGGCCTGGTGCTCAATGGCTACTGCCACATCAGCCATAGCCCATGCCACCATGTCTGGGATCCCATGGTCACTTGAAACATCCAACATTCATTGGTATCTACCAAGGATGGGCTCGATGAGCTGCTGAGATACAAATGCAAAGGTTGCAGCGGACTCCTCCATCCTCACAGTTAGTGCATCGACACTCTCAGGTACCCTTGCCAGTACAATCAGCTGTGCGTCTGCAATGACTGTCTTGCAAGATCCTTTAATTCAGGCTCATCATTAGAGTGCTGCTGAACATCACTCAAGCGCGCACTCACCCTCCGCAGAGCTGGCCCCCTGATCTCCTTTCCTCCATGGAGTTCCTGTAGGCCACTGGGTCCCGGAGCATCATCCATCTCCATATCCCCGAACGTGCCTTCTGCAAAAAAGCTGCTGGTCCTGCTCTGAGGAGGCTGGATCCTGTTCCACATCCAGAGAGGCGCCCTCTGCCTCCTCCTCCTCTCCACCATCACCCGCAATGGAAGACTGACTTGCAGGCCCATGGCCATCCGAGTCTTCATCTGAAAGCACAAAGCCAGAGAAGAGTGATTATCTGCAGGGGAGGGGGCCACGGTACTGGGAAAGGCATCGGGAAATTCCAATCTTAGGGAAAGTGATGAAGAATTGTGGTGTCAGGGCTAAGTGGCCTGCTAGAGGCTGCAAAGGAACACAACATACCGTCATTGTCCTGAGGAGGCTTGGCCTTACCCACCGCCACCACACCCATTTGTGTGCCCATCAGATCTGATATGCGTTCCTCCACCGGAGTGAGGGGTTGCACCTCAGAGTCCCCTCCGATCTGCATCTGGCCTGTTCTGACCTGTACCAGCTTGGCCTGCATGATTAAAGAGAATGTCAGAGTTACTGCCCTTCTATTCATCTGTCCGATGTGCCTTTCATAGTTCAGAACATGCTAGTGTATGAGACTCTGTAAAGGTCGATGTAACTTCCATTAGCTGCGAGTACTTGGTGTGGCAATGCTTGAATGAGGGGGGATGAGGATCTAACAGTTACATGAGGATAGTGTCTTCCAGATGCATATGCAGGCTGAGGAGATAACAAGATGAGGGTTGGGTTCCACAACAGAGTACGAAGGTTAACTGCGCATGTAGGCCCTTGGAGTGGATTAGGCTGCAAATGCAAACCTTGCATCTGGCCTCACCCACGTAGAGCATGGGGTCAGACACATTCTCATTGAGGAGAGACTGCACATTGAGCTCAGAGCATGGAATGCTCAGGTAAATGTAAAATATATACACCCTCAGCAACCAAGTCATGTCGATCCAGTTCTGGTGACATTGGGTTGCTGTCCTGGGCGCAGTGTCATTCACTGACACTATTTCAGCAACTTCCCGCCAGAGCCTACCAAGATGTTTGGGCATTTGGCCTCCTTCTCCATGCTGAGTAATTCTCGACGCCTCTCCAGGGCATCAAGCAATGCATCGAGGGTGGCATTGGAGGAGCGGTGAGCGCGCTGCCGAGCTGCTGCATCTTCACCCTGTGAGTGAGTGAGTAGGAAGCGCATATATGCACGAGGCAGTGCCGTGCCAAATCACTGCCCCAATTGAATCCAGGTGGCGGCAGTCAGTCTGTGGCTCAGTTGCAAATGATGATTGCCACCTGGATATTGCTGTCTTACTTGCCACCCCACTTACCGCCGCTTACCACCTCCAGAGTAGCATGCAACGCCTGATTTAATGGTGCAATCCTCTTTTCAGGCGGCAAAACTGAATTTCGCATTTGGAGGTGGCAACTGCCGCCTGACAGTAAAATCTCTGTTCAGACAGTAACACCGCCTCAAAAACGGCATCACCAAATGTCAAGCCCTTAAACTTAAATGAAGCCAATTACATAGGTATGAGAGGCGAGTTGGCTGGATAGATTGGGAAATTAGATTAAAAAATAAAACAGCAGATAAGCAGTGGCAAACATTTGAAGAAATATTCAAAATTCTCAACGAATATACATTCCTTTGAGAAATAAAAACTCCACAGGAATGTGATCCATCCGTGACTTTCTAAAGAAGTTAAGGATAGTATTAGATTTAAAGAAGAAGCTTATAATGTTGCAAAGAATAGTAGTAAGCCTGAGGATTGGGAGAGCTTTAGAAACCAGCAAAGCATGACCAAAAATTGATTAAAAAAATAAGAAAATAGATTATGAGAATAAACTAGCAAGAAATATAAAAATAGATTGTAAGATCTTCTGCAAGTATATAAAAAGCAAGAGAGTAGCAAAAGTAAGCATTCGTCCCTTAGTGGCTGAGATAGACAACATTATAATGGGAATAAGGAAATGGCAGAGACTTTAAACAAATAGGTTGTAACTGTCTTCACAGTACAAGACACAAAAAACATACCGAATATAATGAGGAACCAAGGGGCTAATGAGAGTGATGAATTTAATTTAATTTAGATCAGTAGAGAAAAAAGTACTTGAGAAACTAATGGGACTAAAGCCGACAAATTCCCTGGACCTGATGGCCTGCATCCGAGGCTTCTTAAAGAGGTGGCTGCAGAGATAGTGGATGCATTGGTTGTGATCTTCCAAAATTCTCTAGAATCTAGAATGGTCCCAGTAGATTAGAAGGAGGAAGAGAGAAAACAGGAAACTACAGGCCAGTTAGCCTGACATTAGTTGTCGTGAAAATGCTGGAATTTATTATTAAGGAAGTGGAACACCTTGTAACCAGCATTCTGCCTTCACTAAAGGATGCATCTGTTGGAGTCCCAAGGGATCCCAGCATTCCTTGGGAGCACTGCATATAAGCAGGCCTCCCATGCTGTGCCAGACTCTGGAGTCAGAATAAAGAGACTAAGGTCACACTTACTCAAGTCTACAGTACTCAGTCACATTGCTTTATTTGAGACATAACAACTGGGGATGAGTAATAGATAACGAACCAGCACGTGAAAATGCAGAGAACTGTTGTCAACCTGGAGAAATTCTCAGAAAGTGATGATTGGGAAGCCTTCGTGGAGCGACTTGACCAATACTTCGTGGCCAATGAGCTGGAAGGGAAGGAGAACACTGTCAAACGAAGGGCGATCCTCCTCACCATCTATGACCTCACGAAGTATCTTCTTGCTCCGGTGAAACCAACAACCAAATCTTATGAAGAACTGTGTATGCTGGTCTGGGAGCACCTAAATCCGAAAGAGAGCATTCTGATGGCAAGGTATCGATTTTATACATGTCAACGGTCTGATAGCCAGGAAGTGGCGAGCTAAGTCGCCAAACTAAGGCACCTTGCAGGACATTGCGAATTCGGTGGATTCCAGGAGCAAATTCTAAGAGACTTTTTTGTGCTTGGCATTGGCCATGAGGTTATCCTCTGCAAACTATTGACTGTTGAAACACTGAACCTGAGCAAAGCCATAACGATAGCCCAGACATTTATGTCCACCAGCGATAACACCAAACAAATTTTGCAGCATAAAGATGCATCGGCAAGTACTGTACACAAAGTAACTTCATTTTCAGGCAGGAATGGATATGGCAGAACGTACACACCTGCAGCTGCATGACCATAGATGACTCAGAGTCCACCATCAAGTATGAATGTGAGGCAATTAACACCTTGTTGGTGCTATGGAGGTGATCATCGAGCGCATCAATGTCGCTTCAAACACTATGCGTGCAAAGGCTGTGGAACAATGGGACACCTCCAGCGAATGTGCAGATGAGCTGCAAACCCTGCAAACCACCACGTTGCAGAGGAAGACCAATCCATGGCAGATCAAACTGAACGAGATACTCTAACCGAGGAGGCAGAAGTGTACAGGGTACTCACCTTCACCACGAAATGTCCACCAATCATGTTAAAAGTTAAACTGAACGGAATTCCAGTATCCATGGAATTGGACACGGGTGCGAGTCAGTCTATCATCAGCAAAAAGGCCTTTGACAGGCTGTGGTGCAACAAGGCACAAAGGCCCAAGCTGAGCCCTATTCACACCAAGCTGAGAACTTACACTAAAAAGCTGATCCCTGTAATTGGCAGTGTAGCAGTAAAAGTCTCCTATGATGGAACGGTGCATGAACTACCAGTATGGATTGTACCAGGAGATGGTTCCACACTGTTCGGCAGAAGCTGGCTGGGAAAAATCCGCTGGAACTAGGACGACATCCGAGCGCTTTTGTCCATCGACGATGCTTCATGTACCCAGTTTTTGAGCAAGTTCCCGTCGTTGTTTGAGCCAGGCATTGGAAATTTCTCTGGGGCGAAGGTGCAGATTCACTTGGTTCCTGGTACATGACCCATCCACTACAAGGCATACTGTGCCATACATGATGCGAGAGAAAGTGGAGATTGAGCTGGACAGGCTGCAACGAGAGGGCATCATTGTGCCGGTTGAGTTCAACGAATGGGCCAGTCAGATTGTCCGGTTCTCAAGGGTGATGGCACGGTCAGAATTTGTGGGGACTATAAAGTAACGATTAAACGTTTTTCGCTGCAGGACCAGTACCCAAGGCAGACGACGTATTTGCGACGCTGGCAGGAGAGAAGACATTCACCAAGTTGGCACTGACCTCGGCCTACATGACGCAGGAGCTGGCGGAATCTTCGAAAGGCCTCACCTGCATTAACACGCACAAAGGTCTGTTCATCTACAATAGATGCCTATTTGGGATTCGATTGGCCACGGCTATTTTTCAAAGGAACATGGAGAGTCTGCTAAAGTCAGTTCCACGTACCGTGGTTTTCCAGGATGACATATTGATCACAGGTCGTGACACCATCGAACACTTGCAGAACCTAAAAGAGGTTCTAAGTCAGCTAGATCATGTGGGACTCAGGTTGAAATGCTCTGAGATTTCCTGGCACCAGAGGTCGAGTTCTGAGGGAGAAGAATCGTGGCAGATGGCATCAGACTCACTGATGCCAAGAAGGAGGCCATCAAGAATGCGCCGAGACCACAGAACGTGACGGAGCTGCGGTCGTTCCTGGGACTCCTCAATTATTTTGGTAATTTCCTACCTGGATTAAACATCTTGCTAGAACCTCTACATGTGTTGCTACGCAAGGAAGATGACTGAGTATGGGGAAAATCAGAAGAGACTGCTTTTGAGAAAGACAGAAATCTGTTATGTTCCAACAAACTGCTTTTTTGTATGAACCAAGTAAACCTTTAGTGCTAGCTTGCAATGCGACTTCGTATGGAGTCGGGTGTGTGTTACAACAAGCAAACGAATTGGGAACATTACAACCTGTTGCTTATGCATCCAGGAGCTTGTCCAAGGCCGAAAGGGTCTACAGCATGATTGAAAAAGAAGCTCTGGCATGCGTTTACAAGGTGAAAAAAATGCACCAGTATCTGTTTTGTGCTTAAGTTCGAGTTAGAAACTGACCGTAAGTCACTCATATCGCTATTCTCAGAGAGCAAAGGTATTAATACCAATGCCTTTGCTCGCATCCAAAGATGGGCGCTCAGGCTGTCTGCATATAATTATGTAATTCGCCACAGGCCAGGCACAGAGAACTGCGCTGATGCTCTCAGTCGATATGGAAATGGCACAGCCTGCAGACTTGCCCTTGGTGATGGATGCATTTGAAAATGAAAAGTCACCCATTACGGCCCGCCAGATCAGGACCTGGACCAGCCAGGATCCTTTACTGTCCCTTGTAAAAAACTGTGTCTTCCATGGGAGCTGGTTCATGCGGAGATGCATGAAGAGATCAAGCCGTTCCAGCGGCACAAAGACGAAATGTCCACACAGGCGGACTGTCTTTTGTGGGGTAATCGCGTGGTTTTGCCGAAGAAAGGTTTATACGTGACCTACGCAGTACCCACCCAGGCATAGTAATGATGAAAGCTATAGCCAGATCCCATGTGTGGTGGCCCAGCATCGACTCAGATTTGGAGTCTTGCGTGCGCCAATGCAACACTTGCTCTCAACTGAGCAATGCACCCAGGGAGGCACCGCTAAGTTTGTGGTCATGGCCCGCCAAACCTTGGTCGAGGATCCACGTTGACTTCGCTGGCCCGTTTCTAGGCAAAATGTTTTTGGTTGTTGTGGATGCTTATTCACAATGGATTGAGTGTGTAATAATGTCTGTAAACACATCCACTGCCACCATCGAAAGCCCACGAGCCATGTATGCCACGCACGGCCTGCCTGATGTCCGCATCAGCGACATTGGGCCGTGCTTCACCAGCGCTGAAATCAAGGAATTCATGACCCGCAATGAGATCAAGCACGTCACATCTGCCTCGTTCAAACCCGTATCTAACGGCCAGGCAGAACGGGCAGTCCAAACCATCAAGCAAAGCTTGAAACACATGTCGGAAGGCTCCCTGCAGACCTGCCTGTCCCGAGTCCTGCTCAGCTACTGTGTAAGACCCCATTCACTCACCGGGGTTCCTCCTGCCGAACTGCTCATGAAAAGGGCAATCAAAACAAAGCTCTCTCAGTCCACCCTGATCTCCATGATCATGTCGAGGGCAGGCAGTATCAACAAAGCATGTACCATGAACGTATAAATTTGTCACGCGATATTGAAGTCAATGACCCTGTATTTGTACTCAACTATGGACATGGTTCCAAATGGCTTGCTGACACTGTCATAGCCAAAGAAGGGAGTCGGGTGTTTGAGGTCAAACTTGCAAGTGGACTAACTTGCAGAAAGCATTTGGACCAAACCAAGCTGTGATTCACAGACAGCCATGACCAACCTGAAAAGGACACCACCAAATTCGACCCTCCGATATACACACAAGTGGCAACCGACATCACAGTTGACGACGAAGCTGAACTCATCATCCCCAGCAGCCCAGCAAGGCCAGCTGCTCAGCAGCCCAGCGAAGGCCCAACCAATTCTCCTGCACCTGTGTTTCTAGTGAGACGATCGACTAGGGACTGGAAAGCCCCAGATCGTCTCTCTCTGTAAATAAGTGTGTTATTGACTTTGGGGGGGAATGATGTTATGTATGCAACACCTTGTAACCAGCATTCTGCCTTCACTAAAGGATGCATCTGTTGGAGTCCCAAGGGATCCCAGCATCCCTTGGGAGCACTGTATATAAGCAGGACTCCCATGCTGTGCCAGCACTCTGGAGTCAGAATAAAGAGATTAAGGTCACACTTACTCATGTCTACAGTACTCAGTCACATTACTTTATTTGAGACATAACAACTTGCTTCCACAAGAGTTCACACATGTTTGAATGAAGGACCCGATGTTCCAGTTCACTACAGTTAAAGGGTTGGAAGATGCCTGTGCATGGAATTTTTTAGTGTGTTGACCGTTGCACGTCAGTCACCTCACGGGCTCGACAGAGCTAGACCTTTATCCAGTGGCAAGGGTTGAACCAGGATGACTGGAAACCTGCCCTGCTGCACGGACTTAGTGCATGCACATATCGCAGTGTGGGCAGGCCTGTGCTGCCTCTGAACCCTCTGCTCTTCTGGGCCCCATAATCTCATTCACTGCACCTTCACCCACGATGTTACAGGGCCCGGCGTTCCAGGTCTGTTGATAGCCCCGACCTGCGGTGGTGTTCTCACACAGGTCGGAGCAGCCCACGATGTTCCAGGGCCTGGTACTCCAGCTCCATTTATAGCCCCGACCTGTGGTGGTGTTCTCACACAGGTCGGAGCGGCCCACGATGTGGAGGAATATATTTGCATTGGAGGCAGTTCAGAGAAGGCTCACGAGGTTGTTTCCTGAGATGAAGGGGTTGTCTTATGAAGTAAGATGGAGCAATTTGGTCCTATACTCTTTGGAATTTAGAAGAATGAGGGCTGGTCTTATGCAGTGATCGTGACCATTTTTTAAAAAGGGGACAAGTCCGACTGCGGCAACTACAGGGAATCTCCCTGCTTTCAGCCACTGGGAAAGTTGTGCTAGAGTTCTCCTCAATCGACTTCACCCTGTGGCCGAGGAGCTCCTCCCAGAATCACAGTGCAGATTTTGTCCCCTACGGGGCACAACAGACATGATCTTTGCAGCGCAACAGCTGCAGGAAAAATGCAGGGAGCAGCCACAGCCCTTATACATGGCCTTTCTCGATCATACAAAGGCCTTTGACACTGTCAACCATGAGGGTCTATGGAGCGTCCTCCTCCGTTTCGGATGCCCCCAAAAGTTTTTCAACATCCTTCGCATGCTTCACGATGACATGCAGGCCGTGATCCTTACCAACGGATCCAATACACACCCAATCCATGTCCGAATCGGGGTCAAAGAGGGCTGCGTCATCGCCCCAACCCTCTTCTCAATCTTCCTCGCCGCCATGCTCCACTTCACAATCAACAAGCTCCCCGCTGGAGTGGAACTAAACTACAGAACCAGTGGGAAGCTGTTTAACCTTCGCCGCCTCCAGGCTCGGTCACAACCTCTGTCATTGAGCTGCAGTATGCGGATGACACCTGCGTCTGCGCACATTCAGAGGCTGAACTCCAGGATATAGTCAATGTATTCACTGAGGCATATGAAAGCATGGGCCTTACGCTTAACATCCATAAGACAAAGGTCCTCCACCAGCCTGTCACTGCCGCACAGCACTGCCCCTTTCTCGGAAAGATGTTTAGTTGTAATGTTCGCTTACTCTAAAAGGTTTCTCAAAAGCCTTCTGGCTCATAATTGACTGACTTGTCCCCATGTCCAACTCCATTGATACTGGAATGCCATTCAATTTGACTTTCATCATGATAGGAGGGCTCTTGGTGGTAAAGGTGTGCACTGCATACACTTCTTCCTCGGATTGAGTTGCTTCTCTTGTTTGTTCTGCGTGATCCGCGCCGGATCGATCATCCTCTGCCGACTCTGCCATGTTGTGAGTCGCAGCACTCTTGTACATTCGCTGGAGGTGCCCCATTGTTTCGCAGCCTTTGCACACGTAGTGCTTGAATCGACAATGATGGGCTCGATGATTACCCCTGCAGTGCCAACATGGTGCTAATGGATTTGCATTCACGCCTGATGGCGGACTCTTAGTCATCCTAGGTCTTGCAGCTGCAGCTGTGTAGACCCTGCCATATGCAGTTCTGCAAGGTAGCAACATTACTTTATGCACAGTACTTACCGGTGAGCTTCAATGCTGGGAAGATATCTGCCTGGTATTATCACTCATGGATATGAATGCCTGGGCTATTGTGATGGCCTTGCTCAGGTCTAGGGATTCGGCAGACAGCAGCTTGTGAAGAATGACCTCATGGCTGATGTCAAGCACAAAAAGTCCCGCAGCATTTCCCCCAAAAATCCAGCAAATTTGCAAGTTCCCGCAAGGCGTCTCAGGTCGGCGACATAACTCACCACGTCCTGGCCCTCGGAGCGGTGGTGCGTGTAGAAGCGATACCTGGCCATTAAGACGCTCTCCATCGGCTTGAGGTGGTTCAGAACCAGCGTACACAAATCTGTATATGTCTTCTCCGCTGGTTTCTCCGGTGCTAGCAGAGTCATGATGAGGCCATATATTGTGGACCCACACACAGTGAGAAGAATCGCCCTGCGCTTGATCACATTATCGTCCCCATCCAGCTCGCTGGCCACGAAGTAGTGGTCGAGAAGCTCAACGAAGGCTTCCCAATCATCACCCTCTACAAATCTCTCTAAAATACCAGTGGCAGCCATGACCGCTTGAAAGTTCATAATCTATTACTCGTCGTCAATTGTTAAGTATGGAAGAACGCCACATGACTGAGTACTGTGAGCTAAAACTGATGTGACCTTAGTCTCTTTAATACAACTCCAAAGTGCCTAAGCAGCATGGCAGACAACCTTTTATACTCACTTGCATGAGGTGTGCAGGTGACCTTTGGGCCTCCAACAGTTGCGCCCTCTGGTGTAAAGTCTTACACAGTTACAATGTTTACATACATAACGTTGTTCACATGCATCTGCTGCCCTTGTCCTTCTAGGTGGTAGAGGTCACGGGTTTGGGAGGTGCTGCTGAAAATGCCTTAGTGAGTTGCTGCAATGTATCTTGTAGATGGTACACACTGCAGCCCATGGTATGCCAGTGGTGGAGGGAGTGAAAGTTTAATGTGGTGTATGGGGTGCCAATCAAGCGGGCTGTTTTGTTGTGGATGGTATTGAGCTCCTTGTGTGTTGTTGGAGCTGCACTCATCCAGGCAAATGGAGAATATTCCATCACTCTCCTGACTTGTGCCTTGTAGATGCTGGAAAGGCTTTAGGGAGTCAGGAGGTGAGACACTTGCCGCAGAATACTCAGTCTCTGACCTGCTCTTGCGTGCCCTACACGAGAATCCCAAAGCAAGCGCTCTACTCGGATCTCCTACATGCCAGGCGATCCTGAGGTGGGCAGGGGAAACGTTTTAAGGATACCTTCAAAGTCTCCTTGATAAAGTGCAACATTCCCACTGACATGTGGGAATCCATGGCCAAAGACTTCCCTAAGTGGAGGAAAAGCATCCAGGAGGGCGCTGAGCACCTCGAGTCTCGTCGCTGAGAGCATGCAGAAAACAGGCACAGGCAGCGGAAAGAGTGTGCGGCAAACCAGACTCCCCACCCAACCTTTTCCTTCAGTGACTGTCTGTCCCACCTGTGATAGAGACTGTAATTCCCATATTGGACTGCATAGTCACCTAAGAACTCACTTTTAGAGTGGAAGCAAGTCTTCCTCGATTTCGAGGGACTGCCTATGATGATGATGATTTATGTGGCTGGTCTAGTTAAGATTCTGGTCAATGGTAACCCCAAGATGTTGATGATGGGAGATTCGGTGATAGTAATGCTGTCGAATGTCAAGGAACGGTGGTTAGACTCTCGCTTGTTGGAGATAGACATCGCCTGGCACTTGTGTGGTACGAATGTTACTTGCCAGTTATCAGCCCAAGCTTGAATGTTGTCCAAGTCTTGCTGCATATGGGCATGGACTGCTTCATTATCGGAGGAGTTACCAAAGGCACTGAACCCCTTGCAGTTTACAAAAATTGTTGATGATGGTGTGCATTGATAGCGAGATGTGTGGAGATGATGGCGCCCTGCACCTGTGGGAAATCAGCCAGAGCAGCAAAGCTGATCACCCTTTCAGTAACTCTGGCTTCATCAGTGGTAAAGTTCACATGAGTCAGGATAAATGGGTAATTTTCAGGTTGGTAAACTGTAACTAGTGGGGTGCCACAAGAATCAGTACTGGGCCTCAACTGTTTACAATTTATATTAATGACTTGTAACATAGCCAAATTTGCTGATGATACAAAGTTAGGTGGGAAAGCAAGTTGTGAGGAGGATGCAAAGAGTCTACAAAGGGATATAGATAGGCTGAGTGAGTGGGCAAAAATTTGGCAAATGGAGTATAATGTGGGAAAATGTGAGGTTATCCACTTCAGTAAGATAAATATAAAAGCAAATTATTATTTAAATGGGGAACGATTACAAAATGCTGTAGTACCGAGGGATCTCGGGGGTTCTTGTACATGAAACGCAAAAAGTTAGCATGCAGGTACAGCAAGTAATTTGGAAGTGTAGGGTGTATCTTTTCTACATTACTTTGATTCATACACCTCAGGAATTGTCGGAAGGACTCCATGTAACACACAGTTTAGGCCTAAACCCCAACTGTTAGTTTATTACACAAAAAACAACGAAAAATTACAGAGCAAAACATCTTTGAGATTGATTGAAGACATACAATCACCCATCCACTTAGTTGCTGCTTCTGTCGACTGTAGGCCCGTGGAGCGAAGGCAGGTGGTGGGTTCCAGTTCCTCTTCAAGCTTGCCTCTTGTTAGCTCCGTGCCTTCTCTGCTTGCCTGCCTTCTTGCTTCTTTTAGCTCCTTAATATATATTCATTTGATTATACAAGTCTCTTGCTGGGTTGCTTCCAGTTAATGTGTTTGGATGAGTTTGATGGCTGTAATGAAGGGTTTGGATGGCCACAATTCGCATCTGGTTATCTGTTGCTTTCACTACTAATCTGTGCATGGAATTGGCAGGGCAAAAGATAACTCTTTATCTTTTATGCCTCGCTATACAAAAATGCACATCTTATGGGATCGTTTGTGGTCCTGGGTTTTTCCAGCCCAACAGTTACAAAGGTTCTTTTTTTTTAAAACCATTTCAGTCTGTGACATCTTGCTGTGCCCTGATCATAAAATGTGTAAACCCTTAAAGAAGGCAAATTAAATGTTGGGCTTTGTTACAAGGGGGATGGAGTATAAAAGTAGGGAAGTCCTGCTCCAGCTGTACAGAGCGTTGGTAAGAACACACCTGGAGTACTGCGTACAGTTTTAGTCTCTTATTTAAGGAAGGATATACTTGCATTGGAGGCAGTTCAGAGAACATTCACGAGGTTGATTCCTGAGATGAAGAGGTTGTCATAAAGGTTGAGCAGTCTGGGCCTATACTTATCGGAGTTTAGAAGACTTAGAGGTCATATTATTGAAACATGTAAGATTCACAGGGGGCTTGACAGGGTAGATGCAGAGAGGATGTTTCTCCTCATGGGGGAATCTGGAACTAGGGGGCATAGTTTCAGAATAAGGTCGCCCATTTAAAACAGAAATAAGGAGGAATTTCTTCTCTCAGAGGGTCGTAAATCTTTGGAATTCTCTACCCCAGAGAGCTGTGGAGGCTGGGCCTTTGAATATATTTAAGGTGGAGATAGACAGATTTTGAATGATAAGAGAGTCAAGGGATATGGGGAGCAGGTGAGGAAGTGAAGTTGAGGCCAAGATCAGATCAGCCATGATCTTATTGAATGGTGGAGCAGACTCGAGGGGCCAAATGGCCTACTCCTGCTCTTATTTCTTATGTTCTTATGTTCTTATGGCATTGGTCACCTGAGTGATGAATCTGTGGGTGGCGACTGCGAGATCCTGCAAATGTCTGCTGCAGATCCCTGAAAGGATCCTGAGCCAAAGAGCTTAAGGGCAATAGTGACTTTGACAGCCACTGGTAAGGTCTGCCGACAAGGTCCTCTGGGCAGCAGGTCTTGTTCCAGCCAACTACAAATGTCTGTGCAACCTGCTGTGATAGCCTGAACGTCCTGAAGCACTGCTGTTCAATCATGTCCAGGAAGCTCATCCTCTGCCTGTACACCCTGTGTTGGAGATATTGCCTCCAGCGCGGTGCAGCCTTGTGCTGACCCCCTCTCTCCTGTGGACCATCAAGTCATTGTGGAGACGTCTGCTGTTGTGGTTTCTGGTGTTGCTGGTGTTGTGGCTGTTGCTGCTGGTGTGGTTGATATTTTTGGTGCTGGGGCTCATTTTGGTCCGATTCCGAGACCCAAGCTGAGACAGCATAAGTGGCACCCATGCTGATGTAATGGCCACTGAGTAGATCTGGCCTATACGCTCTGGAATTTAGAAAAATGAGAGGGTACATATAAGATTCTGATGTGGATTGACAGGGTAGAGGCTGAGAGTTTGTTTCTCCAGGCTGGAGAGTCTAGAACTAGGATCATTGTCTTAGGGTATGGGGTTGGTCATTTAAGACTGAGATAAGGAGGAATTTTTTCACTCGGAGGGTTGAGAATCTTTGGAATTCTCTACCCCAAAGGGCTGTGGATGCTGATTCATTGAGTATATTCAAGGCTGAGATTTGCTAGATTTTTAGACTCAAAGGTAATCATGGGCTATGGAGATCGGGCGAGAAAGTGGAGTTGAGGTCGATGATCAGCCATGATCTTATTGAATGGCAGAGCAGGCTCGAGGGGCCATATACCAACTGAATACCAACATTTCACAATTTCAAATCATTTAAAAATATTCTGCTTTTCTATTTTTCCTGCCAAAGTGGATAACATTCACATTATCTTCCATCTGCCATGTTCTCACCCATTCACTTGACCTGTCTATATTCCTTTGCAGCCTTTTTACATCCTCCTTACAACTTATTTTCCCATCTAGCTTTATATCATCGGCAAACTTGGATACATTACACTCGGTCCCCTCATCCATTTCATTGATATAGAATGTAAATAGCTGAGGCCTAAGCACTGATCATTGCAATACCCAACTCTTTATAGATTGCCAACCCAAAAATGACATGTTTATTTCTATACTCTGTTTTCTGTCCGTTAACCAATCCTCAATCAATGCTAATATATTTATCCCAACCCCATGAGTCCTAATTTTGTGTAATAACCTCTTGTGTGGCACCTTATTGAATGCTTTCTGAAAATCTAAATACACTACATCCACTAGTTCCCCCTTATCTACCCTGCTAGTTACAACCTCAAAAAAAATTTATTAGGTTTGTCAAACACTACTTCCTTTTCATAGGGTAAGGGAGAATAGACCTGCCACCAGGGATCTGTTCTCCAGCAGCACACTGGGCTGGCTGAACAGAGGCATGGGAATCATGGAATAGAAACCTATTGGCCTCTCTCCGGATGGCAGCATTCCTGCTCCCTCCCCCACCAGTCCACCATTGCCCTTGCAGTTACCTATCAGTCAGGTGGGCCAGACTGCTCAAGCCCATGTTGAAATGCTGCGGTCTGAGGCGGGTTCATCATGGTCGGAGGAGGACAACTGAACTGCCCTCTTCAGATTTTCAACAGCCATCCACCTCGGGTGCTGCTGCAGGTAGGGTGTAACTTCGTAGATGCACCAGAGTAGGCAAGAGCACTTGTATGATAGCCATTCAGGGTAAGCATCACCGTGAATAATTTAATATTTGCAAGTGCTACTGTTTGTTGTAATGTTTTCATTGTCTTTGTTGTCGATAAAGAGTGATTATGGTAATTATGTAGTGGTGGAATTGCTGTTCTTTTTTATTGTGTTTTTTATCGCGGAAGTACTGGCTGTAATCTTCCAATCCTCCTTAGAAATGGGGGTGGTGCCAGAGGACTAGAGAATTGCAAATGTTACACCCTTGTTCAAAAAAGATAAACCCAGCAACTACAGAACAATCAGTTGAACCTCAGTAGTGGAGAAGCACAATTTCAAAATTTGCCGATGACACAAAACTTGGAAGTATACTGAACAGTGAGGAGGATAGTGATAGACTTCAAGATGACATAGACAGGCTGATGGAATGGGCAGACACATGGCAGATAAAATTTAATGCAGAAAGGTGCAAAGTGTTACATTTTGGTAGAAAGAATGAGGAGAGGAAATACAGATTATAGGGTACAATCCTAAAGGGAGTGCATGAACAGAGAGACCAAGGAGTATATGTGCATAAATCGTTGAATTTGGCAGGGCAGGTTGAGAAAACAGTTAAAAATGCTTACGAGATCCTGGCCTTCATGAATAGAGCTACAGAGTACAAAAGCATGATGAACCTGTATAAAATACTGGTTCGGCCTCAACTGGAGTATTGTGTCCAATTCTGGGCAGCGCACTTTAGAAAGGTGTGAAGGCAACAGAAAGGATGCAGAAAAGGTTTACGAGAATGATTCCTGGGATAAGAGACTTCAGTTATGTGGATAGACTGGAGAAGCTGGGGTTGTTCTCCTTAGAGCAGAGGAGATTTGATAGAGGTGTTCAAAAGCATGAGGGGTCTGGACAGAGTAGACAGAGAAAAACTGTTCCCATTGGCAGAAGGGTCTGTGAACCAGAGGACAGATTGACAGAAGAACCAAAGGTGACATAAGAAAAAACGTTTTTACACAGCGAGTGGTTAGGATCTGGAATGCACTGCCTGAAAGGATGGTGCAGGAAGACTCAATCACAGCTTTCAAAAGGGAGTTGGATAAGTACCTGAACGAAAAAATTATTGCAGGGCTAAAGGGAAAGGGTGGGGGAGTGAGACTAGCTGATGTGGTCCTGCAGAGAGCCGGCATGGGCTCAACGAGCTGAATGGCCTTCTTCTGTGCTATAACCATGCTATGATTCCATAATTCTTCATGGGGAAGGGGTTGAAAGGATTGAGTGCAGATGATGGACTTCTTGATGGATCCTCAGCCATGGAAGGTAAGGCAGGTGGCAATGGTGCTCCAAAGTCTGATGGTGAAGAACGTTACTCAAAAGGGGTATTCAATTATATGGTGAGCATTCCTCCCAGGTGCGGGCCATCTACCTGAAACCCTCTGATTATCCCCTTGGCCCACATCATCTTCCTCCTCCGCCTCCTCTTGTGGCTCCTGAGCTTGACCCCAGTGGTGACAACTGGTCTCTCATGATCACCAGATTGTGGAGCATGCAGCAAGTCACAAATTTGAAGACCTTCTCGGCAGAGTACTACAGGACACCTCCTGACCAGACAAGGCATCTAAACCTCTGTTTGAGGACCTCAATGGTTTGCTCAATGATATTCCTACTGGCAGTGTGGCACTCATTGTATGAGAGCTCAGCTAGTGTCTGATGCTTTCTCAGGGAGTTATGAACTGTGGCAGAGGGTATCCCTTGTCACCAAGTAGCGAGCCATGCACAATGCATTGGGGCTCAAAAATATGTGGGACGATTGACTGTCATTATTAAAGCATTGTGGCAGCTCCCTGGATAGCAGGCATTCACCTGCATGATGCACTGTCAGTAGTCATACACAAGCTGCACATTGATGGAATGGAATCCTTTCCTGTTCCTGAACACCTCCAAGTTTAAATGAGGGGTTCACAGGGCCACATGCGCACATTCAATGGCTTCTTGGACCATGGGGAATCCCACAATCCTCTCATATCCTTCTCTGCCTCTGGTGTTTTCTTGCAATAGGGAATGCTATATAATCAATCCTCAGATAGTATAATGCCTCAGTGACCTCCCTTATGCTGAAGTGCACAGAGGATTGTGATATGTGACTGATATCACCGATGGCAGTCTGGAAGGTGCCAGTAGCATAAATTTTAAGTGGTACTGTGACCTTTACTGCCACAGACCATGCAGTCCTTGCTGTGCTGTGAGGTCTGAGTCTTTTTGATAGAGTGCTGGTGCTGTCTTGACAAAGTGTCCCAGAAAGTCTCCCAATATGTCACAAAAGTCCACTTCAAATGCAGTCTAGATCTTCAGCAGCAAGTAAACAGTGAAAACTGGGCATGGTTTTAAGTAGCACTCAAAATCTCAAACAATTACTTATTTAATCCTGTTCAGCTAGTCGCTGTGAGGAGAGGTTGTTAATTGCAGTCCAACTAGCAAAATGGTGTGCAGCCTCTTTAATGAGCTAAAGCAATCAATTTAATTGGCAATCAGAGCCTTAACGATCTGTCAGGCGACTGCTCCTAGCGTGCTTCAATTCCATTACCAAGATGGTATCTTGTGCAATAGGCAGGTTAAACCGGAGTAGCAGCTCAAGACCCCATCTTGGACATCTCAAAGGATCTTTCGTGCCTAAATTATCTGGGTAAAATTGCCCCCAAAAGCTTTTAAATGGTGTTTACAAGTGTACTTGCACCTAAAATACCAACTTAATTTTAAGAAGCCCCTCAAGGGCCCACAATGAGTGCAATCAGTGGAAACACACCATGATGTTTAATTCGATCTGGGGCCAGTTTTGAGGGTACGGCCCACTTCCAGCAGAATGTTAAACAACCGCAAAAGATCCCAGATACTCAATTTGCACTGGACATAATTTGCTCTTGAAATTTTGCACATTTTATCACTGGTTTGGCAAATTTCAGGCGAATTGTGCTGAAAAAAAACAGCGCAACCTAATGAAAACTCTTCTCTCATATTTTTAAGAGATTGTATCTACCTACATGTGATTAAAGGTTGACAAAGAATCAGTCCATCTTCTATAATATTTTAACTTGTCTTTCTTGAACAGGTTGAATTTTAAATTTTTGAATAATTGATTGCTAATATGAAAAAAAGAAAAAAAAGAAAGAACTTGCATTACATAGTGTCTTTCACAACCTTGGAGTGCCCCAAAGTGCTACACAGCCAGGACAGACTCTCCTGGGACAGTCATATGAGATCATTGTGAATGAAAGAACAAGAAATAACTTACACTTATGTCCTCAGCAAGTCTCAAAGTGTTTTATAACGGTTGAATTACTCTCTAAGCACAATCATTGTTGTTTTGTAGGCAAGCATGGCAACATTTTGCATGTAACAAGATCCCAAGAAGAGCAAATGACTGAATGACCAGCTAATTTATTTTTCAAGGCTGTTGATTGAGAGAGATATGATGCCTGGAATAACAGGCAAACTCCCTGCTCTTTGAATGTTACCATGGGTCCTTTTATGTCCACTTCAACAGGTAGACAGGGCCTTCTTTTAACATCTCATCCAAAAAGATGACAGGGGAGACCTTGGGCTAGACTTTCCACTCGGGGTCCATCGCCGAAAAAAATGGGCCTTGTTCCAGTTATGTGGAACGTCTCAGCCATGCTGATCGCTGGTACATCGTCCATTTTTTTTGTTGCGATTTTCCACTCGGCCTTAGCCCGGCGATGTGGAAAAGGCAATGTGGTTTTTCAGCGATGTCACGATCGCCCACCGAAAAAGGAAGTTAAAAAAAAAAGCTTCCCTAGCAACGGCATTCTGCGCATGTGTTAATTTTTTTGGGGGGCCAATTTTTTTTTACTGCTTTTTGGAGGTCAGGGGTCATCACATATGCTCAGAAGGTACAGGGTAGAGGAGAAAGATAGAGAATGAGAATCAATTGAAAAGGCACTGAGACACATTAATCTGTTCCTGCGTGTATCTCACCCTTTCTCAGCTAAACCTGACCTTATATTGGCAGCGATAATATAAATTAAAGCAAAATCCCTTCTAGGACAAATAGGCAAATATCCCATAATGTTACAGAGAGTTACAGAAAAATTTGATTCAGAAAGTCCTTCTATCAGGTACAAGATTTGAGTACTCGGAGACACAATTTAAAGCTGAGGATAGAAACATAGAAAATAGGTGCAGGTGTAGGCCATTTGGCCCTTCGAGCCTGCACCACCATTCAATGAGTTCATGGCTGAACATGCAACTTCAGTACCCCATTCCTGCTTTCTCACCATACCCCTTGATCCCCCTAGTAGTCAGGACTACATCTAACTCCTTTTTGAATATATTTAGTGCATTAGCCTCAACAATTTCCTTCCGCCGTCAGAGGGAGATAGGAAAAAGGGAAAGTCCTTTAGCGATGAGGCTAACGAGGTGCTCATCAGTGAAGTTATTGTATGCTGCAGGGACTTAACTCCAGGTGCTCATGGCAAACCCCGACCACATGCATATCGAAAAATCTGGGTAGAGATTGCTGCCATGGTGACCTCGGCATTTAATGAGGCAAGGGGCTTGGACCAATGCCATAAATGTTGGCATAGCCTGGTGGCTGCAGCAAGAGTAAGTAGCATTTTATTTTACTTGTGAAAATTGTGAGTATAAAATTGAATCCCTTGGATGGAATTGTATTTAATGATTCATACATGTATTACATAAACTCCATTTTAAGATCCCATAAAGTCCATAGAGAGATGTATATGTGTATATGTGTCAAGCTGTAGCATGTAAAGTTTTAACTGTTGTGACTCCATGATACTACCTAGTCTATTAGCTTATGCTTATGCGCTGTTCTTTTCTCGTTTGCAGAAAAAGATGTCGAACAACAGGGCAGAGCAGAAGGAGGGGGTGGGGGGGGCTCTGCTCTGTTGACTCCACTAACAGACCTGGAGGAGCGTGCGACACACTCGTAGGCTCCGAAACTCATTCGGTCACCACTCGCAGTCTGGCGGAGCCCAGCAATGCGTCTCGTGAGTAATGTGTCAAACAGTATTAAAGAGTAATGTACTGTGATGTCCTGTAAATATAATGCAATACGGAATATACGATTTATGTTATGTCATGACGTGCATGTAGCCTTTGTGCATAAGAAGCAGTTGCTGCAGCTTTCTGGGGTAGTGAAATGTATTGCTATGTAAAGTGGCTCGTTAATGTGTGCCTCCTTATGCTCTAAGCTCTTTAATAATCTCTAATTTGCTTTTAAGGTCACCCTGAAACCTTGGTTGAGGTACAACCCACACATTCACTGACACGAAACATTGAGGAGGAGGAGGAGGAGCACCACCAGATGCCAACTGAGCCTGAAGAGGAGGAGGAGGACGACATTTTTTGGGGGGATGATCCTGCGGTCATCTCAATTGAGACAGAAGAGGCTCCAGGACCAAGCGACGTGCAGCCGGCAATAACGAGGCGCCTCATTTTGCACACGCCGACCCCACGTAGGCCGGGTCAGCGAGGTCAGCAATCACCTTGGTCATGACCTTCTCCAGGGGTTCACACAGTTCGCGCAAGACTTCTCACAGGTGTCTGCCGTGCTACCCGAGCTATTGGAGGTAGCACGGCAGACCCTGGAAAGGGTCCGCGAACAGACCGCCACAACAAATGCCCTTCGGCATGCGTTGCTGGCTGGATACAAGGTGTTGTGTTACGTCCTGGTGATACCCCGAGCACGCAAGCGAGTATGGAGGATATAGTTTCCCTGGATTCTGAAGACAAGCCACTACCCTCGTCTTCCACTCCAACAGCACCACCACGGCAGGAAGTCTTGGCGTTGCCCGCTGCAGGCCAGCGACGTCTCGGTCTGCAGCGACCAAAATGGGCGGGAGGGCCGAGGATGTGGGGGGGGAAAAGATCCGGAGGGAGACGTGGCCGCAGGTGGTGCGGGCGGGGGAGCAGGCATGTTTAAAATTCATATATAGTTGTGGGGGGGTGGTGGAGGTGTTGGTGGGTGGGTGGGTGGGATGGTGGGGGTTGTTAAATAAAAATCATGCTGTCAAAATTAAAACGTTTATTTGAATTTAACAATTGTTGTGCATTGTCTTACAATAACAAAAATATAACTTTAGCTCATTTAAGCATTAATGAAACGTTGGACAACAATGGACAGGCAAGGCCAGTGCAGGCGACGCTAAAACGAAACTCAACGTAACTCTAGGCAAATGAAACTTTTGTTTAACCATAACTGTAAATGTAAATTTCACTGTCCCCAGTGAAGCATTTATGAGCTGCTGACGCAACAACTTTGCAGCCGCGTAACTCCCACGGGGTAATAGTCTTCCAGTTCTTCTGGGGGGAGGGGGCCGTGGACCATGGCTACATCACCAGGCTGATTATTCTCCCCGAGGTCCTTACCAGCCTTCTCCTCCTCCTCTTGCTCCTCGCCGGCTGGCTCTTCCGTCTCCCCTCCTTCTAGAGGTGGACCTGCAACCCCATCTGGCATTAGTTGCCCTCTCCTTATAGCTACGTTATGTAGCATGCAACATACCACAATAAACTCAGCGACCTGGTCAGGGTGGTACTGCAGGCTGCCACCAGAATGGTCCAGGCATCTGAAGTGCTGCTTTAGGACTTCAATTGTCTTTTTGATGATGTCACGTGTCGCTATGTGGCTTTCATTGTAACGTTTCTCTGCTTCAGTGACAGGATTACGCAGTGGGGTCATCAGCCAACTGGCAAGGCCATTTCCCTTGTCCCCCAGCGTGGGCCCTGTGACCTTCTGGCTGATTGACAAACAGGTCATGGATAGCACTCTCACGTAGGATGTGCGCATCATGGATGCTGCCTGGAAATGTAGCATTTACTCTCATGATTATTTGCTTGTGGTCGACAACAAGCTGCACATTTAAGGAGTGGACTCCTTTCTGTTACAAAACACCTCCGCGTTCTTTAAAGGGGCTTTCAGGGCAATGTTCATGCAGTCTATTGCTCCCTGCACTTTGGGGAAGTCTGCTATTCTCGAGAAACCAAAAGTTCTCCTGGTCTGTGTCTCCCTGGTCATAGGGAAGCTTATAAAGTCCATCCTGCGAGTGTAAAGGACTTCATTCACCTGCTGAATTTATAATAGGGAACAAAGAAATGGCAGACCAATTGAACAAATATTTTGGTTCTGTCTTCACGAAGGAAGACACAAATAACCTTCCGAATGTACTAGGAGACAGTGGGTCTAGTGAGAAGGAGGAACTGAAGGATATCCTTATTAGGCGGGAAATTGTGTTAGGGAAATTGATGGGATTCAAGATCGATAGGTCCCCGGGGCCTGATAGTCTGCATCCCAGAGTACTTAAGGAAGTGGCCCTAGAAGTAGTGGATGCATTGTTGATCATTTTCCAACAGTCTATCGACTCTGGATCAGGTCCTATGGACTGGAGGATAGCTAATATAACACCACTTTTTAAAAAGGAAGGGAGAGTGAAAACAGATAATTATAGACCGGTTAGCCTGACATCAGTAGTGGGGAAAGTGTTGGAATCAATCATTAAGGATGAAATAGCAGCACATTTGGAAAGCAGTGACAGGATCGGTCCAAGTCAGCATGGATTTATGAAAGGGAAATCATGCTTGACGAACCTTCTGGAATTTTTTGAGGATGTAACTTGTAGAGTGGACCAGTGGATGTGGTGTATTTGGACTTTCAAAAGGCTTTTGACAAGGTCCCACACAAGAGATTGGTGTGCAAAATCAAAGCGCATGGTATTGGGGTAATGTACTGACGTGGATAGAGAACTGGTTGGCAGACAGGAAACAGAGAGTTGGGATAAATGAATCCTTTTCAGAATGGTGGGCAGTGACTAGTGGAGTGCCGCAGGGCTCAGTGCTGGGACCCCAGCTCTTTACAATATACATTAACGATTTAGATGAAGGAATTGAGTGTAATATCTCCAAGTTTGCAGATGACACTAAACTGGGTGGTGGTGTGAGCTATGAGGAGGATGCTCAGAGGCTGCAGGGTGATTTGGACAGGTTCGGTGAGTGGGCAAATGCATGGCCGATGCAGTATATTGTGGATAAATGTGAAGTTATCCATTTTGGGGGCAAAAACACGAAGACAGAATGTTATCTGAATGGCGGCAGATTAGGAAAAGGGGAGGTGCAACAAGACCTGGGTGTCATGGTTCATCAGTCATTGAAAGTTGGCATGCAGGTACAGCAGGTGGTGAAGAAGGCAAATGGTATGTTGGCCTTCATAGCTAGGGGATTTGAGTATAGGAGCAGGGAGGTCTTACTGCAGTTGTACAGGGCCTTAGTGAGACCTCACCTGGAATATTGTGTTCAGTTTTGGTCTCCCAATCTGAGGAAGTGAACGTTCACCAGACTGATTCCAGGGATGGCTGGACTATCATATGAGGAGAGACTGGATCGACTGGGCCTTTATTCACTGGAGTTTAGAAGGATGAGAGGGTATCTCATAGAAACGTCTAAGATTCTGACGGGACTGGACAGGTTAGATACAGGAAGAATGTTCCCGATGTTGGGTAAGTCCAGAACCAGGGGACATAGTCTTAGGATAAGGTGTAAGCCATTTAGGACTGAGATGAGGAGAAACTTCTTCAGTCAGAGAGTTGTTAACCTGTGGAATTTCCTGCTGCAGAGATTTGTTGATGCTAGTTCATTGGATATATTCAGGAGGGAGTTAGATATGGCCCTTACGACTAAGGGTTCAAGGGGTATGGAGAGAAAGCAGGAAAGGGGTACTGAGGGAATGATCAGCCATGATCTTATTGAATGGCAGTGCAGGCTCGAAGGACCGAATGGCCTATTTCTGCACCTATTTTCTATGTTTCACATTGAAGAGAAAATGGGGGTAATTTTAATTTTTGGTCTCAGCTGCTTGTTGTACATCTCTCCTTATTTTGATTTTAATTAAAGTTACTAGAAATGAAAATCTGGAGCAACGTACAATATTGCCCGGTTAACACTATCGCTCAAAGTCACAATTATCCCCAATGGGTGTGGCGTTCTGTTGCATTAGGTACCTAACCCACACCGCTGTCCTGGGATTTTTTGGGCTTCCCTGATGCAATGTATTTGAGCCTGTATCTGAGGCAGACAACAGGACCAATGCAAGAACAGTCAAGTGGGAGAGAATGGGCAATCTGGTCCTTTTGTCTCAGTGGTCTCCAAATTGGGTCATGGTGTGCTCCAATGCACAGGCATTTGAAGAAAGCTAGTAGGGTGGCTTGTGCCAGGACTCTCTGTCGATTGAAGGGTCTGCAGGAGTCCCAGCAGCAAGAGATCGAAACATAATTGAAGTTTTAAATTATTTACCAACAGGACAATATCTGACCCTCAGGGCCTTCCTGATGCTAGCTGCCAAAAACATAGCTGAAAGCCTCTTAAACCTTGAACTTCATTGTTCTTCCGCCATCCCCATTCCCAGTCCAAGGACCTGTTTGGGTGTGAGTGGGCCTGTGTCAGGAGTACAACCAGGCTGTGCAAATGGGCTGAGAAAATTAAAGGTACTTCTTCATCACTGGCACAGTATACCTCCTATACCATGCACCCGTCAGCCACTCAGCATTGAAGTATTAGACTTGGTTATGGCAGAAACCGGGCATGTGGGCAATTGTAAATCACCGATATTACTTACCCACTGTGAAGTTTCCAGGTTCCCACTCTTCGGGATTTTAAAGGCGAGGATACCCACCCAAATTCAGTGGGACTCAACTGCAATTTTAACGAGTGGCCTGGGGAAAAGCTGCTTTGGCTTTTCCGCCAGTTGAAGATAGTGGGAACAGGAGCTGAGACCAGAAGATTGTTTGAGTTTTTACAAAGAGGCTACTTATAAGAAATAGAAAACAGTGAATGAAACAAGACTCATGAAAGATTCCTTTATTCAAACTATTTTCTGTTTGAATAAAAGTCAGTTATGAAATGTTCCTCTTTATTTTTCCATTTAGTGAATTATTGGCCAGTTGCAGAACAGGAGTGTCTTGTTAGTGTTACAGTTAGGGTTATGAATACCTGTCTGATTAGCCACTATTAGTTTTTGAATATCAGCTGATTGTCAATAATAACTGGATCACCTTTGAATCTTGCTTCAGTCCTCAACTGCCTTGTGCAGTTTCAGCATTCTTTTCAGTTATTAGCCAAAGTAATCTCGTGGGATTTTGCTGATTTGCTTTGCAACATTGGCATAATGTCACTTTACTATGGACATTACAAAAAAAATCCCAAGAGATTGTCAATTGCGTCATGTTAAAAAAAAATTACTGATAGGAAATGCTGAATAAATGAAAATAATTAACATATTAATAGTCCTTAATAAAGTTCATCACTTGTTAAATATTATAAAAGGCCAATGCCCAATTTGAATTGAATTACAACATCATAAATGCTGTTTGTGACAGTTTTGCAATTCGAACATGTTGTAAAATCTAAAACAATTTCAAGACTTATCTCAATAAACTTTTTAAAAGATTTCCCTGTAATTGGACCTAACTTTTTGCTGATTTGAGGCTATTAAGATGATATAAATGTACCTTACAGACATATGCATCAATGTTAATGCATAAATGTATCAATTATCTTTGGATTGGACACTGGGAGATTACTTTGAAAACGAGTTGTAGGCTCGTGTCTAGTCAAATCCAGGCCTAGCACTCAATTTATGCGTAATGCCAGGCTTTACAGAAGCCTCCTCAATCTCAATTTTGTTTTAAGTTTTGCCTGTGATCGAGGCTAAGGGAGATTAAATGGTAATATACATTTTTAAAATGTTCTACAGGAACATTGTACATATATTATGATGCACATTTCATGCGTACAACCACAATTTTATATACATGGAAATCAATGGGTGGATAACATGGGAGGCACACATGCGGATTATGAAATTGGCCCTCGGCGGCCCAACCTTACTCCCGCCCTGGCCTTACCTCGCCCCGGCCCTCAGCGGCCCGACCTCGCTCCGGCCTTACCTCGCCCCAGCCCGCGGCGGCCCAACTTACTCCCACCCCGGCCTTACCTCGCCCCGGCCTTACCTCGCCCCGGCCCTCAGCAGCCCGACCTCGCCCCGGCCCTACCTTGCCCCAGCCCTCGGCAGCCCGACCTTGCTCCCGCCCCGGCCCTACCTCGCCTGGCCCTCGGCAGCCCGACCTCACCCCCGCCCCGCCCTTTGGCGGCCTGATCTCACCCCGGTCCTACCTCGCTCCGGCCTTCAGCGGCCCGACCTCACTCTGACCCTGTCTTGCTCCGGACCTCGGCGGCCCGACCTCACCCCGGCCCTTGGTGGCCCGACCTTAGACCCGAATTCGCCGTGACTTCGCCCGCCCTGACCCTCGGCGGCCCGACTTCACCCGCCCTGGCCCTCGGCAGCCCGACTTCGACCTGGCCCCAGCTCCCCCCCTTTTCCCTCCTCTCCCCCCCCTTCTCCCCCCTCTCTCGGCCCAGGCAAAGCTGTTCCAAAATCCAGAAGTACCCGGAATCCGGAAGGGCCTCAGTCCCAAGTTTTCCGGATTTTGGATGCTCAACCTGTATATATATACCAATGATCCATAGCACTCCTGTCTGAAATATGAATGAACAGTTTCTTCAAATTGCTAGTTCAGCACAGCTGTACTAAAACATTTCTGTATAATAAAATTCTCCTTTAAAAAGAAAAGAGAAGGCTGAGGAGTGATTTAGTAGAGTTCTTTAAAATTATGAATGGGTTTGATAGGTTAGACATAGACAAGATTTTTCCACTTATGGGGAGACCAAAACTAGGGGCCATAAATATGAGTCAGTCATTAAGTCAGGAGACATGTCTTTACCAAAAGATTGGTAAGAATGTGGCACTTGCTACCACAAGGAATAGTTGAGGCGAATAGCATTGATGCATTTAAGTGGAAGCTAGATAAACAGTTGTGGGACAAGGGAATATAAAGTTATTCTTATAGGATTAGATGAAGTAAAGTGAGAGATGGCACACGTGGAATATAAACACCGGCATAGACCAGTTGAGCTGACTGGCCTGTTTCTTTGCTGTACATGCTATGTAATTTTATATCAGATCTAATCCATTCTTTTATACAACATGAACCCACTTTGCTTATTTCTTCCCCAAAAGAGAAAATAATTTGTCTGTGTGCTACATGTGTCAAGATTGAAAATCCATTTGTAAAGAACAGGTTTATGAGCTTTTACATATGCGCACAGAAGAAGTATTGCCCTCTTTCCATGGTATCTTTACAGACATGCCCAAAGTGGAAAGAAACCCCTTACAAATAGTTCCAATTTTGCATAAGACACTTACACTTGGATTTGAACCTGGAGCCAGGAACTGCAGTAAAATGACATCAAATTATATTGTTAGCGGAATACAATTTTTTGACTTCGGATAGTTTGTAGCATTTAACATTGGAAACAGATGCTATAACAAATGTATCCCAGGTTTATGAGCTTTGATCAACATATGTTCATATTTTGACATTTGTGTTGTATTTTCTTTCCATTGTTGGTGTCTTTTACTTGAACATTTTGCTATACATAGGGATAAATTGCCCTGTATCATAATAGGCCTCCACATTATTTAAGTGTTGTAATTACAGCAAATAATTCCAATAGATTATGTGTCATTTGCTAGGAATTTGCATTGCAGTTTTGACCGTACAGTGGTTGCTGCGTATTTAATGGAGTTTTGTGTATTCTATTGTGTGGATATACAGCATTGGCTTGAGTTGCATTCTAATGATCATTCCACAAAATGTAAAATTTCCAAGGTAACTTAGTTATCTGAAGGAGTAATTGATTAATCTATAAACAAAGCATTTTTAACATTTATTTAAAAATACACTAACAATTTGGAATCATTAGGCAAGGGCTGCGACTGCTTAACAGTGATGTACTGTTTGGGCACCCAGCATCAGAATGAAGCAGCTTCATATCAGATATAACACTGCTAAAGAACAGAATAACACTCCCTCTACTCTTCCCCAACAATCTGTCTCTGACACAACTTCTGAAGACTACCTTCCTGCAAATGTATTGCAATTTCCCATTTGCCACAGCAGCTATCCGATGGCCTCTCTGAGTGAGATTTTCAAGATTTAGCGGCATGCACTAGATTGCCTAAACGCATTTCATGTAGCACCATGCAGCGAGAGGAAATTTTAGTTTCATCATCTAGGCTAGACTTGAACCCAATTCACAGAGGTGAAAGATCAATACCTAGCACATTCCTCGACTACACATACTTCGGTAGTGTTAAAACAACACTAATTCTTTTCAAATGCAGTTCGAATTGATGATGCAATTAGTGTTGCATTGGGTTCTGTTCTCTACACTTGGTAGATGTTCCACAGAAACATATATTGTAGATAACAGTAACAAGGTTCCAATAAAATTTCTTAGCTACATATGCAACACATGGGAGTAGAAGGTAAGATTGCTAACAAATGAAGACAAAGAAAACTTCTAGATCCAATCATTTAGTTTAGTATTCTATGATTTATAGACATCTATGATGGGATAAGTATCTCTCAGAATGTCACCAGTGTGATGTAATGTAGTGTCATAAAGGAGTTAGATGTAGTCCTTACTACTAGGGGGATCAAGGGGTATGGCAAGAAAGCAGGAATGGGGTACTGAAGTTGCATGTTCAGCCATGAACTCATTGAATGGTGGTGCAGGCTTGAAGGGCCGAATGGCCTACTCCTGCACCTATTTTCTATGTTTCTATGTTTCTATGTCACCATGCTTCCTGTGAACAAACCACACATCTCTTACAAATCAAAACCTGCTGCACTAGCATGTCCTTTAGCATTCACACAATCCTAGACCATTAGTGCCTTCTGCTCTTAATTTCTCTCTGAAAAGCTCTGGAAAACAATGGGCCTGAAATTCCGGACTCCCCGGATCTCTACGTATTCCGTACGGACCTGGCGAGGCCCCGCAAGAAACAGTTTTAGGCGCGCAATGCGCATGCGCGGAAAACTGGCTTTTCCGATCAATCAAGTTTTAGCTTGACAGATCAAACACATCCGCATAGCCAGAACATTTGCATGGGCAAGATTGCACTATTTGCCTATCTCTTGTCCAGCGAATGTCCTTAGAACTCTTGCACCTGGTAAAAGTAGGCCAACGTAAGAGTTTAAAACATATAAAAAACATATAAAAATAAAATTTAAAAACATATTTTTATGTTAAAAACCCTGTCCGCTAAGGTAAGTTTATTGTAAACCTTAATTACAACACTTAAGAAAAAAATCCAAAAAATATATTTTTTTCAAACATATTTCATTAACTTGAATTTAAATTAATATAAATATGTGAGATGTTTTTACATTTTTTTATGTGTGTTTGGGTGTTTGAGGAGGGGATTTCTCATTCATAACAAGATGTACTCCTACTACGGAGTTCCCATTATTATCAATGAGAATACTGTACCTTCATTGGCTGTCCGGTGCCACGTGACTCCAGCTTCTCCCTCTGCATCTCCAAGATATGAACATGCTCCGATACACAGGAAGAGAAGGCTTCCAACCGGAATCGCTGGAGGGTGCAGGAGCAAAAGATAGGTGCAGATCTTTTTCCTTATTTTCAGGCGAGCGCCTGTGGGAAGCCCAGAACCAGGATTTCAGGCCCAATACAATTAACACATCATACACAAGATGGGCTTAGATTCTTAAATTAACCAACTAGATTTATTGACAGACATTAATCAAGTAGTACACGTAAGAGCTGATTTCCTGATCTTGTGCTTCGATGAGGAGTTGCACATGGAAGGAACATTGGTCAGGTAATTGTGGGCCCTTAACCCCTGATTTTCCATCCATTTAAACTAATGTGTGAATCATTCATGATGTTTGAAGCTTCGCTTATTACCAGTAAGTCTGTTTTTGTAAGTTATTTCAATATAGACAAAATTAGTGTGAGTTACTTAAATATGGTGTTAATGTCCTGGATCTTTCTAAAACGGAATCCCTTAGCATCAGATCAATGAGACAATAATGGTATTATTATCCTCAGACTAAAGCAGAATTTAGGTATCCAATTCATAAAAGATAAGCATCAAATTCAATCTAAAATCCAAGTTGGTCACACTTTAATTAAGTTACATTCGAAAACATGTCTTAATTTTGCCTCACTTCAGGTATATTCAAGTCAGGTAGCCCAATTATGCCAGAACAATTATGCCAGACATGAAGATAGTAAGAATTTTCCATGTCTGCACGGTGTTATATTGGTATTAGCACAAAACTGTTGGCAGATTTTTATGTTTTTGTGGCTTTGTGATATGCTGTTTCATAGGAATGAAAAGTTTTATTTAAAATATAATATCCCCCCCCCCAAAAAAAATGTTTTGTTCCTGAAAAAGACACATGGGGTGGGGAGAGGGCTGCAGGATCTTTCTTGGCAGATAAGCAAATGGACTTCATCATCCATATCTTCTTGTGATGAGAAATGATGCACTTTCCCAAATGATAAAAGGTTTTCTAAACACATTTTAAGGAAGATAATGCCCCTTTAATGCTGTGTGTCTGCATTCTACCTGAACCACTGCAATCCCATTCAGTCAATATTCTAGTACAGTATAGTTAAAGTGAATCAAAAATCGTCATATAGGATAGGTGATCAGTTAGCTGGTCTATGATTTGACCATTTCCTTGCAAAGTAGGGAACTGTCTGTCTGTGACACTGGGCTGAAAATTCCGGCCTCGCCGGGTTCATACGAAGTACACAGGGAACCGGCGAGATCTCGCAAAAGCCGGTTTTCAGGCGAGATGCGCATGAGCTAAAAATCGGCTTTTCCAATCTGTCAAGATTTCTCTTGACAGATCCTCCGCGTCCCTGGGAGAAGGACATTCACGAGGGAGAGATTGGGTTATTTGCCCAATTCATGCCCATCGAAGGGGTCCTTCAAACTTTTACACCTGGTAAATGCAGGCATATAGCTTATTTTTACCAGCGTAAGACTTTCAAAACATAAAAAAATTAAATGTAATCATTCATTTTTATGTTAAAAACACTGTCCATTAAGGTAAGTTTATTTATAACCCTATTGAAACAAAAAAAATTTCAAAAAAATATTTTTTTCTCTAAAACATTTAATTACATTTAATGTCAATTAATTTTAAATATATGTTGTGTGCTTTGTTAATTATTATGCTGTGTTTCTTGTTTTAGGGGTTATTCTCATTGATAGTAATGGGAACTCGCACAAACGGAGTTCCCATTTTTATCAATGAGAATACTACCTAGTGATTGGTGGTCCAGGCCCATGTGACTCCGGCATTTCTGTACGTATGGGGAAGTCATCTCCCAGTATGCTGCACAGCGAATGAAGGCCTCTGACTGCAATCGAAGGTTCCTCCATGACCACCAGGTATTTTCGTGAAAAAATTTTGGGTCGGAAGCATTCGTCTGAAGGAAGCCTCCAACCGCAATTTCCCCCCCATTTATTTTCACAATGGTTGAAGGTTGGAAAATATCCATCTGAGGTATTGATTTTCAGTTAGTATTTCGGGTGATGGAGGGTTGACTAAACATTGGCAGAACCTATTTTCTTTGCAGTCTAGGCAAACTATTTGTCTCCTATTTGGTTGTTCTGTCAGTCCAGAGAAATTATAGGAATAAGAGTAGACCATTCAACCCCTCAAGCCATTCAATGAGCTGATCTGCATTTTTATTCCATCTACCAATCTTGGTTTCATATCCCTTAACTGACATATGAAGAAAGGCTGGATCGACTAGGCTTATATTCACTGGAATTTAGAAAAATGAGAAGGGATCTCATAGAAGCATATAAATTTTGACGGGATTGGACAGGTTAGATGCAGGAAGAATGTTCCTAATGTTGGGGAAGTCCAGAACCAGGGGTCACAGTCTAAGGATAAGGGTTAAGCCATCTAGGACTGAGATGAGGAGAAACTTTTTCACCGAGAGAATTGTGAACCTATGGAATTCTCTACCACAGAAAGTTGTTGAGTCCAGTTCGTTGGATATATTCAAAAGGGAGTTGGATGTGGCCCTTACGGCTAAAGGGATCAGCAGGTATGGAGAGAAGACAGTAGTGGGGTACTGAAGTTGCTTGATCAGCCATGATCATATTGAATGGTGGTGCAGGCTTGAAGGGCCGAATGGCCTGCTCCTGCACCTATTTTCTATGTTTCTATGTTTCTAATACCCTTGTCTAGCAAAGATGTATTAATCTCAGATTTAAAATTATTAATTGAGCGAGCATCTATTGCTTTTTGTGGGAGAGAGTTCCACACTTCTACCACTTTTTGCACAAAGAAGTGTTTCCTACCTTCCCTCCTGAATGGCCTGGCTCTGATTTTATCCCCTTATCCTAGACTTCCCCACCAGTGTAAAAAGTTTATCTCCATCTACCCTATAAATTCCTAAAAACCTCAATCAATTCACCACTTAACCGTCTATACTCAAGGCAATGCAAGCCCAGTTTATGTAATCTCACATCATAATCTAACCCATGAAGTCCTGGTAACATTCTGTTGAATCTATGCTGCACTCATGCCAAGACTTATATATCCTTTCTAAAGTGTGGTGCCCAGAACTGTACACAGTTCTCCAGATGTGGTCCAACCAGGGCCTTGTATTGCTGTAGAAAAACGTCCTCCCCTTTAACTTCTAGCCCTCTAGTTATGAAGGCTAACATTCCATTAGCTTTCTTGATTATTTTTTTATACTTGACTACTACATTTTAGTGATCTGTGTATATGGATCCCTGAATCTCTTTGACCCTCCACTGTTATTAGCTTTTCACCATTTAAAAAAATACTCAGATCTATCCTTTTTTGGTCCAAAATGAATGACCTCATACTTACCTGCAATGAAATCCATCTACCACAGGTTTGCCCACTCACATAGGGCTAGATTTTCCTATCATTTCTCAGCAATTTTCTCGGTGGTACAGCTGTTTATCCGCCCTGCAAAAGTTTCCCCTAAGTTGTTTCATGGTATCGCCCACATCTGAACACGCCCGCCGAGACAAACCACCACCGTTCAATGCAGAGAAAAACCGCCAGGGGTAAGTTTGGCCTCAACTGCCGACGTCCAAATCGCCGAGAGAACCGCCCTGTAAAAGTTGCTTAAACAGGGCGGTAGGTGACTACTCTACAAAGAAAGGTAAGTTAAAGGCTCTTTAGTTTTTTTTAATTTTAAAATGGCGATTAGGTATAAAAGTGTCTTGGGAATGCTTTTTACATTTTAATTTTTTTTTTAATTTAAATTTTTGTTTAAAGATTTCCCCCCTCCCTCGGCCCAACCGCAGCCTCCGACTAAATTTTAAATACTTACCGTCCATTCTGGAAGGAACTGTCCATTTTACTAAGTTGCTACTTAACCGCCGAGAAAACCGCCGACAATGAAGGTGCAATGCCCATTTTCTTGCCAGGTGATTAATTTTAATAAGTTTAAACATAAAAGTGGAAATTCTCGCCAGCTTTACTCACCAAACATTGGCAGTTCTTCTCAGCGGGCAATCAGGCATTGAGGGGCTCATAAGAAAGTCTAGCTCATAATCTATCATATCTCTTTGATATCCATTCATCCAGCCATCCAAAAGGTCTAAATTCCTGCCTGGGGAAGGGACCAGTCCTTTGGAAGATCAGAAAATCTCTCCCCATCCCACACTTCCCATGGGCACTGTTGATGTGTTTCTTTATATTGTTGAGATTCCAATTCTGACTTCAAGTTAGATCCAAACTGGAGTGCCAATAAAAACTCCTCAATGCTCATCCCAAGAAATCATTGGCACATTTCTGGCTTCATTAAGTAGTACAGTTGAACTCTGGATTAAATATAAAAACTGAACTGACTGAAATAAATGGTTACTCGTTAGAAGATTCACATAAGGGAGGATGGAAGCATTGAGTGGGATGCACCTGGACTTGGTTTTGGGATTACTACTGTTTCTATTTGAATCAATAACTTGGAGTCAGAAACTAAACAGTAAAATTTCCAGACATTACCAAACTAGGAGGCAACTCAGAAATTACAGAAATAGTTAAACAAAATATGAGTGGGCTAAATAATGGCAGATGAAATTTAATGCATTCAACTGTAAAGAATTGCATATAGGAAGGAAAAATATGTGATATTTGGGCCTAGAAATTCGAATGCGCAGTGCCCTAAGCATCAATATGAGGGCAGGAAGTGTATGCTCATTACAAGCTGGAATTGTGTGGCCTATCATGAAATACAGCCTGCTGAAGGCAAAAAAAAAATCAGCGTCCAGGACCCACACCTGAAACAGCCATTAGGCCCTTTACAAATTCAAATAAGGAGCCTCGCAACTATTTGAGGCCCCCTATACAATATTGGGTTGCTCTGAATGCAGCCACCGCCGGGCGAGATGAGCTCAGAGAAGCCAGGTCTAGATGTGGCCTAATAGGCGGTCTTCAAAAGAAATGTTACTGGCTGCAACCAACAAAGTAAATGTTTAAAATATAAAGCCGGACCTCCTGACCCCACATTAAAAGCATGCAGTCTGCTACCTATGACTGCTCCCCCCACCATCCTACACAATACTGGTTGCTACCCTTCCTGATCCTGGCATCTATGCTCCCCGATCCTGGCCTCTTCTCCCCTTGATCACCTCTGACTGCTACCCTTCCTCCAGCCACCACTGCACAGCTGGCCCGATTGCCCATCCTCCTGTCATGATCACTCCATCTGCCTGACCCGATCACACCCCCATCCTCCCCCGGTGCTTTCCTGGTCCCCTTTAAAGATTCACCTGAGGGCCACTGCTGGTGTGGCAGCGATTCAATCTTTGATTCTTCTTCACCGGAAAGCTGCCTGGGGATATGTTTTCGGTATCTGCAGCTCACCAGCTTTGTGCCTCGGGCTTAAACATTCAGGTGGGGGATTATTCCCTGAGCATATTTGGGCTCACTTGAATTTGAATGCTTTTGTAATAGATAGGGATGAAGCTAACAGAGACCGAAGAATCTTAGTAAACTCAACACTTAACATGTCCAACCAACGCAGAGCAGCAATCAATGTAACAAATAGAATGTTGAACTACATAGCTAAAGCAGTAGAGTACAAGTCAGAGGAGTCTCATTATCAAACTCTACAGTGCTCTGGTCAGGTATTGTGTTCATGAGAGACATTTAAGTGTTGGAGGCAGTGCAGAGAAGAACCATGAAGCTTGTCCCTAATATTAAGGGTTTAAATTATGAGGAAAGACTGGAGAGTCTTGGGATTTTCTGCCTGGCACCTGAGAGCTGGTCTTATAGAGGTATATAACACAGTAAATGATATGGAAAATGTTAATCTGCTGTGCTATTTTACATTAAACTGTAGGAGTACAACAAAGAGACAGAGGTTCAAACTGGCAAAAGATCATTTTAGGACTGATAGCATCACGTTCCTCTTCACGCAGACTGTTACTGGACTCATAATCCAAAGGCCTGGACTAAAGGTCCAGAGAATGTGAATTAAAATTCCACCATGGTAGTTTAAGAATTTGAATTAAGTTTAAAAAACAATCTTGTAATAAAAAGAACAAGTGACCAAATAGCTGTTGGATTGCTGTAAAAACCTCACTGGTTCACTTTTGGGGAAGGAAATCTGCCATGCTACCATGAGGTGGCCGAGCAAGTCACTCAGTTTGGGCAACGAGGCAAGGGAAATGAATACCATTCTTGCTGGCAATGCCCACATCACAAGAATTAATCAAAATAAAGGGGGAGAAATTGGCCTGGTTTGCACCTCCTGTTAGTGCCTGTGAGGGGGTGGTAACAGGGCGCTAAGGGGTACTGACCGGTGCGGCAAATTTACCGACTCCCGCGAACTTCCCTGGCGGTTTTGTGCAGGCGCTAACATTTATCACCTTGCTCTCTTGTACCCCGTAGATCATGATGTTATCCGATGCGCAGCGCCCCACTACTACCCCGGATGAAATATTCGCTCCCGCCTCCTGCAGTATTGCCGGGCTTCAACAACGGTAATTGCAGGAAGCATTATTACCTCGGCTGGCTCTTTGGGGAGCGATATTTAAAGGCAATTGTGGTCAAGTAGGCCAAAATTTCTTTATCTCCCCATTCTGGTGCCTCCTTATTTATTTTGTCCTCGTGATTGCTCAGCCCTGCACTCTCTTAAAGTGCTTGGGGCTGCTATGCATGTTGTGCAGGTGCCGTGGTCCAACAGGGACAGAATGAAGATTCATTCAACCTATCATTGGCCCTTCCCTTTAAGCGAGGGAGGAAATATAGACGGCAGCACTGCACTGAACATTGCTCAACACTCTGCCAATACCGTCCCTCTCACTCACTTTAGCGGTCCAAGGTAAGTGATAGTACTTGATTTAGCGCTCCGCTTCCCTGTTGGAGCACTAAAGCGGAAGGCCAGCGATACTTTTGCGCTACCTGAAAAGTTATCATCCCAAAATGGGGTGCTATACAATTTCTAGCCCAAAGTGAATGAGAGAATGGATTTTCAGATCGAGTGCTGGAAGTGAAAATCCTATAATAATTTAATAAACAATTAGATCCAGCAATGGGGAAGAGGATGAATTAAGATGAACGAAATGCCCTTCCTCATCTCCAACCCTCTTGTAACCTTGTGAGTTGTATTGTTTCCACTAATACTATGCTTCAGAAAATTGGGCACACCACGAATGTGCAAAGTTGGAGGCTTAATTTTCCAACCTGCAATCACCATTAGTGAGGCTCTGCATGCACCACAAGCAAAATTGGCCCCATCCTATTGAAATTCTTAGCTGATCAAATGCATCTGATTTCTGTAATGGCCTGATGGATATTTATCCATAAAACAGCCATTTCTATAAATGCTGTTGGGAGTCTATGGGTCCATTTCCTCTGTGGTCCAAAGGGCAGTGGCTACACATGAAATGAATTGACTTTACTGAGGATTTTGCTGCTAACCTCTTGTGTCAGTGATGGAATGTTTTTCTTTTGAAGGCCAAGGACAATCACATCATCTACTCATTAGGCCAAGCCAATAATAAAGTCCAAGTAATTGTGTAAAAAGTAGAATAAAAAAGAATGCAAACCTTTCCATGAATCAAAAGAAATGAGAAATGGCGGCGCAGACTGCACCACAGACTGGGAGGCCTGGCTTTGAATCCTCGCTTTGACTATTATTTACCCTTCAAGCTCCCCCAGCCAAAACAAAATCTAAACTAGGTCATCAGCATCAAACAGATGTGAGCTGGCAATCCAATGGAAGGGAGAGAAACCAGGCATAACTTCATGTTAGGCTTCACTTTAGTGCTTCAGTGCCTTTCATTATGCATCCATAGAACAGACTTGGTGGAGGCTCTGGAGATATGTATGGTCCCCAAATGTTTTCGAATAGCCCTGGGCAATGTGTGTTAAAGAAACAAACATAGGGGCTTGTTAGCGCACTGAAAATAAAGCTAAATTAAATATATTTAAAAAAAATATCATCCCGCCTGAATGAAAAGGAAACTTCTTGTCTTCTTCCAAAAACATGTCAATGACTTACTTTGCCTTTAATAAAAATATTTAAGTTACTTGATGTATTTTCTTGCTTCTAATTTAGTTTAGGGAAAATTCAAACTGCTATAAATTACTTTTTTGAAACAAGTTATCTGCACTATTTTGTGATTTTAAAAATGACCAGCACTTAAAGATATTGCCAGAAATGGCAGCTAGATTGTTCCGGAAGTACAATTCACATTTTAGGTCGGACTTTTTGGAAACAAATACAACATCACAAACCTGCCCTGAAAGTCAAGTCCCACAACAACTGCACGTCTTGCAAGCCAAGTCCAACAAACAGGAATAATACCATCAGTCACAGTTATCAATATCAATGTCATGATTCTATGGGGCCGAAATTCAGGGTCTCAGAAAGACCCGTTACTATCTGTTTGCGGCGGCCATGCATCGGAATCCCATGGCCACCGCTTTGTGGTCAACTGGCCAACCCGACCCAAATTCAGGTCGGAGATTATTCGGCCAGGACCCGATTCCACCCGATACTGATGACCACCGCAAGCGCGTCATCAGCATGCTCACCATTGCTTTCCCTCACCTTAAAAATGCATCGACTGAAACTCAGGTCAAAAAATAAATTCCCCGCCCCCAGCTTTCTGTGTTGGTGCACCTTATCCCCAGTGAGTGTGGCCCAGCAGTGTGGCAGCCCTTCAGGGGGAGGGCTCACTGCCGCGGCTGCCATGTAATAATTTTTGCCGGCTGACTTCCCGATCGGCCGGCTAGATAGTGCCCACGGGTTTGGCCGGGACACCAACAAGTAGCCCGGCACCCCCTCTTGGATGCCAGGCTGCTGGCCTGGCCAAAACCCTCCCTCGCGGCCCAGTGGCTGAAGATGAAAACTGACAGATTCTCTCCCCTTTAACGAAGGGGCGGGAACGTGGTGACATTAATGTGCTGTGATGTCACCACTACTTCACCACTGATTGACAGCCGCAGAGACCTGGTCCCGCCTCAAATTCAGCCCCTCAGCCAGACTTCCTGTCTATCTCTTGCCCCCACTATGAACGATTTCCATTGGGACTTTGAAAAAATTTCAAAGTCCTGAAAATCGATCATCCGACTGCATCATGGATCCCTGAGATCAGAACATTAAAAAAAATAATTGGTGCGCCAGCTTTCTTGCGCTACTGAATTTCGGCCTCTATCTCTCTCAATCAATCAAGGAATAAGCAGCCAGCTTCAACACATTAATATTGCTCAGATTGACAGCCTGGTGCTCTCTTTGCACAAATGCATTTAAAGCCCTCTTTAAAGGTGTCTCCATTTTAAAATAATACTTATAACTCATTTGTAGTGCTCTACTGCTAGTGGGTGGTTTGATATAACATTGTAATGTAAACTGCTGGCCAGCATTAAATTTTCAGACTGGAACTCCATACACCTTTCCACTGGAAGCGTGTTTGCATGACACATTGTAAGAAATGCCAAACTGTACAAGGCTGCGTAAATCTCAGGATGTGGGTGTTGCTGGCAAGGCCAGCATTTATTGCCCATTTGCCCTAAGAAGATGGTGGTGGACTGCCTTCTTAAACCACTACAGTCCATGTCGTATTCTTTTGCAGTAGTTTAATACATATCAATGTCTTGCTAATCCACTTCAGAGGTCAATTAAGATTCAAACACATTGGCCTGAGACTGCAGTCACATATATGCCAGACCGTGTAGGAACAACACATTTCCTTTAAAGGATACAAAATTGGCTAAGAGATAGAAAGCAGAGAGTTGTGGTGAATGGCTGTTTTTCAGACTGGAGGGAGGTACATTGTGGCGTTCCCCAAGGTTCAGTACTGGGATCACTGCTGTTTTTGATATATATTAATGAATTGCACTTGGGGGTACAGGCCATAATTTCAAAATTTGCAGAAGACACGAAACTTGAAAGTGTAGTAAAAATGTAAGAAATAGGAGCAGGACCCTTGCACTTATACCGGGAAGGTTGTACTCAAAGCCTGCAGTCACGATATACGTCTTTAGGTAAACAATGATAATTGTCATTATAATCATGATTACATCTGTCGGTTATGTGTTGTATCAGTCTCTGTGACAGTACCTAGCAATGATATCACGCAATGATCTCATGCCATGTCGTGCTATTGTTACCTTTTACAGAAGAAGCTTTCGAGGAATAGTGCCGAGCAGAGGCGAATGGGTGGGGAGCCAACAGTCATCATCGACCTCACTGACATCGAGGAGTGGGTGCTGGCACTAGTGGGGACCCACCACCGGTCGGCCACGCATGCAGTTGCAGAAACCTGATGTGATGCCACATGAGTAAAGTAAACACCATTGAATGATGTAAAGTCAATAGATGCCACACCCACTCATAATCCAACCAATATTATATGATAGATGAATTACAAAATCTTCTCTAAATAATGATGTCCTCATGAGAATCATTGCCATGCAGAATTTGGTCATGGTCATGAAATGTGATGTCTGTGATGATCTTGATAGCAGTGTTACTTTTGTCGTGCATATGCTGTGTGTAGTGCTGTGCTCACCTTATGTCCCTAGTACCCCCTTCTCCTCTAATAATCTCATTTATGTTTTGCAGCTCAGCCAGCAGCGCGGCCCAATGCAAGAACACTGAGACCAAAAGGTGGGGGAGTGGGGACGGACTCGCCGGACTCTCCTCCATCTGGTGCTGTGGAGCACCGATTCTCGCCCGTGCATCTGCTGGGTCCCTTCTCAACGGATGACAGTGCCGACTTCGAGGAACCTGCATCCCCAACCTCCATAATCCATTTGACACCGATGCATCCAGTGCTCCTGCAGCCATTCCCACCTTCACCGTGGAGGTACCGGGCCCAAGCACCTTGTCACAGGGCACCCCAGGTGTCTCCAGGATGGCGCCGACCAAGCAGAGGTTGGTTCGACATGGCAGGTCTGCTCCACGAGTAGCATATCTGAGCGGGTACCTGGTACACTTGTCCACTTGTTTGAAGGGGGTACAGAGACGATTCACTAGGCTGATTCCAGAGATGAGGGGGTTACCTTATGATGATTGATTGAGTAGACTGGGTCTTTACTCGTTGGAATTCTGAAGGATGAGGGGTGATCTTATTGAAACATTTAAAATAATGAAAGGGATAGACAAGATAGAGGCGGAGAGGTTGTTTCCACTGGTCGGGGAGACAAGAACTAGGGGGCACAGCCTCAAAATACGGGGGCAGCCAATTTAAAACCGAGTTGAGAAGGAATTTCTTCTCCCAGAGGGTTGTGAATCTGTGGAATTCTCTGCTCAAGGAAGCAGTTGAGGCTAGCTCATTGAATGTATTCAAATCACAGATAGATAGATTTTTACCAATAAGGGAATTAAGGGTTACGGGGAGCAGGCGGGTAAGTGAAGCTGAGTCCACGGCCAGATCAGCCATGATCTTGTTGAATGGCGGAGCAGGCTCGAGGGGCTAGATGGCCTACTCATGTTCCTAATTCTTATGTTCTTATGTAGGAGGAGTATTGACATAGGTCAGCAGATCCAACAGACAATAGGTGGGCATATCCCTCCAGCTGGCCAGCATGTCCGCCACCGTGACAGAGTATGTACCATGGATGGCGGAGGCCCTGGAGCTGATAGCCAGGAACACTGGTGGCAGAGGCCTCCCAGTGGTCCTGCAGCACGTCACTGCACCCCAAGGTGCCGCACCCCCATTGCAAATGACACATGAGAGCCAGGAGGAAGATCTTGCTTCTGGCCCAGAGGACATTTCCACCCTGGGACCATCCTCTCCCATAGCCGTCCAAGCAGCGGTTCTGCCATTATCCCCCACAATGAGCAGCGCCTGAGGAGCTCCTCGGCCAGGCGGCTTGGAGTCAGGATGGTAAGGCATAGAGGTGTGGAGGAGAAGCGGGGGGTGGTGGGGTAGGAAAGTGAGGTGCCTATTCGCAGGTGTTATCTTGGGCATATTTTTATGTTGTTGATGCTATTTTGGTGGGAGGGTCGGGGGAAGCGGCGAGGGGGCTACCTTGCTGGTTTGCATTTGTTTTCTGTGTTGCTGGAAATAGTGACCATTTGAATGATGTAAATGTGATACAGTTGTTGTGGGGTGGGGTGTGAGTGGGGTGGGGTGTTTTTTACAGTTATAATTATGATTTCATTCAAATGTTCTAATTAAGTGTATTTTATTTAACATAACCTTGTTGCGCATTGTCTCAGATAGCTGCACCGTTACACACTGGTGATTCCTTGACATGAAAGGGTATAATTAAACTTAACTGAAATCAACTTAACTTTAACTGTCACCAAGATGATACATACCATTGATGTATGACCTGCACACCCAACAGTGTTGCAGCTTTGTAAATAACAACAATGTTCTTTCAAGGAAAGCGCTCATTTATGAACTGCTGGTGTAAGAGTCTTGCAGCTATGTAGCCACCATGGGCCCTTTTCTGCGGTCTAGATGGGGGTGTGGGCATTGTTTCAGCGTCAGCCTGATTGTCTGGCCCGAGGTCAGCGTCCAGCAACACATCCTACTCTTCCTCTCTCTCCTGAGGTGGACCGTCAGGCCCTTCTGGCAATTCTTGTCCCCTCCTGATAGCCAAGATGTGCAGCATTGAGCACACGACCATGAATGGAGCTACCTGCTCAGGGTGGTATTGGAGCTCTCCTCCTGAGTGGTCCAGACATCTAAAGCGCTGCTTAAGCACTCCAATGGTTTTTTCGACGATATTGTGAGTGGCTCTGTGGCTCTCGTATCGCTTCTCGGCTTTATTTTGGGTGTCACGCAGGGGGGTCATCAGCCAGGTGGCGAGGCCATATCCTTTGTCACCAAGCATCCAGCATTGACCTTCTGGCTGACAGATAAACATATCAGATACAGCACTCTCATGCAGGATGTGAGCATCATGGATGCTGCCCGGAAGTTTGGTATTCACTGCTATAATTATTTGCTGCAGGTCGACAACGAGTTGCACATTCAGGGAGTGGAATCCCTGCAGTTTCAAAAACCTCTGCATCCTGAAAAGTTGCCCGCATCGCGATGTGCGTACAGTCTATTGCTCCCTGCACCTTGGGGACATTAGCAATTCGGTAGAATCCTAAAGCCCTCTCAGTCTGAGCTTCCCTGGTCATAGGGAAGCTGGTCAAGTCCATCCTGCATGCGTAAAGGGCTTCAGTGACCTGTTTAATGCAGCAGTGTGTGGCATGCTGAGATATACCGCAAGTGTCGCCAGCTGAGGCCTGAATGGAACCCAACGCGTAGAACGAAAGTGCCGTGGTGACCTTGAGTTCGATGGACAGTGCAGTCCTGATGGTGCTGGCAGGCAGCAGATCTCCCTTGATGAGCTGGCATAGCTCACTGATAACCTCCTTGTGGAAGTGCAGTCTCTTAAGGCAGGTGTTACTGGACAAGTTGAGGTAAGACCGCTTCTCACTGTAAGTACAGGGGGTGTAAGGTCTGCTCCTCCTCATCAGTCTGGCACATCTTAGATTGGGCACATAATGCTTTCGATTATATCTATTGCCATCTCTAGTCTGCAGCATGTGCATACTCATCAAGACAGGCTGAGAAATGACAGGCCCCATTCCAATAACTATCAGTATTACACCGATTGTTCACAAACAATAAATGTCCCCACTAAGACACTTAAAATAAATTCCAATTGTCCACTCGATGATAAGATGTTTGTTCAGATGTTCACATCACCTTAAAAGAACTGCAGAATACATCCAAACTTCCCCGAGGTTGAAGCAGCCTAATAAATGATGCGAACTGCGATTTTGAACATGGCACCCATGCCGCTGTGATTAGTTCAAGTGAGAGCAACTTTTTCATATTGTTGGCGAGATGTGTGCGAGGTGCCGAAAGTAACGTTGGGCGATTTTCTGGCCGTTAGTTTCGGCAAATGTCTTCTTTATGACAAAAAAGATGGGCGGGCGGTATTATTAAATCTTGGTGTTAATTACGTGCCAAAAGTAACGCTGGGCAATATTATGAGCGTTGGTTTCACCCATTCTGATTTTTACGTCCAAAAAAGATGGGCGGGTGGCATTATTTTTTAGCGGCGTTACATTCATGCCGAAAGTAACACACGGCGATAAGTGACCGAGAAATGCTCATTAGTTTCCATTTTTTAATGGCCGATATATGGCCGTTATACCTCATTTCAGCGATAAAATGGACGTTAAGTGGGCGGCATGCATGCAAAAGTAATGGAAAGTCTAGCCCCAGGATTTCTAAACTCCACTGAGTATCATCACCATCATAGGTAGTCCCTCAAAATCGAGGATGAATTGCTTCCACTCTAAAAGTGAGTTCTCAGATGGCTGTACAGTCCAATGCGGGGATTACAGTCTCTGGCACAGGTGGGGCAGACAGTGGTTGAAGGCAAGGGGGGACAACCTCGTGAACCTTCTCCGAACTGCATCAAATGCAACCATATCCTTCCTTAAATAAGGAGACATAAATGTACGCATTACTGCTGTTGTGGTCTCACAGTTGTAGCAGGACTTCCCTACATTTATACTCCACCTTCCTGGCAATAAAAGTCAACATTCCATTTGCCTTCCTAATTACTTGCTGTACCTGCATGTTAATTTTTTGTGTTTCATGTTCAAGGACTCCCAGATCCCTCTGTACCACTGCATTTTGTAATCTCTCCCCATTTAAAAATAATTAGCTTTTTTATTTTTCCTACCAAAGTGGATAACCTCACATTTTCTCACATTACACTCCATCTGCCAAATTTTTGCCCATTCACTTAGCCTATCTATATCCTTTTGTAGATTCTTCACGTCCTCCTCACAAATTGCTTTCCCACCTTTCTTTGTGTCATCAGCAAATTTGTCTACATTATACGCGGTTCCTTCATCCAAGTCATTAATATAAATTTTTGATGCCCCAGCACTGATCCCTGAGGAACCCCACAAATTACAGTTTGCCAATCTGAAAATTACCCATTTATTCCGACTTTCTCATTCTGTTACTTAGCCATTTCCATATCCACTTTAACATGTTACCCTCAACCATGTGAATAACAGTGATGAAGATTGTAATAATCTTCAAAAAGACATGGACAGGCTGAAGGAATGGGCAGATACATGGCAGATTAAATTCAAAGCAGAGAATTGTGAGGTGATACATTTTAGTAGGAAGAATGATGAGAGACTATACATACAAATGGTATAATTTTAAAGAGGGTGCAAGACCTGGGGGTGCTTGTGCACAAATCTTAGAAGGTGGATAGGTTAACAAAGCCGTTAACAAAGCATTTTAGATTCTGGGCTTTATAAATAAGGCATAGAGTAAAAAAGCCATGGGGGCCAAAATTCAGCCTCCCAATAAGGCCTCTGGCCGACTGAAAGCGGTGGCCATGAGGCGGTGCACAATGGCTGCCGACTTGCAGCGGCCTGGCCGATGCTCGCTAAATTCACCTTGTGGCTTTTTGCTGTGGAGTGATGATCCGCCCCACTCCTGCAGATGCATTGTAAAGACTTCATCAGAGCACACAGTGCAATGGAGCTGCCCCGGGAGAGAAATTCACCTGCAAATGTCTCCCGGCCGCCGCTCGGTGGCCCCGACAGTTTTTTGTGTCGGTGCACTCCTTGTTGCGCCTTGTTGGTTGGGGGAGCAGCCACCCTTAATGGGGAACTGGCGCTGCCAGCGATACCATTTTATATTTTTTGTCGGCCGACTACCAGCTCAAGCCGACAATTATGCTCTTGGGTTTGGTCGGGCTGCCAACAGCCAGCATGGCATCCACTCTTGGGTCCCAGTCCACTGGCCTGGCCGAAGCCCTCCATAGTGGTCCAGTTGACCTAACTGAAAAAGAAGCGGAGGTCACAGCAGCTCTTCCCTTTCACTGAAGGGGAGGGACTTGTTGATGCGCCAGCGCGATGACGTTATCGGCTCGGCGCTGATGATTGACAGCGGCAGATACTCCGTCCCACCCCAACTTCGACCCCGCTAGTGACGCCCACTCCACTCTGCCCCCACATCCGCCCCCATGTAGCAAAAGCAATTGGTCTCTCCTCCCCACTATGTGATACATGAGAGATCACTGCCCCAACTCCATACGGAGAGGCATCACATGCTAGCTTAATCTCCTTAGATATGTCATAGTGAACTAACATTGTGCTCTCTACCAATTTGCTTTTGCACTCCTTGAATGCTGTATTGCAATCGTGCTCCTGATGACGTGTAACTCTAACATCTCCTCGTCCTGTTGTTGTTCTTCCATGTTATATAGTCTCTTGGGATTTCTACTCATTGCTTTGAACGCTGGACTCATAGCTTTAAAAGCTGGTTTACCCTTCGCAAGATGCCCAGTCTTCCTGCAGACGAAGCACTCTGCCTTCACGTATGGACAACTTTGAGCAATGTGTTGTCCCAGGCACCTATAGCACGACTTCAACGCTCTTTTAGAATTTCCAGTTTCTGAGACTTTGGGCCCCCACCGTCTTTTACTTTGAACCTGCAGGTGATTTACCTTGGTTGACTGACGACCGTAATCATTATTTAATTGTCGGGAATATTGTTCGGTCATGCCCATCGACCTCACTGTCTGACAAGCAATCTCAAAAGTCAAGTCATCCGTCGTCAATAACTTTCTTCTGATCGCATAATGTTTCATCCCACAAACAAAACGATCCCGTAATGCTCGGTTTTGAAAGTTTCCAAAATTACAGTGCATCGATAGCTTTTTAAATGCTGCAATGTAATCACTGATACGTTCATCAGACTTTTGATTCCGAATCCCGAAATGATAGCTTTCAGTAATTTCTAATGGTTTGGGGTTATAGTGCTGCTCCAGCTTCGTTAAAATCTCTTTAAGTGCTGTGTCCTTTGGCTCGTCAGGCACAAGCAGATTTACAAGGGTTCTGTACAATGCCGGACCCGCCTCCGATAAGAAGTTCGCTTTCTTACATTCCAATACAGCCCGGTTCTGTACTGCATTGTCTGGAACTTCGATTATTTTATTTGCAGTGAAATACATTTCTAGCCAATCCACATACGCTTTAAATGTTCCCGGTCGTGTCTATATTCCCCCAAATGCCCGATTACACCTGCCATTTTAATCTCTAGCAGTTCACACCGTGTGCTGTATTTTACATCGGATTTTGTAGCTTTTTTTCAAAGACAGAAACTTCCAAAGTCTCTCTGTCGGCTGACTGAATCCTTCCCCAACAAAATGTAAGCTTTAAATCATCCTAAAAATCCCATCTCGCCACCAAATATGATACCTTCACAGAGCACAAACACACACAGCTTCCAACATGGCAGGCAGCTCTCTCAGAAGCCTCCAGAATCTGCCTAGTTCTGTTTATTGTTAACTCTGCACTTGCAGTATACAATACTTCCACATCCACAGTGTGGAGCTACAAACATTACAAGCTTACAGACATTACAGAAAAGACTCACCTGCATCAATACGCACAAAGGTCTGTTCATCTACAATAGATGCCCGTTTGGATTCAATCAGCCGTGGCTATTTTTCAAAAGAACATGGAGAGTCTGCTAAAGTCGGTTACGCGCACCGTGGATTTCCAGGATGATATATTTATAACAGGTCGGGACACCATCGAACACTTGCAGCACCTGGAAGAGGTTCTAAGTTGGCTAGATCATGTGGGACTCAGGTTGAAACGCTCGACGTGCATTTTCCTGGCGCCAGAGGTTGAGTTCTTCGGGAGAAGAATCGTGGCACACGGCACCAGACCTACCAACGCCAAGACGGAGGCCATCAAGAACGCGCCGAGACCACAGAACGTGATGGAGCCGCGGTCGTTCCTGGGACTCCTCAATTATTTTGTTAATTTCCTACCCGGGTTAAGCACCTTGCTAGAACCTCTACATGTGTTGTTACACAAGGGAGACAACTGGGGTAAGGGGGAAATCACAAGAGACTGCTTTTGAGAAAGCCAGAAATGTGTTATGTTCCAACAAACTCCTTGTTCTGTATGACGCATGTAAACATTTAGTGCTAGCTTGCGATGCGTCTTCGTACGGGGTCGGGTGTATGTTACAACAAGCAAATGAATCGGGAACATTGCAATCAGTTGCTAATGCGTCCAGGAGCTTGTCCAAGGCTGAAAAGGCCTACAGCATGATTGAAAAAGAAGCTCTGGCATGCGTATATAGGGTGAAAAAAATGCACCAGTATCTGTTTGCGCTTAAGTTTGAGTTAGAAACTGACTATAAGCCTCTCATATCCCTATTGTGAAAGAGCAAAGGTATTAATACCAATGCCTCCGCTCGCATCCAAAGATGGGCGCTCACGCTGTCTGCATATAACTATGTAATTCGCCACAGGCCAGGTATAGAGAACTGCGCTGATGCTCTCAGTCAGCTACCATTGCCCACCACTGGGGTGGAAATGGCACAGCCTGCAGACTTGCTCTTGGTGATGGATGCATTTGAAAATGAAAAATCACCCATTACGGCCCGTCAGATCAGGACCTGGACGAGCCAGGATCCTTTACTGTCCCTTGTAAAAAACTGTGTCCTCCATGGGAGCTGGTCCAGCATCCCAGCGGAGATGCGTGAAGAGATCAAGCCGTTCCAGCGACGCAAAGACGGAATGTACATACAGACTGATTGTCTTTTGTGGGGTAATCGCGTGGTTTTGCCTGAGAAAGGCAGGGAAATGTTCATATGCGACCTGCACAGTACCCACCCAGCCATATAATAATGAAAGCTATAACCAGATCCCATGTGTGGTGGCCCGGCATCGACTCAGATTTGGAGTCTTGCGTGCACCAATGCAAAATATGCTCTCAACTGAGCAATGCACCCAGGGAGGTGATATGTCCTTACTATACAGTATAAATGCACATGAGGCCCATACTTGAGAGAAAGTCACTCTGTGACCAGTTACCTTTATTACCAAGACCTCAAGTGATGAAGGTGGGTGGAGCTTGACCTTTTATACCTGAAAGTCCAGGTTAAGAGTGTCTCCCACAAGTTCGCCCTTTTTGGTCAATGTTCTCAAGGTGTACAACTTAGGTCAGCTTATACATGGGTTACAATGATAGTTGAATACATGACATCACCTCCCCCCCAAAGTCTTATTGGGATCACAGGTTAATTCTCTCTGGTGGTTTATGCTCCCTTGTAGAGCACCTGAGTTGGGGTTCCGGTTGTTGGGCGCTTGCCTGAGTGCTGTTCGCGGTGCCTTAGGCCTATCCGGACTGCCTACAGTGACTGGGCTCTCCTCCACTTGGTTCCGGTGTTCGGTCACCTGTGGTGGAGTAAACTCTACATCGTCTTCTTCCTCTGCTTCTTCTACGGGGTTGCTGAACCTCCTTTTAGTTTGATCCACGTGTTTGCAGCAGATTTGCCCATTGGTAAGTTTAACTACAAAAACCCTATTCCCCTCTTTGGCAATCACAGTGCCTGCAAGACATTTGGGCCCTGCAGCGTAATTAAGGACAAAAACATGGTCATTGACATCAATACATTGCGCCCTCACATTCCTGTCATGGTAGTCACATTGTGACCGGCGCCTGCTCTCAACAATTTCTTTCATAGTAAGGTGTATAAGGGATAACCTGGTTTTGAGCGTCCTTTTCATTAGCAGCTCTGCGGGTGGAACCCCTGTCAGCGAGTGTGGTCGGGATCCATTGGCCAACAGGAGGCGCGATAAGCGGCTTTGTAGGGAACCCCCTTGGATTCTGAGCATCCCCTGTTTGATTATCTGCACTGCTCATTCTGCCTGGCCGTTTGAGGCCGGCTTGAATGGTGCCGTTCTGACATGGTTGATTCCATTGCCTGCCATGTAGTCCTGGAATTCAGTGCTTGTGAAGCATGAGCCATTTTCGCTGACCAAGACATCCGGTAGACCATTGGCGGTGAACATTGCCCGTAGACTTTCTACCGTGGCAGAGGATGTGCTTGAATTTAAAATGGCACACTCAATCCATTTGAAGTAGCCATCTACTACAACTAAAAGCATTTTTCCCATGAAAGGACCTACATAGTCCACATGGATGCGTGACCATGGCTTGGTGGGAAATGACCAGGAGCTAAGGGGAGCTTCCCTGGGTGCGTTGCCCAGCTGAGCACACATGTTGCACCTGCGAACACAAAGTTCCAGGCCTGCATCTATCCCTGGCCACCAAACATGTGACCTGGCAATTGCCTTCATCATGACAATGCCCGGGTGCTCATTGTGAAGTTCTCTGATAAACACCTCTCTGCCCATCTGGGGCATGACTACTCGATTTCCCCACAGTAGGCAATCGGCCTGAATCGAGAGTTCACCCTTGCGCCAATGAAAAAGTTTAAATTCCTCAGGGTATGCCCCGTACGTGGCTGCTCAGTCACTATTCAGGACACATTTCTAAACTAAAGACAGTAACGGGTCTTTATTTGTCCAGACTTTAATCTGACTTGCTGTCACAGATGAGACTTTGCTTTCGAAAGCTTGAACAGCCATGACCTTCTCAGCAGCATGCTCAGGTGGCTAGTGGGAGCCTGCTGAGTGCATCGGCGCAGTTTTCAGTGCCCGGTCGGTGCCGAATTGTTTAGTCATAGGTGGCTAATGTGAGTGCCCACCTCTGTATGCGGGCCGATGCATTTGCATTTATGGCCTTGTTGTCGGCCAAAAGTGACGTTAGGGGTTTGTGATCTGTCTCCAGCTCAAATTTCATGCCAAACAGGTACTGCTGCATTTTTTTTACTGCATATACACATGCTAGCGCTTCCTTTTCTACCATCCCGTAGCCCCTTTCCATCTGGGGCAGACTTCTGGATGCATAAGCTACCGGCTGTAACAGAGCATTGGCATTCACATGCTGCAACACACACCCGACCCCATAGGACGATGCATCGCACGTTAACACAAGTTTCTTACATGGGTCATATAATGTTAACAGTTTGTTGGAGCATAACAAATTACGTGCTCTATCAAATGCCCTTTCCTGGCTGTCCCCCCAGATCCAAATGAAATCTTTGCGTAGGGGCACATGTAGCGGCTCTAACAGCATGCTCAATTTGGTAAGAAAGTTATCAAAATAGTTCAGGAGCCCCAGGGACGAACGCAGCTCCATCGTGTTACGGGGTCTGGGTGCTCTCTGGATCGCTTCCGTTTTGGACGCAGTAGGTCTGATCCCGTCTGCTGCTACCCTTCTCCCCAGGAATTCTACCTCTGGAGCTAAGAAGACACACTTCACCTTTTTCAGTCGCAGCCCGACCCGGTCCAGTCTGCATAGCGCCTCCTCCAGGTTGTGGAGGTGTTCTTCAGTATCGCGACCCATGATGAGGATGTCGTCTTGAAAAACCACCGTCGTTGAATTGACTTGAGGAGGCGTTCCATATTTCGCGGAAAGATCGCGGCGGCCGAACGAATCCCGAACCGACATTTGTTATACTCAAACAACCCCTTGTGTTTCATGATGGTGGTCAGCTTCTTTGACTCACTCACCAGCTCCTGGGTCATGTAAGCTGAGGTCAGGTCCAATTTTGAAAAAAGTTTGCCACCGGATAGCATCGCAAAGACGTCCTCCATTCTCGGTAGCGGGTACTGGTCTTGGAGTGAAACCCGATTGATGGTGGCTTTGTAATCACCGCATATCCTGACCGGCCTTTCCGCCTTGAGCACCGGCACAATCGGGCTCGCCCAGTCGCTGATTCGACTGGCGAGATGATGCCTTCCCTCAACAGGTGGTCCAATTCACATTCTATCTTTTCCCGCATCACGTACGGCACCGCTCTGGCCTTGTGGTGTACTGGCCTGGCGTCTGGGTTTATGTGAATCACTACCTTGGCCCCCATGGAAGTGCCGATGCTGGGTTGAAATAATGAATCAAATTTGTCCAGGACCCGCGAGCATGATACTCGTTCCACAGAAGAAATTGCATTGACATCGCCCCATTTCCAGTTCATGACAGCAAGCCAACTTCTCCCCAGCAGTGCGGAACCGCCCCCGGAACAATCCAGAATGGCAACCTGTTCTCCGAATCTTTGTGGGTCACGACTATGGTGGCGTTGCCTAGAACCGGAATGATCTCCTTTGTATATGTCCGTAGCTGTGCATCAATCGGCAATAATTTTGGCCTCCTGGCCTTGGACACCCACAACCTTTCAAACTGTTTGATACTCATCAGGGACTGGCTGGCCCCCGTGTCCAGCTCCATTGATACTGGGATGCCATTGAGGAGCACTTTCATCATTATCAGTGGCATCCTGGCATATGAACTGTATATATGCTCCACATGAACTCGCTGAATTTCAGCTTCCAGCGATTTCCCCCAGTATTCATTTGGCCTCGTAGGGCTTACATCGGGCCCGTCCTCCTCGTACATCAAGCTGGCTGCAGGCTTCCTGCACATACGTGCCAAGTGACCGCTGACGTTGCATTTTCTGCAGTTATATTGCTGATACCTGCAAGCTCTGGCTGAGTGTTTGCCTCCACACCTCCAGCATGAGCTGGAGGCCCCATTGTTGGAAACAAAAGGTGCATTACCAGTCAATCTTCTCTGACTGTCTCTGTAACTGTCCTTAAGCGCACCATTAACAGGTGTTGACGGTCCCATTACTGACCGCATTGTCCATTACGATGGTATGAATCGCCGTTCAGCTAGCCATTATCTCTGTTGAATTCCCCCTTTGGGTTCGACTGCAAGCTGGTGCATGTCCAATTGCCCTTGTCTGCCTAGCGAACTGTGTGCCGTGTTAACAATGTTGACTCCCTGGTCGTTTGCTGCATTTGAGCCAAGATTTTTGCCATACATCATTCTGGCCTCTTCCTCCCCTGAGATAAATGTCTGGGCTATCAGAGCCGCCGCTTCCAAGGTCAAGTCTTTGGTCTCAATCAGTTTCCTGAAAACCTGCGTGCCTGATGCGCTCAATTAAAAAGTCTCGCAGCAGCTCTGCATGCATCTGGGAGCTTACATAGGCTCGCCAGTCGCTGGAGATCTGCCACAAAGTCTGGAACGCTTTGCCCTTCTCGCTGCCAGTGTGTGTAAAACCGGTGTCTCGCCATGTGCATGCTGCTCACCAGTTTAAGGTGTTCCCCGATCAACTTACTGAGCTCTTTGAATGTCTTGTCCGCCGGCTTCTCTGGCGCTAGAAGGTCCTTCATCAGGGAGTACGTTCTGAATCCACAAACCGTCTGGAGATGAGTACTGCGTTTGTCAGCCGAATCCTGTCCCAGCCATTCCTTCGTGACGAAACTTTGCTGTAGTCTCTCAATTAAGTCATCCCAATCATCACCAACACAGTACCTCTCGTCTGTGCTGCTAGTGGCCATGCTCGCGTGGTTTAAATCCCAGTTTCTCGTCGCCAATGATATGTCGTTACTATACAGTATAAATGCACACAAGGCCCATACTTGAGAGAAGGTCATTCTGTGATCAGTTACCTTTATTACCAAGACCTCAAGTGATGGAGCTTCCTCTTTTATACCTGAAAGTCCAGGTTAGGAGTGTCTCCTACAAGTTCGCCCCTTGTGGTCAATGTTCTCAAGGTGTACAACTTAGGTCAGCTTATACATGGGTTACAATGATAGTTGAACACATGACAGGATGCACCGCCAAGTTTGTAGTCATGGCCCTCCAAACCATGGTCTAGGATCCACGTTGACTCCGCTGGCCCGTTTCTCGGCAACATTTTTTTGGTTGTTGTGGATGTTTATTCAAAATGGATTGAGTGTGTAATAATGTCTGTAATCATGTCCACTGCCACCATCGAAAGCCTACGTGCCATGTTTGCCACGCATGGCCTACCTGATGTTCTTTTCAGCGACAATGGGCCGTGCTTCACCAGCGCTGAATTCAAGGAATTCATGACCCACAATGGGATCAAGCACATCTGCCCCGTTCAAGCCCGCATCTAATGGCCAGGCAGAACGGGCAGTCCAAACCATCAAGCAAAGCTTGAAACGCGTGTCAGAAGGCTCCCTGCAGACTCGCCTGTCTCGAGTCCTGCTGAGCTACCGCACAAGACCCTACTCACTCAACGGGGTTCCCCCTGACAAACTGCTCATGAAAAGGGCTCTCTCTAGTCCACCCAGATCTCCATGATCATGTCGAGAGAGCAGGCGGCATAAACAAAGCATGTACCATGATCGCACAAATTTGTCACGCGATATTGAAATCAATGACCCTGTATTTGTACTCAACTATGGACATGGTCCCAACTGGCTTGCTGGCACTGTCGTAGCCAAAGAAGGGAGTAGGGTGTTTGAGGTCAAACTTGCAAATGGACTAACTTACAGAAAGCATTTGGACCAAACCAAACTGTGATTCACAGACAGCCACAAGCAACCTGAGGAGGACACCAGCAAATTCGACCCTCCGATACACACACAAATGGCAACGACATCACGATTGACCACAAAACTGAACTCATCATCCTCAGCAGCCCAGCAAGGCCAGCTGCACAGCTGCACAGCTGCACAGCGGCCCAGCGAAGGCCCAACCAATTCACCTGTACCTGTGTTTGTACCGAGACGATCGACTAGGGAGCGGAAAGCCATAGATCGTCTCACCCTGTAAATAAGTGTACTATTGACTTTGTCGGGGCTGTGATGTTATGTATGCCACATCTTGTAACCAGCATTCTACCGCCACCAGAGGGCATGTCTGTTGGAGCCCAAGGGATCCCAGCATCCCTTGGGAGCACTGCATATAAGCAGGCTTCCCATGCTGTATCAGCACTCTGGAGTCAGAGTAAAGAGACTAAGGTCACACCTACTCAAGTCTACAGTACTCAGTCACAGTTCTTTATTTGAGATGTAACAACTAATGCAAATGGCTCAGCAAGCCAGGGAAGGACACCCAGGATCTTGCATGCAGCACTCCAGCTTTGTGCAGGGGGTCAACACTGCAATAGAGTTACTCTACTCACAGGGGTCAGGAGGCCCTCCAGAAACAAAGTGGGACTACATCACCAAGATCATCACTGGCTCCAGTGCCCAAAGAAGCTTCATGACCTCAGACCACTGGGCAAGGTCAGTGAATGCATCTTCTACCAACTGTACCACTAGCCTCTCACACTGCTCAAAGCATGACCCTGCCCCCAATCACTCACCTATCAACAAGATGCACCAATCATGAGGTACATCTCCCATTCCTAGCTTTACCTCACCCCCTTGGAGGAGAAGGTGAAGACCATTTTTGGCAGGGGAATGGCTGAGCCCTTGGCCAGTGGCAGGGCTGAAAGGATAATAGATGCTGGTATCCTTCTGGCATGCATCTCATGCTCTCCTGCTCTCTCATCACCACAATTCCACACTTGTGCCTTCCTCACTTCACACACCCAAGAAATGTAGCCTGTCCAGCCAATGGTTGGCCAAGAAGAGGGAGAGGAGAGTGAAGAAGAACAAGAAGAAGATTGATTTGACACTCCCTGCCACTAGCTCCTCACCGTCAACCAGCAAGGACATTTGCTGTGTCCCCCACTGAAAGTCCCCAGCCTTTTCCACCAGCCATGCTGCAGCCACTGGGGTAACACCACGTGACATCACTAGGATAGGCAAAGGCACACACAAGACAATCACTAAGAGAATGCATAGGGGTGAGGAGTTGATTTCTTGATGTCACATTGGATGGATAGAAGTGTATAGGTGGATTGGAAAGTTAGCTTTGTGGTGGCTTTTATTTCAGCATCATGGCCAAGAGGACGCTGAGATGGTCAGTAACAGAGGAAAGGTACGGTGTGGGTCTAATGTTGAAATGGGAATTGGGGTTGTGGTCTCTGGGACCGCAGGCAGATGATCCCATCCAAATATCCTGGCCACACAGGGGCTGTCTGGGATGCATCCCTCCTCTGAATCCTCCTTTTCTGCTTCCTCCTCTTCTGTATTTTCCTCTTCCCTCCGCAAGAAAATGCTGTAAATGTGAATTGACAGTGCAAAATGCTGGAAGTACTCAGCTGGTCCGGCAGCGGGTTGACCTGAAACGTGAACTCTGTTTTTCTCTCCAAGGATGTTGCTTGACCTGCTGTGTATTCACAGCATGTTCTATCTTCTCAAAGGCCTTCATTTACCATCTGCAAACATCCAGCAACACTGCCTACACACTTAAAAAAACTTTTAATTCTATTGCAGCATGCCACAACTTCAATAAAATAAAAAACAAAAAGTCCAAAACTTTAAATTTGAACTTACCTGGCGTGCTTAGGACCCAGTGCTGAATTCCGCGCTAAGGTCGAAGTTCATGCTTGTGACGTAAAGTCGGCATTGCACGTCGATTTACGTCTCAACACGGTCATTTTGTTGGAGGTGGTGCTGCCAGTTACCGACAGTGCAAAGGTAGGGACAAAATGAGCAGCCACCACGGAAACCACCAGCTACTGGCAAAAGAGCAGCGGCTGCCATTTTAGCCCCATTTAATGGTGCTATGGAGTTCTGCTAAGGCCCTATGATTCTAGGATATTAGTAAACGATTTGGGTGTTTCCAATAGCTTCCTGGTCACTTTTACTGATATCAATGTTTTTTTTTCCAGAATTTAAAAAAAACTGAATTCAAACTCTCAAGCTGCCATTGTAGGATTTGATCTCATATTCTCTGGATTACTCGTCCAGTAACATAATCACTACCCAACTATAAAACTTAAGTATCTGGAATTTGCTGCAGTCTCAATCTATGGAGTGAAAGTTAGTCTCCAACAGCAAACAGAGATGTTGGCTCAGAATTTGCTGGGAAAATAATGGCATGTTGAATGCGCACACCATTAATGATGTGTTAATCATCCAGAAACCTGTGATAAGGGGAGATATCCCGTGGCTTGTGAATCGCTATAAATTGCTGGATAATTTGCAAAAACGGCAGCTCACTGTCAACCTCCTCGTGAGTTTAAAAAAATTGCTGCATTTACACTTTGGGACCCTTTTAACAACAAGATTTATGTTTCTGCATAGCCAATCAAACTCTCTAGCCCAGAAAGGGAACAAATGAAACTGTGGAGTCTCATTTCTACAGATAATAAATTGTTCTTAGAGATTTTTTATTTTTTACATTTTTAATTATCAAATGTTTTTATCACTTTTCCTTTCTGACTTTTTTCTCTTTTAATCCAATCGTTCTTCCCCTCTCTTTATTTTGCTTTCTGTATCTAAATTCACCCTATTTCCTTCTCTGATGTTCATTTATCTTTCTCTATCCTTAAATCTCATTAGTTAATGATACAGAATGTTGGGCCTGTTGTTCACCGAGATCCCAGAGCCCCGTTGATCCCGTTATCAACTTGCACATCCAGCAATTTGCGGAGCAAATGTTTTTCGTGGTGAAGGGTAAGGAAAGAAACCTATCCTACGAGGTCAGAATTGCATTGTGTGTGTTGGAGTGTGCTGATATCATTGCACCCTACAGTTGCTTTCTGGACAAGGGGCTCAATTTCCCCCACTAATTTGCACCATTTTTTTGGCACGTGCCGCTTTTTTTGGCGTAAGTTAAAAAATTAAAGTTTCCCCAAAGAATGCACGCCAGCGTAACTCAGTTAGTTACGATTTTTTTAGGTTAGTTTTTTTTTGGCGTCATAGGGGGCGTAACCTGATGTCTGCGCCAGTTTTTCTCAATGCTGTATGTTTGCCCCCAAAAAATTTCTCCTAGGCCGGTATAGGTGACCACTCCCGAAATACCTTCTGGTGAGTTAAGAAAAACCAGCACACATTGAAAAATAGGCGCAGAGAGTCACCTTTGTTTTTCAGTGAAGTTTTGGAGGGACACTTATACATGCATGCATGCACTTATTTATGCATAATAAAGATTAAGTTTTCATTCTTTTTAAACTGGCACGTCACCACCGAATGTTTGCCAACAGGGCTCGAGGGTCGGAATCTGATACTCGCCCGGACACAGGGGTTCCGGGCTTGGCTTCAAAAGAAGCCCGAGGAGGGATGGGGAGTTGTGGATGGCATACGGAAGACATCAGGAGCTTGCACAATGCATCAAATGTGGGTTGGGAGGTGGGGGAGGGCGGTTCCCGATCATTGTGCCTGCTCAGACCTGGGTATGTTTCATAAAGACCTTGTGGAGAAATAGAACAAAGAACCTGGTCCTGCCTGCCTGCCGTTTTGAGCTTCTTGCAAAGGTAAAATTTTATCATGGAGGCAATACTGACAATGCCATATCTTGTGCAAGCTTTTTGCATGATGGTGCAGCAGAAGAGACAATTAATTCAACATCATCGCATGAGGAATCTCAGAGCTCATAGGGTGATGGGCAGGAGGCCTTACTTACGTCGGGTATATCGAGACAGGCATTCGTACCTGCAGCTGAGTGAGGCAGACTGAGTCAGAAGGCTGTGTTTCTGCAAAGAAGTTGTAACTGAGATCTGTGAGTTAGTAAAAGCAGACCTGCAACCTAGAAGAATCAGGAGGACTGCTTTGTCAGTAGAAGTAAAGGTTACAGCTGCACTTTCATTCTATGCATCTGGATCATTCCAAGCTACAACTGAGGATGTGTGTGCCATTTCTCTTAACATGCAGCACATATCTGCATTCGACAGGTGACTGCTGCACTATATGCCCGGAGGAATAACTACATAAAGTTCCCCATGACCGTCCAGGTAATGCGTGATAGGCTTCTCCAGGATTGCTGGCTTCCCAAAGGTAAAGGGCTGCATTGATTGTACTCACACCGCCTTGCGAGCATCTTTGGAGGATTCCGAGATGTAAAGGAACAGAAAAGGCTTCCACTCCATTAATGTGCAGCTCGTGTGTGATGACATGCATCGCATCATGTCAGTTGATGCAAGATACCCTGGGAATAACCATGATGCGTTAATCCTATGCGAGAGCGTTATATCTGCCATGTTTCAGCAGCAGGCAGAAAGGCAGAGCTGGCTATTAGGAGACAAATGGTATGGCCTCGCCACCTGGCTCATGATGCCCCTACGTGTAACGCGGACCGGGAATACAACATGTTGCACATTGCGATGCGCAGCATAATAGAGAGGACCATTGGCATCTTGAAACAGCATTTCTGATGCCTGGACCATTCCAGAAGCTACTTGCAATACTCCCCTGAGATTGTCGGTCAGTTCACTGTTGTGTGCTGCATGCTGCATAATTTAGCCATCAAGAGGCTGCAGTAGCTGGTTCAGAAAACCCTCCTCAGGTGAGAGTGGCTGATGATAATGATGAGGAAGATGCAGATGACGAGGAGGAGGATGAGGATGAGGAAGCCATGCAATTACCTGAACCCGGAGAACGACAACGGAGGAGGGCGGGCCGTCATGTCCCTTTAACGATTTCTCGAGCCTTACACCAGCAGCTCATCTGTGACAGCTTTACTGCCTGAAGGCTCAGTGGCAACTATTCCAAATGGGCCATGTTTAATGTTTGGACCAGTTCTGTAATTTTGTGTTGTGTTAATGGAACAAATGATGGAAATGATTCTTATTTACTTCAAAAAGTTGTGTTAATAATCAAACAAAGATTGGAAATGATTCAGTTATAATTTAAAATATATTTTATTCAAAAGTTTAACAAACATTTGTTTGTACTTAATTTAACTTTAATAAAAGTATTCTTGTATCAAACTTTAAAGTTTTCAATTAAGATCACTTACAAACTTTAAGATCATTTACAAACTCTAAGATCACTTAAAAATTTTAAGATCACTTAATAACTTTTAAACTTGTAAATTTACATAACTTACAAAAATCTTTTAATTTGAGAACAGTTACAACAGTACCAACAATAATAATAACAACAACAACAGCAGCAACAAAGAAAGGCTGCACCCATCTCTCCTCCACCTTATTTTAAGACCGCCTGCTGCACTTGGTCTGGGCGTGTACTTATAACTCCAGCATTCCCTCCATCATGTGCGCCGATGGTGTCTCACCTACCTGTGACATGCCCTCCTTCATATTTTGCAAAAGTGTGTCAACTACCTGCCACATTCCCTCCCTCATGTTCACTGACAGCTCATCACCTACCTGGGACATTTCCTCCCTCATGTGCAGCAACATTATTTCTGCTGACTGAGATATTTCCTCCCTCATGTTCACGGACAGCGTTCCCATTTCTTGTCAGTGTTGTTACTTCTCCCGACAGTCCTGATACCTCATCACCCACCCCATTGATGGTGTCCAGGAGTGATCGGGTAAAGTCAATGCTCTCTGCACTCATTGCCATCATGTGAACCCCATCTCTTAGATCCTGCACCTCCAGAGAGCGCGGTGGAGCTCTCCTTCCTCTCCTCACCCAGGGTGTGGCTCGCAGCATCCCAGTGGGACCTGCAGCCTGGGACGGCGGGATCCTGGGTGTGCCTCGCTGCATCTCATTGGGACCCGCAGCCTCGGATGGTGGGAAACCATGGAATGTCTCACCAACACTCAAAGCACTAAGGGAAGGGGCTAGCACCACAATGGGTAGCACCTCTTCCAAAGAGAGTACAACAGTGTGGGCTTGATCCATCCCCTCCCCCTTCCCCTCACCCCCATGTTCTTGGTCTGGAAGGTGGGATTGGAAGATGTTCTCCTTTTTAGGTTCGTCCTCGTCTGGATCTTCTTCTGCATCGTCAGGGTTGGCCTCATGTTCTGCAAAATATAGAACAGACAATGGTTAGCAGCAGAGGAGGGGGCAGGGTGGGTGGCATGAATAGGCTCACACAGTGCAGGCAGCAGGCTGATTTGAAGGACCATGATGAATGATAGACATTGCACCAATCGAAACATAGCTGATGAAGACATCCCCATGAACCGAAGCATGACTAGCCTGCGCAGTACTTAACATTTAGCAAAGCCAGACTGTGGAATTTGCAGGACTTACCCTCTCCCTCGAGTGTGGGCACAGCTTGTGCAGTGGTGGTTGCTTTTCTCTAGGCAGGACCCATCAAAGCAGCAACCCTGTCTTCCAAGAGTGTCAGTGGGTGCAGATTTGCCGGGCCTTTCTCCTTTTTTGTGTGCTACCTTCCTCTGCAAAGATGAAAATATAACTTTTTACAGAGGGTGTCTTTCTGCTGGGTGGAACATATACGGATGGTCACATTTACAATTGCAATTCCAAAAATTAAAATATTAATTACACTAACTAATTGACCAAGGTCCTGCCATTTCTTTTTGCACTGGCCTCCAGACCTTGGGGTGGTCACCATTGCACAGTAATCTTCTGCAAGTTGGTTTCAGCGTTTCTTTATTTCTTTGGGTGGATCTTTCATGTGACATCTGCTGGTGTCCAGCTCCTGCCATCTGGCCTCAATCACATTAACTAGTGTCTCATCATGTAGGAAATTCTTGGTCCTTATGCCGCGTTGCATCTTGTATTGCAGCTCCGATTTTTCCAATGAAAATTAAAGTTCTCACACAGGACTCAAAGTTCTCACACACACAACTGGCTCTTTAAAAATGGCTGATTGCTGACCGTGAGCTGTACTGCACATGTGCGCCCATAGGAATCATGTCAAAAACGTCCTTTTTTTCCCGCGCATGCGCAGAAGGGAAGGCATCTTTTTTTGGTGCAGATATTAGACTCCACCCCCTGAGGCTACAGGACAGGCTGTGTGGCGCCAATTACAAAAAATAGAATGGGGAAACTTGGCACATTTATTTTTGGAACAGTTGTGGCCTACAAAAACAGGTGTAACCCTGTCAATACGACAAAAAACTTGCCTTGGCCAAAATTGAGCCAAGAAGAGTAACTGCTGAACCATTTGGGGCAGCCTAATCCTGCAGCAAAGCTGCAGATGTTCAAAAACTGAAGGCTTAAACCTCAATAATGAGAGGCCTGTTGATAACTATTGAAAGAGGTGTTTACTTCTCTGGAAGAAACTAGTAGTGTATGAGCTATATTTAAAAAGTAACTTATCATTATCTATTTATTTTGTTTGAATGGGTCATTACAACGGTTGGTGCATGTTACTTGATTACCAAATGCCGGGTAATAAATAAGACATTTTAAATTATCAAACAGATCAGTCCCAGAGTTCTTGCACATAGTTTTTGTAGCTGTAATGTTGAATCAGTAGATAAAATTCCAATCAGATTTGTTAATGCTTTCCAGGTACAGGCTAATAGAAATTTCTCTGTAAGTCAGATTTGAAAGATTTATATCAAAAAAATCTTCATGAAATGCAAATGTAAAAGTCGACCAACATGTTGTTTTATTAAATAGCCCACCAAAACAATAAAAAACTAAAAAATAGGATACAGTTTAACCGTTCTCTCAAAATGACATTTAACTACAGAACACAAGCTAACAGCATCTCTGAATGCTGTTGCTTTCTTGCGCTAATTTCTTCTGGCAAATTCATGGCCATGAAGAGCTATCAGATTAGAGTTATAATTCCATTGAGTGACATTGTTTGCTGCTATGACCGCCTCAGTTCTCTGAGGCATCACTGTCCTCTTCAGAATAAAAAACTCCAATAAAATTAAGGAAAATTATTTATGAAATGGAGAATTAATGTTGTTTTGACATTGGTAGTGGTAAGTTTGATTAAGCTTGCTTACGTTGTTAACCATCGCTCTATGCTATTGTCTCAAGTATTCATCACAAGCTTGTTGCGACAGGAATCCTGACACTGCCATACAGCTTTGCAAACAATGCCACAGCGACGTAATCTCTTATATGTGAACATAGGACTGGAGCTAGTCATCTGACCCATTAATCTGAGTGCTGGGGCTTTGCTTCACTTCTCTTTAGTGACAGTAATATTGATGAATTTGTGTTTTGATTACTTCATGTGTTGCTGAATGCCTCAGATAAGAGTGCCTATTTCGTGCCTACCCACAGAAACACAGCCAGTTTTGCTCAACATGAGGGTGATAAGCAGAAAAAAAGGTGTTTGCAGTAAGAAAACAGACTCCCACTGATGGTATGTGAGATAATGAGCCAAAGGTAGACACTCAGTAATGGTTGATGTACTTTTCGATGAGAGTTTAATTACAGATCTAAATAGGCAAGCACTGTATGTTCACTCTGACCTTTGATTCTTTTCACCCCTTTAAAACAACAAAGCCATGTTCTCATGGAATCTGTGTTAAAAAAAGTGAAGCTCTTTGTTAAAAAGCTATTTTCTCATAGATTGTTTAATATTTCCCAATTCTGTACATGAAGAAGAAAACAAAATCTGCAAAATCAGTGTTTTTTTGTGAGTCAAAATCTGAAAATGTTCTCAATATGCCATACTTGGATCACATATCATTAAAAAAATTATATAAAGAAAGAAAGACTTGCATTTATATTGCATCTTTTATGACCACTGGATGTCTCAAAGCGCTTTACATCCAATGAAGTACTTTTGGAGTGTAGTCACTGTTGTAATGTGGGAAATATATATATAATACATCACTGCAAAACTTTCAAATTGTTAAGATGGCACAATAGAGATTTCAATGTAATTTGCTTGCATAGAGCAGATGGATTAAAAAAACGAATGCTGGCAGTAAATGAGAAAAGTACACACATTACAGTTAAATGGAGTGATGATTCACATGAAACAATCCTGCCAGTTCTCACATTTAACTCGGGCGACTTTGAAGGCCCGACACAGACCCAATCAGCAGAGGGGCCTCGCCTGTGAAGGAGAGGCAGAAGCTCAGTGGCCATTGCCGAGTTCATTTATTGAGAGCTGGGAAAAGCACAGAATACAGCAACCTTATAGCTCATTATTTGCCTCATGGAAGGGTCTTACTTACTGCATTTCATCCACAGTTTTGGGTGTCAGCAGTTTGCAGGTCATTTTTGAAAACTCAGAACATAAGAACTTAAGAAATAGGAACAGGAGTAGGCCATTTGTCCCCTAGAGCTTGCTCCGCCATTCAATACGATCATGGCTGATCTGATCATGGACTCAATGCCACTTCCCTGCTCGCTCCCCATAACCCTTTACTCCCTTATTGCTTAAAAATCTGTCTATCTCCGCCTTAAATATATTCAATGACCCAGCTCCACAGCTCTCTGGGGCAGAGAATTCCACAGATTTACAATCGTCCGAGAGAAGAAATTTCTCCTCATCTCAGTTTTAAATGGGTGGCCCCTTATTCTAAGACTATGACCCCTAGTTTTATTATTCCCGATGAGTGGATATATCCACCTTGTCGAGCCCTCTCATTATCTTATAAGTTTCAATAAGATCACCTCTCATTCTTCTGAACTCCAATGAGTATGGGCCCAACCTACTCAACCTATCTTCATAAGTAAACCCCTCATCTCTGGAATCAACAACCTTCTCTGTGATACGTCCTTACTATACAGTATAAATGCACACGATGCCCATGCTTGAGAGAAGGTCAGTCTGTGACCTGTCCTTTATTCCATAGCACTCAAGTGATGGAAGTGGGTGGAGCTTCCCCTTTTATATCTGAAGGTCCAGGTTAGGAGTGTCTCCCACAAGTTCACCATCTAGTGGTCATTGTTCTCACAGTGTACAACTTCAGTCAGATTATACATGGGTTACAATGCTGGTTGAATACATGACACACTGAACAGCCTCCAATGCAAGAATATTCTTCCTTAAATACAGAGACCAAATCTGTACGCAGTACTACAGGTGTGGACTCACCAATACCCTGTACAGTTACAGCAGGACTTCTCTGCCTTTATACTCATACCTCCTTGCAATAAAGGCCAACATTCCATTTGCCTTCCTGATTACTTGCTGTACCTGCATACTAACTTTTTGTGCTTCATGCACAAGGACCCCCAGTTCTCTCTGTACTGCATCAGTTTTCAATTTTTCTCCATTTAAATTATAATTTGCTTTTCTAATATTTCAGGCAAAGTGGATAACCTCACATTTTCCCACATTATACTCCATTTGCCAAATTTTTGCCTACTCACCTTACAAAGGCCTTTGACACTGACAACCGTGAGGGTCTATGGAGCGTCCTCCTCCATTTCGGATGCCCCCAAAACTACGTCACCATCCTTCGCCTGCTCCATGACGACATGCAGGCCGTGATCCTTATCCACGGATCCATCACAGACCCAATCCACATCTGGACCGGGGTCAAGCAGGGCTGCATCATTGTCCCAACATTCTTCTCAATCTGCCTCGCTGCCATGTTCCACCTCACAGTCGACAAGCTCCCTGCTGGAGTCGAATTAAACTACCGAACCAGTGGGAACCTATTGAACCTTTGCCGTCTCCAGGCCAGGTCCAAGACCACCCCAACGTCTATTATCGAACTACAGTACACGGACGACGCCTGTGTCTGCACACACGCAGAGGCTGAACTCAAGGACATAATCGACGTATACTGAGGCGTACGAAAGCATAGGCCTTACACTAAACATCAGGAAACAAAGGTCCTCCACCAGCATGACCTTGCCACATAGCACTGTCCCCCAGTCATCACGATCCACGGCATGGCCCTGGACAACATGGACTACTTCCCTTACCTCGGAATCCTCCTGTCAACAAGAGCAGGCATTGACGATGAGATCCAACATCGCCTCCAGTGTGCCAGTACAGACTTCGGCCGCCTGAGGAAAAGAGTGTTTGAAGACCAGGCCATCAAAACTGTCACCAAGCTCTAGGTCTATCGGGCTGTAATAATACCCGCCCTTCTGTAAGAAAAGAAACATGGACCATGTACAGTAGACACCTCAAGTCGCTGGAGAAATACCACCAAAGATGTCTCCACAAGATCCTATAAATCCCCTGGGAGGACAGACGCACCAATTTTAGCATCATCAACCAGGCCAACATCCCCAGTATTGAAGCACTGACCACATTTTTTCAGCTCCGCTGGGTAGGCCACATAGTTCGCATACCAGACAGGAGACTCCCAAAACAAGCGCTCTACTCGGAACTCCTTCACGTCAAACGAGCCAAAGGTGGGCAACGGAAATGTTACAAGGACACCGTCAAAGCCTCCCTGATAAAGCGCAACCTTCCCGCTGACACCTGGAAGTACTTGGCCAAAGGCCGCCCTAAGTGGAGAAAGTGCATCCGGGAGGGTGCTGAGCTCCTTGAGTCTCGTCGTTGAGAGCATACAGAAATCAAGCGCAGGCTGTGGAAAGAGCGTGCGGCAAACTAGTCCCACCCACCCCTTCCCTCAATGACTATCTGTTCCACCTGTGACAGAGACTGTGGTTCTCGTATTGGACTGTACAGCCACCTAAGAACTCATGTTAAGAGTGGAAGCAAGTCTTCCTCGATTCTGAGGAACTGCCTATGATGACTGTGGGCCAGAACAACGACTTTTTTTGCATGCTTAACGCCCACTTTACCACTGAAATAACGTATAATTTATAATTGGAAACAAAGAAATGGCAGACCAATTGAACAAACACTTTGGTTCTGTCTTCACGAAGGAAGACACGAATAACCTTCCAGAAATACTAGGGGACAGAGGATCTAGCGAGAAGGAGGAACTGAAAGAAATCCATATTAGTTAGGAAATTGTGTGAGGGAAGTTGATGGGATTGAAGGCCGATAAAACCCCAGGGCCTGATAGTCTGTATCCCACAGTACTTAAGGAAGTGGCCCTAGAAATAGTGGATGCATTGGTGATCATTTTCCAACAGTCCATCAACTCTGGATCAGTTCCTATGGACTGGAGGGTAGCTAATGTAACCACTTTTTAAAAAAGGAGGGAAAGAGAAAACAGGGAATTATAGACCGGTTAGCCTGACATCGGTAGTGGGGAAAATTTGGAATTAATTATTAAAGATGAAATAGCAGCGCATTTGGAAAGCAGTGACAGGATCGGTCCAAGTCAGCATGGATTTATGAAAGAGTTTATGCTTGACAAATCTTCTAGAATTTTTTGAGGATGTAACTAGTAGAGTGGACAAGGGAAGACCAGTGGATGTGGTGGATTTGGAATTTCAAAAGGCATTTGACAAGGTCCCACACAAGAGATTATTGTGCAAAAATTAAAGCACGTGTATTGGGGGTGTAATGTATTGATGTCGATAGAGAACTGGCTGGCAGACAGGAAGCTGAGAGTCGGGATAAATGGATTCTTTTCAGAATGGCAGGCAGTGACTAGTGGGGTGCCACAGGGCTCAGTGCTGGGACCCCAGCTATTTACAATATACATCAATGATTTAAATGAAGGAATTGAGTGTAATATCTCCAAGTTTGCAGATGACACTAAGCTGGGTGGTGGTGTGAGCTGTGAAGAGGATGCTAAGAGGCTGCAGGGTGACTTGGACAGGGTAGGTGAATGGGCAAATGCATGGCAGATGCAGTATAATGTGGATAAATGTGAGGTTATCCACTTTGGGGGCAAAAACATGAAGGCAGAATATTTTCTGAATGGCGGCAGATTAGGAAAAGGGGAGGTGCAACGAGACCTGGGTGTCATGGTACATCAGTCATTGAAAGTTGCAGCAGGCAGTGAAGAAGTCAAATGGCATGTTGGCCTTCATAGCTAGGGGATATGAGTATAGGAGCAGGGAGATCTTACTGCAGTTGTACAGGGCCTTGGTGAGGCCTCAACTGGAACATTGTGTTCAGTTTTGGTCTCCTAATCTGAGGAAGGATGTTCTTGCTATTGAGAGATGCAGCAAAGGTTCACCAGACTGATTCCTGGGATGGTAGGACTGACATATGAGGAGAGACTGGATCGATTGGGCCTGTATTCACTGGAGCTTAGAAGAATGAGAGGGGATGATATAGAAACATATAAAATTCTGACGGGACTGGACAGATTAGAAGCAGGAAGAATGTTCCCGATGTTGGGGAAGTCCAGAACCAGGGGTCATAGTCTAAGGATAAGGGATAAGCCATTTAGGACCGAGATGAGGAGAAACTTCTTCACTCAGAGAATTGTGAACCTGTGGAATTCTCTGCCGCAGAGAGCTGTTGATGTCAGTTCGTTCGATATATTCAAGAGGGAGTTAGATATAGTCCTTACGGCTAAAGGGATCAAGCGGTATGGAGAGAAAGCAGGAAAGGGTTACTGAGGTGAATGATCAGCCATGATCATATTGAATGGTGGTGCAGGCTCGAAGGGCTGAATGCATACTTTCTATGTTTCTATGCTTCTATCCTCTATTGATAACCAATTACATGCAGCAGACTCGATATTGCCGAGGGTACGCTCCACAGCATTATGTGCCCAATGTAAGACGTACTAGACTGATGAGGAGGGACGTTGCACCCTCCGCAAGTACAGGGAGAAGCAGGCTTACCTCGACTTGCCCGACACCACCTGCCTGCGGAGACTGCACTTCCACAAAACCGTTATCACTGAGGTATGCCAGCTGATCAGGAGAGATCTGCAGCCTGCCAGCACCTTCAGTACTGCACTGTCTGTCGAGGTCAAAGTATCCGCGGCACTGTCGTTCTACACCTCTGGTTCTTTTCAGGCCACAGCTGGCGACATTTGCGCACTTTCTCAGTTTGCCACACATTGTTGCTTTAGACAGGTCACTAAAGCCCTGTACACATGCAGGAGGGACTTTATCAGCTTCTCTTTGACCAGGGAGGCACAGAGTGAGACGGCTCTATGATTCTCCAGAATTGCAAACTTCCCCAAGGTGCAGGGAGCAATAGACTGTACGCACATTGCAATGCAGGCACCTTTTCAATTTGCAGAAGTTTTCAGGAACTGCAAGGGATTCCTCTCTCTGAATGTCCAACTCGTCGATCACCAGCCAATTATAATGGCATTGAATGCTCAATTTCTGGGCAGCATCCATGATGCTCATATCCTGCGTGGGAGCACTGTATCTGACTTGTTTAACAATCAGCCACAAGGTCAATGCTGGATAATTGGCGACAAAGGATATGTCCTTGCCACCTGGCTGATGATCCTCCTGCATGACACCCAAACCGAAGCCAAGAGGTGATACAACCAGAGCCAAAGAACCACTCACAATATCATGGCAAAATCCATTAGAGTGCTTAAGCAGCGCTTTAGATGCCTGGACCACTCAGGAGGCGAGCTCCAATACCACCCTGAGCAGGTAGCTCAAATTGTGGTGGTGTGCTCCATGCTGCACATCTTGGCTATCAGGAGGGGACAAGAATTGCCTGATGAGTCTGACAGTCCACCTCACCAGAGAGATGAAGAGGAGGACGAGGACCTGGACGCTAACATCGGCCCAGACAATCAGGCTGACGCTAAAGCCATGCCCCTGCGCCCCTGTAGACTGCATAAGAAAGGGCCTGTCATGGCATGATAGCTGCAAGAGTCTTACGTCAGTAGCTCATCAATGATCACTTTGCCTGAAATAACTTTGGTGTTAGTTACAAGGCTGACACACTGCTGGGTGTGCAGGTCATGCATCAATGGTGGGCATCACCTTAGTGACAGTTAAAGTCTAAGTTGATTGAAGTTCAGTGTCATTATACCCTTTAATGGAACGGTGCAGCTATCTGAGCCAATGCGCTACAAGGTTTTGTTAAATAAAAATCATTTAAACCGAAAACTTATCTGAAATCATCAGTACTTCTCCTCCCCATCTCTACCCTTCCCTTCCCCTTCCTCTCCTGACTCCAAGCCGCTTGGCCGAGGAGCTCCTCAGGTGATGCTTCATTGGCAAGGGGAGGGGGGGGCGGGGGGGGCGATGACGGCCGAAACTTGGACGGACGGATATGGGAGAAGACAGTCCCGAGGTGGGAACGTGCTCCGAGCCAGAAGCAAGATGTTGTTGCTGGCTCTCATGTGTGGTTGGCAATGGGGGTGCGGCACCTTGGGGTGCAGTGCCATGTTCCGGGACCACTGGGAACCCTCTGCCACCAGTGTTCCTGTTTACCAGCTCCAGGGCCTCCACCATCCCTTCCATGTTACATTTTATTCATTGGACAAAAACTCGGTGCCAACTATGTTCTTGGTGCTTAGTAGACTTTTAGCTGCTGGTGAATCTCCCTCGTGCCTCCCACAACAGTGAAACAAGCACACGCCACAGCCACACATGCCTTCAGTCCCTCTAAGCTCCCTCTCTCTCTGACTCCTTTTCTGCGCATGTCATGATGACCCTTGACCTCATGAATCGTGGGAATCGAGCGTCGCCATGCCGTTGCTAAGGACGGCGACACTTTACGGCAGAAGGTCAGCGAGATTTAACGCTACCGCCCATTTCATATCACTTGCAGTAATGCCCATTGTAAAAAATGGAGACTAGGTGCTTTGAGAATGGGTGAGAATCCGGCGATCTGAAAACCCTTTTTTATTGCCCATGCCAGAAATAACGCCCATTTTTGGGCGATAAGCACAAACGTGGAAAATCTAGCCCTATATCGCTTTGCAGATTTTTTGTGTCCTCCTCACAATTTGCTTTCCCATCCATCTTTGTATCATCAGCAAACTTGGCTGCATTACACTTGGTCCCTTCATCCAAGTCATTAATATAGATTGTAAATAGTTGAGGACCCAGCACCAATCCCTGCGGCACCCCACTAGTCACTTATTGCCAACCGGAAAATGACCCATTTAGCCACTCTCACCATATTGCTATTTACTATCACAAAATTGACAGATTGGGCCTCTAATCTCCAGTTTACCTGCCATCTACTACATCAGCATGGGTGCAGCTTATACTGTCTCACCTTGGTTCTCAGAATCGCACCAAGATGAGCCCCAGCACCAACAACACCAATCACACCAGCAGCATTCTCCTCAACAACCTGATGCTCCACAGGAGTGAGGGGGGCACCGTAGGGTGCCAGAGGCCATATCCCCAACACAGGGTATACAGGCATAGGACGAGTTTCCTCAACATGAGTGGGCAGTAGTGCTTCAGAAGGCTCAGGCTATCATGCCAGGCCATCGCAGATATTTGTAGCTTGCTGGAACAAGACCTGCTACCCATAGGTCCTGGTGGACACTCCTTATCAGTGGCTATCAAATAACCACAACCCTCAACTTCTTCACTTCAGGCTCATTCCCGGAATCTGCAGCAGACATTTGCGGAATCTCATAGTCAGCCGCCCACAGATGCATCACCCAGATGACCGATGCCATGTTTCACAAATCAGCCAATTGTATTAACTTTGCCACTGATGAGGGCAGTGTTACTGAGTGGGTGCTCGGCTTTGCAGCTCTGGCTGACTTCCCACAGATGCAGGGCATCATTGACTGCACACATGTGGATATGAAGACACCCCATTATTACCCAGGTGCTTTTTCCAACTGCAAGGGCATCCACTCCTTCAATGTGCAGCTCATCTGCAACCATAAAAAAATGTTTATGCACATGCCGCCAGAGTCCCTGGCAGCTGTCATGACTTATTCATGCTGTGCCAATCCACCCTCCCTCAGCTCTTCACACCTCCAAAACACACTTATCAGCTGGCTGCTGGGAGACAAGTCCTATTCACTGAGGAAATAGCTTATGACACCTTTGAGCATGTCAAGTACTGAGGCCAAGGAGTGTTATAATGAGAGCCACTTCTCCACCAAATTGTGTCATAGAGCAAGCAATAGGCATGTTGAAGATATGCTTCTGATGCCTTGACAGATCTGGAGGAGTCCTTCAGAACGCACCAGGCAAGTTCTCCAGAATCATCATCATCGTTTGCTGCGCGCTGCACAACATATGAGCTCCTGACATCAGTTGTACACAGCTAGCATGTGCTCATGTGACTGGCGCATTTACTGCTCGATGCAGGTGGCCATTCTTTCCATGGAACAGCACATCATCATCATCACATGCGAGATAGACTCCTCCATTCTCTGTACATTTGCAGACATTGTGGCTGCAAGAGATGCCAGAAATTCATACAATTATTGCTACCCCTCAAAGATCACCTTCTTTCTCGATGATCCCCGAGGCTCATGGTCCGCATACAGCTGAGCAGAGCCTGGAGCGTCCAGCGCCCTCCGGCAAGGAGTCTCCACTGCTGAACCAGTCAACACCACCTGCTCTTGCTCACCTGTGATTTGTAAGACACCAGATGACAACTCTACTCTATCTCACACAGGACACGTCGAGGTGTGCATGTCTGCGCTGGTGCTGGGTGCGTTTGGGTCTGCTTACGGTGCACCCTCAAAGGTTGGAGGTTCCCCTGAGGACTCGTCCTCCTGCTGTAGCTGGACAGTGGGCGGGGGGGTGTGGGGGAGGGTTAAGGGACAGTTGATGGACCTGTGGGAGAATAAAGAGATGGATTAGAGATGTTCTAATAAGAATGGGTAACATCACCATTATGCACATGGGGACATTTCACTGGCTGCTGACATGAGGCACCATATGATTGACTGCTGTATGCCATGTGCGCAATTACAGAAGCTGAACTCCAGGACATAGTCGACGTATTTACTGAGGCGTACGAAAGCATGGGCCTTACGCTAAACATCCATAAGACAAAGGTCCTCCACCAGTCTGTCCTCGCCGCACAGTACTGTCCCCCAGTCATCAAGATCCACGGTGCGGCCCTGGATAACGTGAACCATTTCCCACACCTTGGGAGCCTCTTATCAACAAGAGCGGACATTGCCGACAGGATTCAACACCGCCTCCAGTGTGCCACTGCAGCCTTCGGCTGTGTAAGCAATAACTTAATAGGCTTACTACCGTGAACTCAATCAGGTGTGACCTGACTCTATTTTATTAGCTTTCAAAGTGAGGATTAAACATGGAGGCGGTTTTTATATACAAGGGCTGCACATGTGTGTCTGTGCCCAATGACCTCTGATGGTCATTTCCCCTTGTGGCAGGTAAACCCAGGCATACATACATTACATCATTCCCCGCTAAGATCTTGGTATCAGTCCTATTTACAAATTGAGACGGTCCGGGGCTTTCCGCTCCCTAGTTGATCGTCTCAGTTCAATTCCAGATCTGGTGAGCTCGCCGAGTCATTCATGACTTGAGGCTGGGTAGCCGATCTAAAGGTAGTGGCAGTGTCCATGTCGGGGATTGAAGCTCCAGATTCATTGACAACAGCAGGGTCTTCTGATGGCTGAATATGAATCGGTTGGTCATTGATGGTGCCTTCTTCAAGCTGTTCCGATCATCTCTGTGCCGCAATTTCATCTGATCAATGTGCCTTCTGCATGTTTGCCCATTAGTAAGCCTGACAATAAGCACCCTGTTACCCTCCTTGGCCATAACAGTGCCAATGACCCACTTTGGGCCTTGACCATAATTTAGCACATACACAGGATAATTAATAGAGATGTCGCGTGACACGGCAGTGCGATCATGATACCACTGCTGATATTGGCGTCTGTTTTTGATGTGATCATTAAGATCAGGATGGACAAGCGAGAGCCTGGTCTTGAGACCTCTCTTCATCAACAGTTCAGCGATTGGGGGGTGGGGGGGGCTGCCCGGTAAGCGTGTGTGGTCTCGTCCTGTAACTAAGCAGTATGTGTGACAAGCGAGTCTGAAAAGAACCGTGAGTTACGCATTTCAGGATGGTTTGGATGGCTCGCTCCACTTGACCATTGGACGCGGGTTTGAATAGTGCTGACCTTATGTGTTTGATACCATTGAGTCTCCTAAACTCTTGAAACTCCAAACACATGAAGCACGATCCGTTGTCGCTCGCAACAATGTCGGGCAGACCATGAGTGGCGAACATGGCATGAAGGCTCTTAATGGTCGCTGTGGATGTGCTGGATGACATGATTACACATTCTATCCATTTGGAATACGCATTCGCCACCACCAAAAACATTTTGCCCAGGAAAGGCCCCGCATAGTCGATGTGGATCCTCGACCATGGTTTGGTGGCTACGACCACAGACTTAGAGGAGATTCAACTGGTGCATTGCTTAACTACATGCAAGTGTTGCACTGATGCACACATGACTCCAAATCAGAGTCAATGCCAGGCCACCAAATGCGAGACCTGGTAATTGCCTTCATCATCACAATACCGGGATGGGTACTGTGTAAATCCCATACAAATCTCTCCCTGTCTTTCTTGGGCATAACAACACGATTACCCCATAGCAAACAATCAGATTGAATGGATAGTTCATCTTTGCGACAGTTGTAAGGCTTGGTCTCATCACACACTTCCCTTGGAATGGCCGACCAATCACCACTCAGGAAACAACGTTTTACAACCAATAAGATAGAACTCTGGCTGTTCCAGGTCCTAAATTGTTGAGCATTGACAGGCGACCCTTCACTCTCAAAGGCATCCATGACCAACAGTAGGTCTGTGGGCTGTGGCGTTTCCATCTCTGGCATGGGCAACGGTAAATGGCTCAATGCATTGGCACAAATCTTGGTGCCAGGTCTATGGCGAATGACATAATCATAGGCAGATAATGTCAGCGCCATCCTCTGGATGTGGGACGCGCATTGGTAGTGATACCTCTGTGCTCTGAAAACAAAGATATAAGCGGCTTGTGATCGGTTTCAAGCTCAAAATGAAGCCCAAACAGATATGGTGCATCTTTTTAACCCCATATACACAGACTAAAGCTTCTTTCTCGACCATGCTGTAGGTTCTTTCCGCTTTAGATATGCTTCTCGACGCGTATCCAATGGGTTGAAGTTTGCCAACTCATTGGATTGTTGGAGCACGTAACCAACCCCATGTGATGAAGCAGCATAGGCCAATACTAAACGCTTGCATGGGTCATAGTATACCAGCAATTTGTTGGAACAAAGCAGATTTCTAGCCTTCTCGAAGGCCCTGTCTTGAGATACAACCCAAACCCATTGTCGCCTTTTCTGAGCAACATGTGCAGCGGCTCTAATAATGTGCTCAATTTTGGTAAGAAATTACCGAAGTACTTCAGAAGACCAAGGAACGAATGCAGCTCCGTCACATTCAGTGGTCTGGGTGCATTTTTGATGGCCTCTCTTTTCGAGTCTGTAGGCCTGATGCCATCTGTAGCAATCTTCCTTCCTAGGAATTCAACTTCCAGTGCCATAAAGATGGACTTTGAACATTTCAGCCTGAGCCCCACTTTGTCCAGACAAGGTTGACCCTCTTCCAGGTTGTGCAGGTGTTCGGCAGTGTCACGACCTGTGACCAGAATGTCATCTTGGAACATCACGATTCTAGGGACGGACTTCAGTAAACTCTCCATGTTTCTCTGAAATATGGAGGCAGCCGAGCGAATTCCAATAGGACACCACTTGTAAATGAACAGCCCTTTATGCGTATCGATGCACGCAAGTTTCTTCGACAAGCTCCTGTGTCATATAGGCCGATGTCAGATCCAATTTGGTGAATGACTTTCCCCCGGCTAGCATTGCAAACAGGTCATCAGCCTCTGGTAACGGGTACTGTCCTGTTTTGAAACTCGGTTGATCGTAAACTTGTAGTCTCCACAAATCCTGACAGTGCCATCACTCTTCAGCACAGGAACAATGGGACAAGCCCATTCGTTAAATTCAACCGGTGAAATGACCCCTTCACATTGGAGTCTGTCCAGTTCGATTTCGACCTTCTCCCTCATGTACGAGACCGCCCGGGCTTTGTGATGGATGGGTCTTGCATCCGAGTCCAGGTGGATCGGCACCTTGGCTCCCGTGAAGTTGCCAATGCCCGGTTCAAACAGCGAGGGAAATTTGCTCAGCACTTAAGTACACAGGTTCATCCACCGATGACAAAGCTTTAATATCGTTCCAGTTCCACTTTATTTTTTTGAGCCAACTCCTACTGAACAGCATTGGACCATTGCCTGGAACGATCCACAGTGATAGATCATGATCCGCCCCATCGTACGACACCTTGACTACTGCACTGCCAATCACTGGTATGGGCTCTTTGGTATAGGTACGCAATTTTGCATTTACTGGATTCAGCTTGGGTTTCACGACCTTGGTGTCCCACAGCTTTTAGAAAGTCCTCTGGCTCATAATTGACTGATTCGCACCCGTGTCTAATTCCATTGATACCGGCACGCTGTTCAATTTTACTTCAGTCATTATCGGTTGGCTCTTTGTCAGGAACGAATGTACACTGTACACTTCCTCCTTGGGTATCACAGGTTGCTTTGCCGGATCCGCTCCGGATCGGTCATCATCATCCACGTGGTGTGTCGTAGCACACTTGCTGAGCTGCGGACACATCCGCTGAAGGTGCCCCATTTTCACACAGCCTCTACAAAGCCACTGATGAGGCCGATGATTGCCCCCACAGCGCCAACAGGGTGAAATCGGATTCATGCCCAATGGCGGACTTCGGGCAGCTGCAGGTTTCGCAAACACAGTCGGGTAGGCCCTGCCAGGTAAAGCTCTGCCAACCAACGACACAATCTGATGCACAGTACTTGCCGTGGAGTTCCGACTCTGTGAGGATATCTTCTTTGTACTATGGACTGTGGTCAGGCAAGCCTGGGCGATCGTGATGGCCTAGCTCAGGTCCAGCGTCTCCGCAGCTAGCAGCTTCCGCAGGATCACCTCGTGGTTTATGCCAATTACAAAGACGTCGCGCAGCATGTCTTCCAACGTGGTTCCAAACTTACACGGCCCAGCGAGACGTCACAGGTCAGCAACAAATTCTGCCACGTCCTGGCCCTCAGAACGAACATGCTTGTAAAAGTGATATCTCGAGATAATGATGCCTTCTTTCGGTTTGAGATGATCCTGAATCAGAGCACACAATTCCTCATCGGTCTTTTCCGATGGTCGTGCAGGTGAGAGCAGATTCTTTATGAAGCCATAGATCTTTGGACCACAAACCGTGAGGAAAACGGCCCTGCGCCTAACTGCATTTTCAACTGTCATTGTAACCCATGTATAAAATGACCTAAGTTGTACACCGTGAGAACACTGACCACTAGGTGGTGAACTTGTGGGAGATACTCCTAATCTGGACTTTCAGGTATAAAAGGGGAAGCTCCACTCACCTTCTTCACTTCAGTGCTGGCAAATAAAGGTTACTGGTCACAGAGTGCCCTTCTCTCAAGTATGGGCCTTGTGTGCATTTATACTGTATAGTAAGGACATATTATTGGTGACGAGAAACTGGGATTTAAACCACGCGAGCATGGCCACTAGCAGCACAGACGAGAGGTACTGTGTTGGTGATGATTGGGACAATTTTATTGAGAGACTACAGCAAAGTTTCGTCACTAAGGAATGGCTGTGACAGGATTCGGCCGACAAACGCAGGGCTCATCTCCTGATGGTTTGTGGATCCAGGACGTACTCCCTGATGAAGGACCTTCTAGCGCCAGAGAAGCTGGCGGACAAGACTTTTGAAGAGCTCAGTAAGTTGATCGGAGAACACTTTAAACCGGCGAGCAGCATGCACATGGCGAGACACCGGTTTTACATGCACCGGCGGCGAGAAAGGCAAAGCGTTCCAGACTTCGTGGCAGACCTCCGGCAACTGGCGAGCCTATGTAAGTTCTCAGACACATGCAGAGCGGAGATGCTGTGAGACTTTTTTATTGAGGGCATTGGGCACGCTGGGGTTTTCAGGAAACTGATTGAGACCAAAGACTTGACCCTGGAAACGGCGGCTTTGATGGCCCAGGCATTTATCTCAGGGAAGGAAGAAACTAGAATGATGTTTGACAAAAATCTTGATTTAAATGCAGCATGGACAGGGCGTCAACATTGTTAACGCGGCACACAGTTCTCCAGGCAGACAAGGGCAATCGGACATTCCCAAGCATGTAATCGAACCCAAAGGGGAAATTCAACAGAGACAATGGCTAGCTGAAGAGCGATTCATGCCATCACAAGGAACAATGCGGCCAGTAATAGAGCCATCAACACCTGTCAATGGTGCGCTTAATAACAGTTACAGAGACAGTCAGAGAGGATCGATGGTAATGGAATTTTGTTTCCAACAACGGCTCATGTTGGAGGTGCGGAGGCAAACGCACAGCCAGAGATTGGAGGTATCAGCAATATACCTGCAGAAACTGCAACATCAGCGCTCACTTGGCGCTTATGTGTAGGAAGCATGCAGCCAGGTTGATGTACGAGGAGGACGGGTCCAATGTAAGCCCTACGAGGCCAAATGGACTCTGGGGGAAATCGCTGGAAGCTGAAGTTCAGCGAGTTCATGTGGAGCACATATACAGTGCATACACCAGGACGCCACCGATAATGATGAAAGTGCTCCTTGATGGCATCCCAGTATCAATGGAGCTAGACATGGGGACCAGCCAGACCCTGATGAGTATCAAATAGTTCGACAAATTGTGTGAGTCCAAGGCCAGGAGGCCAAAATTATTGCCGATTGACGCACAGCTACAGACATATACAAAGGAGATCATTCCGGTGCTAGGCAGCACCATGGTAGCCGTGGCCCACAAAGATTCAGAAAACAGGTTGCCACTCTGGATTGTCCTGGGGGACGGTCCCGCATTGCTGGGGAGGAGTTGGCTTGCTGTCATGAACTGGAAATGGGGTGATGTCAATGCACTTTCTTCTGTGGAGCGAATATCATGCTCACAGGTCCTGGACAAATTTGACTCAATATTTTAACCCGGCATTGGCACTTTCATGGGGATGAAGGTAGTGATTCACATAAACCCGGACACCAGGCCAGTACACCACAAGGCCAGAGCGGTGCCGTACGATGCCGTACGTGATGCGGGAAAAGATAGAAGGCGAATTGGACCACCTGCTGAGGGAAGACATCATCTCGCCAGTTGAATTCAGTGACTGGGTGAGCCCGATTGTGCCGGTGCTCAAGGCGAATGGGTCGGTCAGGATATGTGGTGATTACAAGGCCACCATCAATTGGGTGTCACTCCAAGACCAGTACCCGCTACCGAGAGCGGATGACCTCTTTGCGACGCTATCCGGTGGCAAACTTTTTTCAAAATTGGACCTGACCTCAGCTTACATGACCCAGGAGCTGGCGAGTGAGTCGAAGAAGATGACCACCATCACGACACACAAGGGGTTGTTTGAGTACAACAGATGTCCATTCGGAAATCGCTCTGCTGCCGTGATCTTTCAACGAAACATGGAAAGCCTCCTCAAGTCGATTCCAGGGACGGTGGTTTTTCAAGACGACATCATCATCAAGGGTTGCGATACTGAAGAACATCTCCACAACCTGGAGGAGGTGCTACGCAGACTGGACCGGGTAGGTCTGCGACTGAAAAAGGCGAAGTGCATCTTCCTAGCCCGAGAGGTAGAATTCCTGGGGAGGAGGATAGCAGCAGACGGATCAGATCTACTGCGTCCAAAACGGAAGTGATTCAGAGAGCACCCAGACCCCGTAACATGACGGAGCTGTGTTCCTTCATGGGGCTCCTGAACTATTTTGGTAACTTTCTTCCCAAATTGAGCATGCTGTTAGAGCGGCTGCACGTGCTCCTACGCAAAGGTCGCGAATGGGTCTGGGGGGACAGCCAGGAAAGGGCTTTTGATAGAGCACGCAATTTGTTATGCTCCAAACAATCTGTTGACGCTATATGACCCATGTAAGAAATTTGTTTTAACGTACAATATGTCGTCCTATGGGGTCAGGTGTGTGTTGCAGCATGCTAATGCCAAGGGTCAGTTACAGCCTGTAGCTTATGCCTCCAGAAGTCTGTCCCACGCAGAAAAGCGCCACGGGATGGTAGAAAAGGATGTGTTTGCATGTGTATATGCAGTAAAAAAATGCACCAATATCTGTTTGGCAAGAAATTTGAGCTGGAGACAGATCACAAACCCCTAACTTCCCTTTTGGCTGACAACAAGGCCATAAATGCAAATGCGTTGGCCCGCATACAGAGGTGGGCACTCACGTTAGCCGCCTATGACTACACAATTCGGCACAGACCGGGCACTGAAAACTGCGCCGATGCGCTCAGCAGGCTCCCGCCAGCCATCACCGAGGGGGCAACTGAACATGCTGCTGAGATGGTCATGGCTGTTGAAGCTTTCGAAAGCGAAGGCTCACCCATGACAGCCCGTTAGATCAAAATCTGGACAAATAAAGACCCGCTACTGTCTTTAGTTAAGAAATGTGTCCTGAACAGTGACTGGGCAGCCACTTACGGGGCATGCCCTGAGCAATTTAAACCATTTCACAGGCGCAAGGATGAACTCTCAATTCAGGCCGATTGCCTACTATTGGGAAACCGAGTAGTCATGCCCCAGATGGGCAGAGAGGCGTTCATCCGAGAACTCCACAATGAGCACCCGGGCATTGTCATGATGAAGGCAATTGCCTGGTCACACGTTTGGTGGAAAGGGATAGATGCAGACCTGGAACTTTGTGTTCGCAGGTGCAACACGTGTGTCCAGCAGGGCAATGGTCCCAAGGTAGCCCCCCTTAGCTCCTGGTCCTGGCCCGCCAAGCCATGGTCACACATCCATGTTGACCACTCAGGTCCTTTCATGGCAAAAATATTTTTGGTTGCAGTAGACGCCTTCTCCAAATGGATCGAGTGTGACATTCTCAATTCAAGCACATCCTGTGCCACGGTAGAAAGTCTACGGGCAATGTTCGTCACCCATGGTCTTGGTCAGCGACAATGGCCCGTGCTTTACAAGCATTGAATTCCAGGACTTCATGGCAGGAAATGGTATCAACCATGTCAGAACGGCACCGTTCAAGCCAGCCTCAAACGGCCAGGCGGAACGAGCAGTGCAGATAATCAAACAGGGGATGCTCAGAATCCAAGGGGGTTCCCTACAAAGCCGCTTATCATGCCTCCTGTTGGCCAATAGATCCCGACCACACTCGCTCACAGGGGTTCCACCCGCAGAGCTGCTAATGAAAAGGACGCTCAAAACCAGGTTATCACTTATACACCCTACCATGAAAGAAACTTTTGAAGCAGGCGCCGGTCACAATGTGACTACCATGACGGGAATGCGAGGGCGCGATGTATTGATGTCAATGGCCCTGTCTTTGTCCTCAACAAAGCTGCAGATTCCAAATGGCTCGCAGGCACTGTGATTGCCAAAGAGGGGAATAGGATTCTGGTAGTTAAACTTACCAATGGACAAATCTCCGCAAACACGTGGATCAAACAAAAAGGAGGTTCAGCAACCCCATAGAAGAAGCAGAGGAAGAACACGATGTAGCGTTCACTCCACCACAGGTGACCGAACACCGGAACCAAGTGGAGGAGAGCCCAGTCACTGTGGGCAGTCCGGACAGGCCTGAGGCACCGCAAACAGCAGACACTCAGGCCAGCGCCCAACAACCGGAGCCCCAACTCAGGCGCTCTACAAGGGAGCGTAAATCACCAGAGAGACTTAACCTGTGACCCCAATAAAACTTTGGGGTGGAGGTGATGTCATGTATTCAAATGTCATTGTAAGCCATGTATAAACTGACCTAAGTTGTACACTGAGAACACTGACCACTAGGTGGTGAACTTGTGGGAGACACTCGGAACCTGGACTTTCAGGTATAAAAGAGGAAGCTCCACCCACCTTCTTCACTTCAGTGCTGGTAAATAAAGGTTACTGGTCACAGAGTGACATTCTCTCAAGTATGGGCCTTATGTGTATTTATATTGTATAGTAAGGACATATTAGATCACCTCGTGGTTTATGCCTATTACAAAGATGTCGCGCAGCATGTCTTCCAACGTGGTTCCAAACTTACACGGCGCAGCGAGACGTCTCAGGCCGGCAACAACGTCTGCCACATCCTGGCCCTCAGAACGAACATGCTTGTAAAAGCGATATCTCGGGATAATCATGCCTTCTTTCGGTTTGAGATGGTCCTGAATCATAGCACACAATTCCTCATAGGTCGTTTCCAATGGACATGCAGGTGAGCAGATTCTTTATGAAGCCATAGATTTTTGGACCACAAACCATGAGGAAAACCGCCCTGCGCCTAACTGCGTCAGCATCTTCATCCATCTTGTTGGCCACGAAGTACTGGTCGAGGCGATCTGTAAAATCCTCCTCATCTTCTCCCTCCATGAATCGCTCCAGGATTCCAATGGTGCTCATTTTTTTTGGTTTGCATGAAAGTTCGTATTGTGCTTCATCGCCAAAATGTTGCGTATATAATAACTCAATAGGCTTAGTACCGTGAACTCAATCAGGTGCAACCTGACTCTACTTTATTAGTTCTCAAAGTGAGGATTAAACATGGAGGCTTTCATTATATACAAGGGCTGCACGTGTGTGTCTGTGGTCCAATGACTTTGGACGGTCGCTCCCCCTAGTGGCAGGTAAATCCAGGCATACATACATTACAGGCTGCCTGAGGAAAAGAATATTTGAAGACTAGGCCCTCAAATCTGCTACCAAGCTCATGGTCTACAGGGCTGTAGTAATACCCGCCCTCCTGTATGGCTCAGAGACATGGACTATGTGCAGTAGATACCGCAAGTCGCTGGAGAAATACCATCAACGATATCTCCGCAAGATCCATTCAAATCCCCTGGGAGGACAGACGCACCAATATTAGCGTCCTCGACCAGGCCAACATCTCCAGCATTGAAGCACTGACCACACTTGATCAGCTCCGCGGGGCAGGCCACAATGACCGCATGCCAGTCACGAGACTCCCATAGCAAGCGCTCTACTCGGAACTCCTTCACGGCAAACAAGCCAAAGGTGGGCAGAGGAAACATTACAAGGACACCCTCAAAGCCTCCCTGATAAAGTGCAACATCCCCACTGACACTTGGGAGTCCCTGGCCAAAGACCGCCCAAAGTGGAGGAAGTGCATCCGGGAGGGCGCTGAGCACCTCGAGTCTCATTGCCGAGAGCACGCAGAAATCAAGCGCAGGCAGTGGAAAGAGCGTACGGCAAACCAGTCCCACCCTCCCTTACCCTCAACGACTATCTGTCCCACCTGTGACAGGGACTGTGGTTCCTGTATTGGACTGTTCAGTCACCTAATGACTCATTTTAAGAGTGGAAGCAAGTCTTCCTCGATCCTGCCTATGATGATGATGATTATTATGTGGCTGTATGAGATGTGATTGTGTCAGCAGCTTGCTGGGATGTCCCCCTCTCTCTATCTCTCACCTCCAGCGTCTCTCAAGCTTCTGAGATCTCTCGAACCTCCTCCTCTGCTGCTGTAATGTGTGCAAAGACTGGTGGGCCAGCTCCCATTTGCTCCCTCTCTCTGTTGTTGTGGGCTAATTTCTGCTGCAAGGAGGGAATGAAGAGACGTTTGAGAAAGAGTGATGGAGTGACTATAAGGAATGGATGGCTTACATCTGTAGCGGGTCACTATGTGGGAGTGGGGTGCCAATGCAAAATTGCCTCTTCTGTGATATTACTTGCTATGATTGCATTAGGATGAGGGTGAGTGTGAGGGATGGATAGTTAGATGGGGATGTGAGTATGTACATAGACAGAGAAGGATGGTTGGACACGGAAGGTATGTTGGTATAAGGAATGATGTGCTGGATGTGCTTGGGAAGGCAGAGTGATGGGGATATGGTGACAGGCACATCAGGATAAAGATGAGTGTGGAATTGCACTCACTGTTCCTGACATGAGATCAGGATCTCATATCATTGAATCGCTTTCTGCACTGGATCCAGGTCCTCTTCACCACATACATCCCTGCTGCTGACCTCTTCAGTTGTATCCAGCCAAGCTCTTTTGGTTTCTTTTGGAGGTCTCATTCACCTATCAGCAGGGAACATGACCTCCCTGCGAGCTCTGACTGCCTCCACCAGAGTATACAGGGATGCGTCAGAAAACTGTGGTGCAGCCCTCTGCCTTTGACTATCCATCATTGCTGGTTCAGAATAGTGCTCAACTCTTTGAATTTCAGTTCCACTCTCCTCCAGCAACCTTCAAATGAGATGTGTGCAAGGCTGCTTTAAATATCGGCAATGGAAACAAGTCATCGATGTCATCATCAGATGCGTTCCATTTAATTGAGCTGGGAAACGCACATGATTGCCATTAAGTGAGTCGCCCTGAAGAACGCGCTGAGCAGGACATCGCGCCCCCAACCTGCTACACGTGCCGCACGCACCCAACCCGACTCCACAGTAAAAATTACAGCCTGAGCAGAAGCCATTAACAATTGCTTATCAAAATACTCCCTATTGGACCAGGTATCTATGTAGATGTTACAGGTCCCAAAGATATAATTATTCTCTCTCCAATGTCACTCTATTAAACAAGGTGAATGAAGGTTAAATAGGAATCCATTAAGTTGGTGGTTTAAGCAGCAGTGTCTGTTCGGATTGAATAGGGTAGCTATAGACATTCTATTTCCACTGGTGGGGTAATCCAGAACAAAAGCACCTCATTTTGAAATAAAAGTTGGCCATTTAGGAGTGAAGTGAAGAAGCAATTTTTTAAGCAAAGTGAAACATGAAGAAGGTGCAGCTTTCTCTGCTCTGACCATTCATTTACAAACTCAATTACCAAGATACATAGGCCTTGATTTTAATCTCCCCTCCCACTCCCACCACCCTGATGGCCAGGAAAGGGTCAGGTGAGGGGTTAAAATCTGAAAATCGAAATCCCAACTCCAAAGCCGTCGAGTTTCCGCCAGTATAATATTTCCTGCTGCAATTCAGGCCCTGGACCCACACTGTCTGACAGCCGACAGCAGCAACATGGCCGGAGGATCTGACTGGCCAGAGGAGGCCCCAAGTAACTTTTAAAACTTTGCCTGTCTTTGAACTCTTTGTCGGCCAGATGGAGCAAGAGATTCCCCCAGGTTTCTCAAGGAGTCCTTAGGGCACCCACAGCCTTGGCATCCCCACAATCTTTCATTCAAAGGAAACTCTGACCTGTTCCTCCCATCACAAAGCCAAGGAATCCCCTCCACACATTGTTTGCCAGGGGCTGTTCCCACAGGTTGTCCTGCTACCAGATGCCTACTCCCAGTTAGTCAATCTGGCCGGTTGTGGGACTCTGCAAATATACAAATGTGGCTCTGTTGTTAAGATCGCCAGCGCCTCCAGATCCCTGAAATGGTTAGTTTGTTGCCTGCTACTGGGTTCCCGTCTACCCTTCCCGCCCCTCTAAAAACCGAGGCCATAGAGTGAACCTGTGACATAGTGATAGATCTCCTGCCTCTGCGTCCAGCATGCAGCGTGCCAATCCAGCTCCAGGCAAGTGAAGAATGATGTGCCAGCTGTAACTTCTGGGTTGGCATTCAGCTGGATACTTGTGCCCAGTGGGAGTGGGTGGCCCCCTCAACATATGGATTGTCAGAGCCCATAAAACCCTCCCACTATAAAGGTCTAACCACTCTGTTGGCTGGTATAAAGATGGTTACAGATGTGGAAGATGTGTTCATGTTGCAGCCTGTCAGTCAGATAATCAGCCCTCAAATCCTTCCATTACTTCACAACTAGAAAAGTGCAAAGATCCGACAAACCAGCCAAAAGACAGTGATCAGGCAGTGATCACATTGATCAGACATTACAAGTGCAATGATACGCCAAATGCAATATTTTGCACTGAGTGCCCTAATTTAAAAAAGAATTATACTTTCAATTCAATGATATAGAATCTATCCATTGTTCAGTAGAAGGTGACTGCCATGATGGGACTGTTCCTTGTTACAAGTCAACATTTGAATCCTGACACAGGTGAGCGACTGCATTTATGTCAGGAGAAAACAACATTCCTTCTTCATAGAAGCTATTATTGCAGGAAGAAATTTCCCATAGGCAGGCAAACAAATGCCTGACAACCAATCAGATCGCCAAGATTGTTGTATGGTTCAGTGTACACCAACACTAGGGACAACAGAAATGTGTTCTTTTACTGTGATGTCTTGGCTCCTGGAAGTGTTATAGCTTTTCACCTACTCGTTTATGTAGCACCAACCTCTGTGAATTTCCTGGGTTTGTCTCATCAGTATTTTTCATGTGGGGCAACTTTCAATATGACACCCTGCCTCTGGGAGGAATGGATGACAATTGTTGCAGTACAAGGAGGTGGGGAGGAGGGGTTGATTTACCATCACCACCACCGCTCATCACAGTACCTCTGGTGATAGGAGGTTGTGAGTCAGTGATTGGAGTTTTGAACAAGTTGTAGTTCGTGTATGAAAGAACTCAGGAGGAAGGTGAGGAAAATGCTGAAATAGTGGAGCCTGGAGGTGACATGGCATGGATGAAAGTTTCAACAGAATTGGAGTGAGGTAAAGGCAGAGGTGGATGATGCAGCAGAGGTGGAAATAGGGGGCCTTGGCAATAGAAAGAAATTAGGATTTGAAGCTCAGCTCAGGATCAAATAGGAGTGAACACTTTAGTTGGAAAAGGTACAGCTCCTCATTTCACCATATGGAAACCTGAAAGACTTTATTGGCATCATTTGATGTCTTAGATTATGCTCTAGATTCTTATTTGTTGATAACCTATTCCAATCTTGTACTTCTTTCAAATTATACCCATCATCAGCGATCCATAAAGTCCCAAACTCACAAATCAAATCGTTCTTACTCACGGAAGCCTCAATGCTCTTTTCTGCTCATGCAATTAATTTGGAGGTTTTTTTTTATATTTTTTATTTCTGAATGCCCCTGCACTCAATCTTAAAATGCATTCACATTCTGGGGTTGATTTTACAATTCCTCGCTTGCTCCATTTAGATACAGAAAATCTGCCTTCATAAATTTACCATTGGTGGAAAGTAGTTTCAGCTTTGTTTTGACGCTAAACTTGCAAACTGCAAATCAGGTGGAAAGATCCAAACTAATTCTGAAGTTAAGTGAAGTGAGACTACCTCCTCCAGAAAGTCTCAGTTCCATATCAAGTAGGGCGCATGGCTCTAGATTCAGGCTGCATTTCCACTACAACTGCTGTGTTGGTGCAAAGAGAAACCGCTTTACACAACCACTGCCTTTGAAGTATGAATGAATCTTTCCACGGCCGAACTGGTTCATCAAAATCACAACTTTCATCTTTGTGCTAATCTCTCAAAGGCTTTCAGATCATAATTTTTACAAATTAGCTGTTGGTGAAGATCAACTTTAATAGTTTGTCATGGTACCTATGTACCCATAATATGATAAGTTTCCTGGGTTTTGATGAGCAGTCAGTTCTCCAAGTGAAAAGTTGTGATGTTTATCATTTCTACCAGGTCCTGACCCATCAGTTTTCTCTTGAATAATATTCTATTTCCAGCTGATTTTTTAAATTAATTCCTGGGATGTGGGCACACTGGCATTATTGCCCATCCCTAATTGCCCTTGAGAAGGTGTTGGTGAGCCACCTTCTTGAACCGCTGCAGTCCGTGTGGTGAAGATACTTCAACAGTGCTGTTAGGGAGGGAGTTCCACGATTTTGAACCAGTGACGACGGTGATATCTTTCTAAGTCAGGATGATGTGTCATTTGGAGGGGTACTACCAGATGATGTTATTCCCATGCACCTGCTGCCCTTGTCCTTCTTGGTGGTATTAGGACATGCTGCCAAAGAAGCATTGGCGAGTGGCTGATCCTATTCAGCTGCAGTATAAGGACTTTGCCAAGGGTGGTGAAATTCCAGATCTACATGACTAAGTCAAAAATGGTTCTTGGCCTCCCAATAGTTTTTGTGATTCTCGGTGCACTTCAAGGAATCCTCCATTATACAAAAATAGTCTCATACACCTACTTGTCCAGCTTCTTAATTTTCATTTGTTCTCCTTTATTTATGGGAGAAGGAATTGGCACATTATCACTTCACATGACTTTTTCCAGTGTGTGGATAAACTTCAGTGGTAAATAGCCAATACACACTCCTCAGGAATTCTTATTTTTACCTCTGTTTTTTCTGTAGACATATGGCTTGAATGAGGATAGCTGTGCCTGATTTATCATACAAAAGTTAAGATTTTCCAGAGAGAAAAATGCACCATATCAACCATTAGAATTTTCCAAAATATTCCAAGTTCAACCAACCTACCCCAAAGTCTGCCTGTCTTTCTTTTTAATTTAACTATAAGGCTTCTACCTTGTACAGTTTAGAATCATAGAATCATAGAAATTTACAGCATGGAAGGAGACCACTTCAGCCCATCGTATCCGCGCCAGCCGACCAAGAGCCATCCCACTTTCCACCTCTTGGTCAATAGCCTTGTAGGTTACGGCACTTTAAGTACACATCCAAGTATCTTTTAAATGTGGTGAGGGTTTCTGCCTCTACCACCCTTTTAGGCAGTGAGTTCCAGACCCCCACCACCGTCTGGGTAAAGAAATTTCCCCTCATATCTCCTCTAAACCTCCTCCCAATTACTTTAAATCAATGTCCTCTGGTTGTTGCCCCCTCTGCCAGGGAAACCGGTCCTTCCTATCCATTCTATCCAGTTCCCTCATGATTTTATACACCTCAATCAGATCTCCCCTCAGCCTCCTCTGTTCCAAAGAAAACAGACCCAACATCTCAAATCTTGCCTAATAGCCAAAACTCTATAGTCCAGGCCAATGTGTCTCTACTTATCTATAGAATAACTCCACGAGGCCTAGTGCTATGCTTGAACTGCTGTGACCTTAGTCTCTTTATTGTAACCCAGAGTGAGGCAGCAATGTGCTGACCAGCCTTTTATACAGTTGCTGCCTGGGCCTCCCACAGTTGCACCCTCTAGTGGTACCAGCACAGTATATACAGAGTATACATAGATGACAACATTCCCCCCAAAGTCTTTGATGCGAGTTAGTTGCAGGTTGAGGCGATCCGTAACTCTGCGCTCCCTGGTTGATCGTCTGAGTGTCACATCTGGCATTGGTGAGTTGGTCGGACCACTGCTATCTTGCAGCGCTGTTGGTCTGACTGGACTGTTGGAGATGGTGGGATCATCCTCGTGGTTAACAGCTAGGTCTGTTGCTGATTGGGTGTGTGTAGGTAGATCGCTGAAGGTAAGGTCCTCTCCCGGTAGTTCCTGGTTACATGGAAATCGCAAATTGGTTTGGTCCAAATGCTTTCTGCACGTTTGTCCGTTAAGCAGTTTGCAAAAAATACTCTATTCCCCTCCTTGGCTACAACAGTGCCAGCGACCTATTTGGGGCCATGACCATGATTCAGCACAAACACCGGTAGTCGTTTACATTGATGTCACGTGATACAGCTGCGCGATCATGGTACATGTTTTGATGATAACGCCTGGTTTCCACCTGATCATTGAGGTCAGGGTGGACTAAGGAGACCCTGATTTTGAGTGTATGTTTCATCAGTAACTCCTCCGCAGGGGGAACCCCGGTAAGCGAGTGGGATCGTGTCCTGTAATTGATCAGCACCCGGGATAGGCGGGTTTGTAAGGAGCCTTCCGTGATGCATTTCAAGCTCTGCTTTATGGTTTGGACTGCCTGCTCCGCTTGACCGTTGGATGCGGGCTTAACGGGGCAGACCTGAAATGCTTGATGCCATTGCTGGTCATGAATTCATTGAATTCTGAGCTTGTGAAACACAGATCATTGTCACTGACCAGAATGTCGGGCAAGCCATGGGTGGTGAACATGGCCCTGAGGCTTTCAATGGTGGCAGTGGACATGTTGGATGCCATTATTACACATTTAATCCACTTAGAATAGGCGTCCACCACAACGAAGATCATTTTTCCTTGAAAGGGGCCCGCATAATCTACGTGGTTCCTGGACCATGGTTTTGTGGCCAGGACCGCAGACTAAGTGCAGCCTCCCTGGGGGCATTGCTCAATTGTGAGCAAGTGTTACACTGGCGCACGCACGACTCCAAGTCCGAGTCAATGCCGGGCCACCAGACGTGGGACCTGGCGATAGCCTTCATCATGACTGCCTGGGTGGGCACTGTGTAGGTCGTGTATGAAGGTTGCCCTGCCTCTTTTTGGCAGGATGACGCGGTTGCCCCATAAGAGGCAATCCGATTGGATGGACATTTCGTCTTTACGACGGTGAAACGGCTTTTTCTCGTCTTGCATTTCTCGTGGGACCACTGACCAGCCCCCATTGAGGACACAATTTTTTATAAGAGACAACATGGGGTCCAGGTTGGTCCAGGTCCATGACCAGGCTCAGGTCTGCGGGCTGCGTCAATTCCACCCCGGTGGTGGGCAACGGTAGCCGGCTGAGGGCATCGGCGCAGTTCTCAGTGCCTGGCCTGTGGCGGATCGTATAATTATAGGCAGACAGTGTTAGTGCCCATCTTTGGATTCACAACGAAGCATTGGTGTTTATGCCTTTGCTTTCCGAAAACAGAGAGACTAGGGGCTTGTGGTCGGTTTCTAACTCGAACCTGAGTCCAAACAAATACTGGTGCATTTTTTTTACCCCATAGACACAGTCCAAGGCCTCCTTCTCGATCATACTGTAGGCTCTTTCAACCTTGAATAAACTTCTAGACGCATATGCAACCGGTTGGAGTTTGCTCGCTACGTTTGCTTCCTGTAAAACATACCCGGCACCATACGACGATGCACCGCATGCAAGAACTAGACGTTTGCTTGGGTCATATAATACACGCAATTTGTTCGAACACAGCAAGTTTCTGGCCTTTTTAATGGCGGCCTCTTGATTTTGACCTCAAACCCAGTCGTTTCCCTTGCATAGCAACTTGTGCAACGGTTCGAGCAAGGTGCTCAACCCTGGAAGAAAGTTACCGAAATAGTTGAGGAGTCCCAGGAACGAGCGCAGCTCCGTTACATTTCATGGTCTGGGTGCATCCTTGACGATATCTGTCTTCGAGTCCATGGGCCTGATGCCATCTGCCGCAATCTTCCTCCCCAGGAATTCTATTTCTGGCGCCAGGAAGACACACTTGGATCGTTTCAACCGGAGTCCGACTCTGTTTAGTTGACTTAAAACCTCTTGCGGGTTGTGCAGGTGTTCGGTGGTGTCGCGACCAGTGATTAGGATGTCATCCTGAAATACAACGGTGCGTGGAACCGATTTTAAAAGACTCTCCATGTTCCTTTGGAAGATGGCTGCAGCTGAGTATATCCCGAACGGGAACTTGTGATACAAAAACAGTCCCTTGTGTGTGTTAATGCACGTTAATTTTTCATTCTCCACTTTCTCCCTCATCATGTAAGGGACCGCTCGAGCCTTGTGATGAACAGGCCTTGCCTCGGGGACCAAATGTGATCTGTCCTTACTATACAGTATAAATGCACACGAGGCCCATACTTGAGAGAAGGTCACTCTGTGACCAGTTATCTTTATTGCGAAGAACTCAAGTGATGAAGGTGGGTGGAGCTTCCCCTTTTATACCTGAAAGTCCAGGTTAGGAGTATCTCCCACAAGTTTACCCCTTTGTGGTCAATGTTCTCAAGGTGTACAACTTAGGTCAGATTATACATGAATTACAATGATAGTTGAACACATGACATCACCTCCCCCCCAAAGTCTTATTGGGATCACAGGTTAAGTCTCTCTAGTGGTTTACACTCCCTTGTGAAGTGCCTGAGTTGGGTCTCCAGTTGTTGGGCGCTGGCCTGAGTGTCTGCTGTTTGCGGTGCCTCAGGCCTGTCCGGATTGCCCACAATGACTGGGCTCTCCTCCACTTGGTTCCGGTGTTCGGGCACCTGTGGTGGAGTAAACTCTACGTCGTGTTCTTCCTCTGCTTCTTCTATGGGGTTGCTGAACCTCCTTTTAGTTTGATCCACGTGTTTTCGGCAGATTTGTCCATTGGTAAGTTTAACTACCAAAACCCTATTCCCCTCTTTGGCAATCACAGTACCTGCAAGCCATTTGGGCCCTGCAGCGTAATTAAGGACAAAAACAGGGTCATTGACATCAATACATCGTGCCCTCGCATTCCTGTCATAGTAGACACATTGTGACTGATGCCTGCTTTCAACAATTTCTTTCATAGTGGGGTGTATAAGGCATAACCTTTTCATTAGCAGCTCTGTGGGTGGAACCCCTGTGAGCGAGTGTGGTCGGGATCTATTGACCAACAGGAGGCATGATAAGCGGCTTTGTAGGGAACCCCCTTGGATTCTGAGCATCCCCTGTTTGATTATCTGCACTGCTCATTCCGCTTGGCCATTTGAGGACGGCTTGAACGATGCCATTCTGACATGGTTGATTCCATTGCCTGCCATGAAGTCCTGGAATTCAGTGCTTGTGAAGCACGGGCCATTGTCGCTGACCAAGACATCCGGTAGACCATGGGCGGCGAACATTGCCCATAGACTTTCTACCATGGCAGAGGATGTGCTTGAATTTAAAATGGCAAACTCAATCCATTTGGAGTAGCCATCTACTACAACCAAAAGCATTTTTCCCATGAAAGGACCTGCATATTCCACATGGATGCATGACCATGGCTTGGCGGGACATGACCAGTGGCTAAGGGGGGCTTCCCTGGGTGCATTGCCCAGCTGAGCACACATGTTGCACCTGCGAACACAAAGTTCCAGGTCTGCATCTATTCCAGGCCACAAAACGTGTGACCTTGCAATTGCCTTCATCATGACAATGCCCGGGTGCTCATTGTGAAGTTCTCTGATAAACACCTCTCTGCCCTTCTGGTGCATGACTACTCGGTTTCCGCACAGTAGGCAATCGGCCTGAATCAAGAGTTCATCCTTGCGCCTATGAAATGGTTTAAATTCATCAGGGCATGCCCCGTACATGGATGCCCAGTCACCATTCAGGACACATTTCTTAACGAAAGATAGTAGCGGGTCTTTATTTGTCCAGACTTTAATCTGATGGGCTGTCACAGGTGAGCCTTCGCTTTCGAAAGCTTCAACACCAATGACCATCTCAGCATCATGCTCAGTTGCCCCCTCAGTGGTGGCTAGTGGAGCCTGCTGAGTGCATCGGCGCAGTTTTCAGTGCCCGGTCTGTGCCGAATTGCATAATCATAGGCGGCTAACGTGAGTGCCCACTTCTGTATGCGGGCCAATGCTTTCGCATTCATGGCCTTGTTGTTGGCCAAAAGGGATGTTAGGGGTTTGTAATCTGTCTCCAGCTCAAATTTCCTGCAAAACAGCTACTGGTGCATTTTTTGTAATGCATATAAACATGCTAGCGCTTCCTTTTCCACCATCCCATAGCCCCTTTCTGCCCGGGAAAGACTTCTGGAAGCATAAGCTACCGGCTGTAACTGACCATTGGAATTCAGATGCTGCAACACACACCTGACCCCATAGGACGACGCATCACACATTAAAACTAGTTTCTTACACGGGTCATATAAAGTTAACAGTTTGTTAGAGCCTAACAAATTGCGTGCTCTATCAAAAGCCCGATCCTGGCTGTCCCCACTGACCCAATCGCGACATTTGCGTAGGAGCACATGTAGCGGCTCTAACAGCATGCTCAATTTGGGAAGAACGTTGCCAAAATAGTTCAGGAACTCCAGGAACGAATGCAGCTCTGTCGTGTTATGTGGTCTGGGTGCTCTCTGGATCCCTTCCATTTTGGACACAGTAGGTCTGATCCCGTTTGCTGCTACCCTCCTCCCCAGAAATTCTGCCTCTGGAGCTAAGAAGACACACTTCACCTTTTTCAGTCGCAGCTCTCCCCGGTCTAGTCTGCGTAGCACCTCCTCCAGGTTGTGGAGGCGTTCTTCAGTATCGCGACCTGTGATGAGGATGTCGTCTTGAAAAACCACCGTCCTTAGAATCGACATGAGGAGGCTTTCCATATTTCGCTGAAAGATCGCGGTGGTCGAACGAATCCAGAACCGACATCTGTTATACTCAAACAACCCCTTGTGTGTCGTGATGGTGGTCAGCTTCTTTGACTCACTCACCAGCTCCTGGGTCATGTAAGCTGAGGTCAGGCCAAATTTTGAAAAAAGTTTGCCACCGGATAGCGTCGCAAAGAGGTCCTCCACTCTCGGTAGTGGGTAAAGGTCTTGGAGTGACACCCGATTGATGGTGGCCTTGTAATCGCCACATATCCTGACCGACCCATCCGCCTTGAGCACTGGCACAATTGGGCTCACCCAGTCACTGAATTCGACTGGCGAGATGATGCCTTCCCTCAGCAGGCGGTCCAATTCGCATTCTATCTTTTCCCGCATCACGTACGGCACCGCTCTGGCCTTGTGCTTTACTGGCCTGGCGTCCGGGTTTATGTGAATCACTACCTTGACCCCCATGAAAGTGCCAATGCCGGGTTGAAAGATTGAGTCAAATTTGTCCAGGATCTGTGAGCATGATACTCACTCCACAGAAGAAATTGCATTGACATCACCCCTTTTCCAGTTTATGACAGCAAGCCAACTCCTCCCCAGCAGTGCGTAACCATCCGCCAGGACAACCCAGAGTGGCAACCTGTTCTCCGAGTCTTTGTGGGTCACGACTACCGTGGTGCTGCCTAGCACCGGAATGATTTCCTTTGCATATGTCCGTAGCTGTGCGTCAATCGGCAATAATTTTGGCCTCCTGGCCTTGGACACTCACAACCTTTCAAACTGTTTGATACTCATCAGGGACTGGCTGGCCCCCATGTCTAGCTCCATTAATACTAGGATGCCATTGAGGAGCACTTTCATCATTATCAGTGGCATCCTGGTATATGAACTGTACATGTGGTCCACATGAACTCGCTGAACTTCAGCTTCCAGCGATTTCCCCCAGTATTCATTTGGCCTCATAGGGCTTACATCGGGTCCGTCCTCCTCGTACATCAGCCTGGCTGCAGGCTTCCTGCACATACGGACCAAGTGACCGCTGACGTTGCAGTTTCTGCAGGTATATTGCTGAGTGTTTGCTAAGGTATATCTGGCTGGGTGTTTGCCTCCACACCTCCAGCATGAGCTGGAGGCCCTGTTGTTGGAAACAAAAGGTGTATTACCAGTCGATCTTCTCTGACTGTCTCTATAACTGTCCTTAAGTGTACCATTAACAGGTGTTGATGGCCCCATTACTGGCCGCATTGTCCATTGCGATTGCATGAATCGCCGTTCAGCTTGCCATTGTCTCTGTTGAATTCCCCCTGTGGGTTCAGCTACATGCTGGCGCATGTCCGATTGCCCTTGTCTGTCTAGAGAACTGTGTGCCACATTAACAATGTTGACTCCCTGGTCGTTTGCCAAATTTGAGCCAAGATTTTTGTCATATATCATTCTGATCTCTTCCTCCCCTGAGATAAATGTCTCGGCTATCAGAGCCGCCGCTTCCAAGGTCAAGTCTTTGGTCTCAATCAGTTTCCTGAAAACCCCAGCATGCCCGATGCCCTCAATAAAAAAGTCTCACAGCATCTCCACTCTGCATGCATCTGAGAACTTACAAAGGCTCGCCAGTCGCCGGAGATCTGCCACGAAGTCTGGAACGCTTTGCCCTTCTCGCTGCCGGTGCATTTAAAACCGGTGTCTCGCTATGTGCATGCTGCTCGCCAGTTTAAGGTGTTCCCCCATCAACTTACTGAGCTCTTGAAACGTCTTGTCCTCCGGCTTCTCTGACGCAAGAAGGTCCTTCATCAGGGAGTACGTTCTGGATCCACAGACCGTTCAGGAGATGAGCCCTGCATTTGTCGGCCGAATCCCGTCCCAACCATTCCTTCGTGACAAAACTTTGCTGTAGTCTCTCAATAAAGTCGTCCCAATCATCACCAACACAGTACCTCTCTTCTGTGCTGCTAGTGGCCATGCTCAAGTGGTTTAAATCCCAGTTTCTCATCGCCAATGATATGTCCTTACTATAGAGTATAAATGCACATGAGGCCCATACTTGAGAGAAGGTCACTCTGTGACTAGTTACCTTTATTACCAAGACATCAAGTGATGAAGGTGGATGGAGCGTCCCCTTTTATACCTGAAAGTCCAGGTTAGGAATGTCTCCCATAAGTTCACCCCCTGTGGTCAATGTTCTCAAGATGTACAACTTAGGTCAGCTTATACATGGGTTACAATAATAGTTGAATACATGACATCGTGGATCTACACTTTGACGCCTGTGAATTTGCCGATGCCTGGTTTAAATAGGGATGGGAACTTGCTCAGCACTTGAGCACAGGAAGCATCGTCCACTGAAGATAGTGCTCTGACGTCTTCCCAGTTCCACTGAATCTTCCCCATCCAGCTTCTGCCAAGTAGCATTGCCCCGTCGACTGGTACAACCCACAGTGGCAATTCATGTATCTCTCCATCATAGGATACCTTGATGTTCACACTGCCAATAACTGGGATCAGTTCCTTGGTGTAAGTAGGCAGCTTTGTCTGAATCGGGCTCAGCTTGGGTCTTTGGTCTTTGTTGCACTACAGCCTCTCAAATGCCTTCTGGTTCATGTGACTGTCTCGCCCCCGTGTCCAACTCCATGGAAACAGGAATGCCATTTATCTTGACTTTCAACATTATGCGGGGACTTTTGGTAGTGAAGGTGTGCACCCCGTGCATTGCTTCCTCGGGCTGAGTCGCCTCTCTAGCTTGTACTTTATAATCCTTGCATGATCGGAAACTCCTGCGACTCCTCTGCCATGTTTTGAGTCGCAGTTCTTCTGCACATTCGTAGTGGGTGGGCCTTTTGGCCGCAGCCTTTGCACACTATGGCCCCAAGTTTCCACATGATTTGCTCCTGATTTTTAGGAGCAACTGGTGGAGAACGGAGTATCTTAGAAATCGGAATTCTCACATTTAAGTTTTCTGCAGTTCTAGTCAGGTAGAACAGTTTCACTTTTGAACAGAATTTTTTTTCAAAAGGGGGCGTGTCCAACCACTGACGGCTGACTTGAAAGTTTCCACAGTGAAAACGTACTCCAAACTAACTTAGAATGGAGCAAGTGAAGATTTTTGTCGGCTTGAAAAAACCTTGTCTACACATTAAAAAATCAGGCGCAGGTTACAAATTAGGCGTCGGGAACGAGGTGGGGGGGGGGGGGGGGGAAGTCATTACATTCTACAATCAATCCTTAGTTATACTTATACAAATATTATACAAATAAATCCAACCTGAATAAAAATTTATAAGCAAAGAAAAGATTAAATAAACCATGTTCCTACCTGTGTGAAAGTGCTTCAGGCAGGCCTTTCAGGCAGCGGTTTGCCGTCGGGACCGACCGACGGCAGGGGGAGGCAGGGAAAAGGCTGCAGGAAGCCTCATTACTTGAGGCAGCCGTTCCCGATGGCAGGGGGGGGGGAAGCAGGGAGAAGGCTGCAGGAAGCCTCATTACTTGAGGTAGCCGTTCCCGATGGAAGGGGGGGGGGAGCAGGGAGAAGGCTGCAGGAAGCCTCATTACTTGAGGCAGCCGTTCCCGATGGCAGTGGGGGGATGGAGGAAGAAGGCTGCAGGAAGCCTCATTACTTGAGGTAGCCGTTCCCGATGGAAGGGGGGGGGGGAGCAGGGAGAAGGCTGCAAGGAAGCCTTATTACTTGAGGCAACCATTCCTGACGGCAGGGAGGGGAGGCAGGGAGAAGGCTGCAGGAAGCCTCATTACTTGAAGCAGCCGTTCCCGACGGCAGAAGGGGGAAGCAGAGAGAAGGCTGCAGGAAGCCTCATTACTTGAGGCAGCCGTTTGCTGTCGGGCCTGACCGACGGCAGGGGGGGAAAGCTGCAAGAAGCCTCAGTGCTGATCATGGAAGGGCAATGTGGTTTTATTAAAAAATGTTAAAAATTGAACAGCTACAAAGAATTTGAATAGTCTCAAACAAGTGCATGTGTCCCGTTTATCACAGTCTATCTTTAATTACAGAATGCACTCCCTCACCCTCACATACAGAAATATCAAGAAAATTAAAATGCAAGCCTTTGCAAGGATTCAATAAACCAATTTTCACTTTTTCTGCAGCACTTTTTAAAATGGCCGAGTGCCAATGTTTCCTTCAGACTGCGCATGTGCGAACGCTCCAACGCGCACGCGCAGGGTTGCCGGCACGAAAAAAGCTCATTTAAATTGTACCCGCCCCCTCCCAATTACAAAATCGGCGCGAGTGGTAGGCTCCGCCCCCTGGGCGCCGCACCAAGCAGACATCGAGCTGCAAAGCGCTCGAGAATAGTGCATTTTTTTTCAGGCGCCCAGCTCAGAGGGGCGCCTGTTTTGCCGCATGTGGAAACTTGGGGCCATAGTGTCTGAATCGACACAGATGGACTAGATGGTTACCCCGCAACGCCAGCATGTTAAAAGATTCACAGTTACACCCCTTGGCGTACTCTGAGTCGGACTAATTCTTTGATCGACAGTTATTTTCTGCACAATACTTGCCAGTGACTTTTGATTATGGGAGAATCTCAACGTTGAGGTCATGAACGGCTGGCTTAAGGAGGTGGTCTGCTTCATGTCCTGTCCCATCGCGAAAACGTCCCGCAACACATTGTTGAGGAGTTCGCCAAATTCGCACGGTTCTGCGAGCCTTCGGAGGTCTGCGACATATTCCGCTAAATCCTGGCCCTCAGTGCGGCGGTGTTTTTAGAAGCAATACCTGGCCAACTCAAGTAAAGGCTTCACCCTCAGTAAACTTTTCTAAACTACCAACGGCAGCCATCTCTGCACGTAAGTCCAGTTGATGTGTCTCCACTTATCTGTAGAATAACTCCACGAGGCCTAGTGCTGTGCTTGAACTGCTGTGACCTTAGTCTCTTTATTGTAACCCAGAGTGAGGCAGCAATGTGGTGACCAGCCTTTTATACAGCTGCTGCCTGGGCCTCCCACAGTTGCACCCTCTAGTGGTACCAGCATAGTATGTACAGAGTATACATATATTGTTATATATGTAAACTTGTATTTACTCTGGACAGCCACAGAGGGCTCATCCCCTGGTGTCCCAAGGGATCCCATAATCCCTTAGGAGCACAGGTATTTAAGGAGGCTTCACAGGTTAAGGCACTCTGGAGAACTGCAATAAAAGACTAAGGTCATACTTTACTTTGAGCTCACAGTGTTCAGTCTGACTCTTTCTTCATACACAGCAACTGGTGATGAGATACAGATAGCGAACCCAAAGGTGCAGAGAACAGTGGGCATGCTGGAGAAATTATCAGAGGGAAATGATTGGGAAACTTTTGTGGAGCGACTCAACCAATACTTTGTGTCCGACGAGCTAGATGGGGAAGAGAGCGCTGTCAAACGAAGGGCAATCCTCCTCACTATCTGTGAGGCACCAATGTATGGCCTCATGAAGAATTTGGTCACTCCAGCGAAACCGACGAAGAAATCGTATGACGATTTGTGCACACTGGTCCGAGAGCATTTGAACCCGAAGGAAAGCGTTCTGATGGCGAGGTACCGGTTCGACACTTACAAAAAGTCTGAAGGCCAGGAAGTGGTGAGTTATGTCGCCGAGCTAAGACGCCTTGCAGGACATTGTGAATTTGAAGGACATTTGGAGCACATGCTCAGAGACTTTTTCGTACTTGGCATTGGCCACTAAACCACACTTCACAAACTTTTGACTGTAGAGACTCCAATCTTGAGTAAGGCTATTGCGATAGCCCAGGCGTTCATTGCCACCAGTGACAATACGAAGCAAATCTCTCAGCACACAAGTGCTGCTGCAAGTATTGTGAAAAAAGTGATGTTGTTTACGAATCATAATGTACAAGGCAGGTCACACATGCCTGCAGCTGCACGTCCGCAGATGTCTCAGAGTCCACTATCAAGGGTTATGAATGCAAGGCCATTAACACCTTGTTGGCGCTGCGGGAGTAATCATCGTTTCCATTCATGCCGATTCAAAGGGTATGTTTGCAAGGGCTGTGGAACAATGGGACACCTCTAACGAGTGTGCAGGCAAGCTGCAAAGCCAGTTAAACCTGAAAACCACCACATTGCAGAGGAGGACAGATCCACGGAAGATCATAACGAACCAGAGCCTCGGATCGAGGAGGCAGAGGTACATGGGTTGCACAAATTCACCACGAATTGTCCCCCAATAATGCTGAATGTTAAACTAAATGGACTCCCGGTGTCAATGGAGCTGGACAAGGGTGCGAGCTAGTCCCTCATGGGTAAAAAGACTTTCGAAAGGTTGTGGTGCAACAAAGCCTCAAGGCCAGTTTTAAGTCCAGTTCGCATGAAACTAAGAGCTTACACAAAATAACTGATTGCCGTAATCAGCAGTGCTACCGTAAAGGTCTCCTACGATGGAACGGTGCACACGCTACCACTCTGGGTGGTACTGGGCGATGGTCCCACGCTGCTCAGCAGGAGTTGGCTGGGAAAGATACGCTGGAACTGGGATGACGTCCGAGTGCTATTGCCCACTGACGACACTTCGTGTGCCCTGGTCTTAAACAAATTTCCTTCGCTGTTCAAACCAGGCATCGGGAAATTCCAAGGAGCAAAAGTGCAGATCCACCTAATTCCGGGGGCGTGGCCCATCCATCACAAGGCGAGAGCAGTACCGTACATGATGAGAAAAAGTCTAGAGATCAAGCTAGACCGGCTGCAAAGAGAGGCCATCATTTCAACGATCGAGTTCAACGAGTGGGCCAGTCCTATTGACCTAGTCCTCAAGGGAGACGGCACCGTCAGAATCTGTGGCGATTACAAAGTAACTATCAATCGTTTCTCCCTGCAGGACCAATACCCACTACCAAAGGGCGCCGACCTCTTTGCAACGCTGGCGGGAGGAAAGACATTCACAAAGCTGGATCTGACTTCAGCCGACATGACGCAGGAACTGGAGGAATCATCGAAGGCCCTCACCAGCATCAACACGCACAAAGGTCTTTTTGTTTATAACAGATGGAATCCGATCAGCGGCGGCGATATTCCAGAGAAACATGGAAAGTTTACTGAAGTCAGTCCCGCACACCGTGGTCTTCCAGGAAGACATCTTGGTCACAGGTCGACTGACAGTCGAGCATCTGCAGAACCTGGAGGAGGTTCTTCGTAAACTCAACCACCTGGGGCTCAGGTTAAAACACTCGAAGTGTGTTTTCCTGGCACCTGAGGTGGAGTTCTTGGGAAGGAGGATTGTGGCGGATGGCATCAGGCCCACCAACGCGAAGATGAAGGCAATTGAGAACGCACCGAAGCTACAGGACGTGACGGAGCTGCGGTCGTTTCTGGGACTCTTGAACTACTTTTGTAACTTCTTACCAGGTCTCAACACACTGTTAGAACCACTGCATGTCTTACTATGAAAAGGGGGCAAATGGGTTTGGGGCAAAAGCCAAGAAAATGCCTTTGTAAAAGCAAGAAAATTGTGATGCTCAAACAAATTGCTTGTGTTGTATGATCCATGTAAGCGTTTGGTACTAGCATGTGATGCATTGTCATATAGCGTCGGGTGTGTATTGCAACAAGCAATGATTTCGGGAAATTGCAACCAGTTGCTTATTCATCCAGGAGTCTGTCCAAGGCTGAGAGAGCCTACAGTAGGATTGAGAAAGAAGTGTTAGCATGTGTCTATGGAGTAAAGAAAATACATCAATACCTGTTTGGGCTAAAATTTGAATTGGAAACAAACCATAAGCCACTTATATCCCTGTTTTCTGAGAGTAAAGGGATAAATACCAACGCATCGGCCCGCATCCAGAGATGGGCGCTCACATTGTCCGCATACAACTACGCCAACCGCCACAGGCCAGGCACAGAAAACTGCGCCGATGCTCTTAGTAGGCTGCCATTGCCCACCACAGGGGTGGAAATGGTGCAACCCGCAGATCTAGCCATGGTTATGGAAGCATTTGAGAGTGAGCAATCACCTGTCACTGCCCGGCAGATCAAAGCCTGGACAAGCCAAGACCCCTTATTATCTCTAGTCAAAAGCTGTGTGCTTCACAGGAGCTGGTCCAGTGTCCCAGTGGAAATGCAGGAAGAGATAAAGCCGTTCCAGTGGCGCAAAGATGAAATGTCTATACAAGCAGACTGTCTTCTGTGGGGCAATCGAGTAATGGTCCCCAAGAAGGGCAGAGACACCTTCATCAATGACCTCCACAGTACCCACCCAGGCATCGTAATGATGAAAGCGATAGCCAGATCCCACGTGTGGTGGCCCGGTATCGATGCGGACTGAGAGTCCTGCATTCACAGATGTAATACATGCTCGCAGTTAAGCAATGTACCCAGGGAGGCGCCACTAAGTTTATGGTCTTTTCCCTCCAAACCGTGGTCTAGGGTACACATCGACTATGCAGGCCCGTTCTTGGGTAAAATGTTCCTTGTGGTTGTAGATGCGTAATCCAAGTCGATTGAATGTGAGAAAATGTTGGCTAGCACGTCCGCTGCCACTATTGAAAGCCTGCGGGCCATGTTTGCCACTCACAGCTTACCTGATGTCCTGGTGAGCGACAACGGGCCTTGTTTTACCGAGTTCAAAGAATTCATGACCCCTAACGGGATCAAACATGTCACATCTTCCCCTTTTAAACCAGCGTCCAATGGTCAGGCAGAGAGAGCAGTGCAAACCATCAAGCAAGGCTTGAAGACAGTAACTGAAGGCTCACTGCAGACTTGTCTATCCCGAGTCCTGCTTAGCTACCGCACGAGACCCCACAAACTCACTGGGATCCCACCTGTTGAACTGCTCAGGAAAAGAGCACTTAAGACAAAGCTCTCATTAGTTCACCCTGATCTAAATGAACAGGTAGAGAGCAGGCAGATTCAACAAAGTACATACTATGATAGCGCAAATGTGTCACATGAGATTGAAATCAATGTATTTGTATTTAATTATGGACAAGGTCCCAAGTGGCTTCCCGGCATTGTCATGGCCAAAGAGGGGAGCAGGGTGTTTTGGATCAAACTTTCAAATGAACTCATTCACCGAAAACACTAACCCGAACCCTAACCTTAACCCTAACCCTAACCGTAAATCAAACTCAGATTCATGGACTATCCTGAGCAACCCACCTTGGACTCTACCTTTTTTGATCCGCCAACATACACACCAGTGGCAACCGGCACCACGGTTGACCTTGAAGCAGAACCCATCATCCACAGCAGCCCAGTAGGGCCCAACACACCAGGAAGCCCAACAAGGCCAACTGCACAGCAGCCCAGTGAGGGCCCAACAAATGATTCAACAACACTAGCTTTCACACCGAGACGATCAACCAGGGCAAGAAGCTATTTACAATATACATTAATGATTTGGATGAGGGAATTGAGTGTAATATCTCCAAGTTTGCAGATGGCACTAAGCTGGGTGGCGGTGTTAGCGAAAATGATGCAGGGTGACTTGGACAGTTTAGGTGAGTGGGCAATTGCATGGCAGATGCTGTATAATGTGGATAAATGTCAGGTTATCCACTTTGGTGGCAAAAACACGAAGGTAGAAATTATCTGAATGGTGGCAGATTAGGAAAAGGGGAGGTGCAACGAGACCTGTGTGTCATGGTACATCAGTCACTGAAAGTTGGCATGCAGTTACAGCAAGCGGTGAAGAAGGCAAATGGTATGTTCGCCTTCTTAGCTAAGGGATTTGCATATAGGAGCAGGGAAGTCTTACTGCAGTTGTACAGGGCCAAGTGAGGCCTCACCTGGAAAATTGTGTTCAGTTTTGGTCTCCTAATCTGAGGAAGGACGTTCTTGCTATTGAGGGAGTGCAGCGAAGGATCACCAGACTTATTCCCGGGATGGCAGGACTGACATATGAGGAGAGACTGGATCGACTGGGCCTTTATTCACTGGAGTTTAGAAGGATCAGAGGGAATCTCATAGAAACATATAAAATTCTGACGGGACTGGACAGGTTAGATGCATGAAGAATGTTCCCAATATTGGGGAAATCCAGAACCAGGTGACATAGACTAAGGATAAGGGGTAAGCCATTTAGGACTGAGATAAGGAGAAACTTCTTCACTCAGAGAGTTGTTAACCTGTGGAATGCCCTACCACAGAGAGTTGTTGATGCCAGTTAATTGGATATATTCAAGAGGGAGTTAGATATGGCCCTTACAACTAAAGGGATCAAGGTGTATGGAGCGAAAGCAGGAAAGAGGTACTGAGGTGAATGATCAGCCATGATCTTATTGAATGGCGGTGCAGGCTGGAAGGGCCTATTTTCTATGTTTCTTTGTAAACCGAGGCAGAGGAGGAGGATTATGAGCCCGAATTCTGATCTCTGGTACCTGCGTCCACATCATCGTCAACGGATGATGTAGCAGGGCCAAACGGCTTGCAGCAGGTCACTCCAAGCCATACAGTGCCCACTCTGACCCCGCAGTGGTTGAGTCGGTGAGGTAGGCATGTGCTGCGGCGGCCAGATGTCAATGAGGACAATGAAGGATTCCCAAAAATTCCCATGAGTCCCTCTCCCTAAAAATTAAAGAAAAGCTCCTCTTGGACTGTTAAAATGAGCTTTGGATTTTTCAAGTGGAGATCTAAAGTTTTAAAAGGAAAAAGGCAAAAGGGGGCCAACCTCATTCAAACCCCACCACCACAGCGCCCCCCCCTGCCCCACCCTCCTCCAAGTGTTTGGTATTTTTGAAAAGTGAATTCAAAATGGACCTAAATTACAGAAGCCTGAGATTCCCTAAACATCTATGGGAAGGAGCATATCAATTTTAAGATTCTACAACATTTTGACTGCAAAAAAGAGTTACCGAATACAGCAGGTAGGGCTAACCTCTGTGAAGCAAATTCGTGCATTAAGGATCTCAGACTGTCTGGGGGAACTATGCAGCACCAATTCACCCCCGAAGAGATAATCAAATTACCAGCCATTATCTAAACTACAGAACTCATCCAAAATATACAAGAAGCCAATTACCCAATCAGCCACTATGGAAATCATGGGCCCAACTAGATGGCCAGGAAACTGGACAATCCTAAAACAATGCAAAACCAGTGCTAGCACATTATCACACCCTAATCGAGTTACTGCTGATTAGCCCACCAAAAACACTGACAAAGGAGACATTTGAAAATCAATGGACAGAACAGTTTAAACAAAGCCCAAGAACTGATTTGGCGCGAAGATAAGGAAGCCTGTTTTAATATAATTGAAGGCCTGTTCTGGCAGTTAGGGGTGCTTCTAGAGACACTATTGAGGTAGCAGTCTTGTTGCATAAGGTTAACACCAGCCTCGAAAAGTGGGACCCCAAAACATCGGTGAAAGGAATCTCTAAAACCCAGAAGGACAGCACCACTACAGCAAATAGGCTTTCAAAACGACTATCGGAAAGTTTCAGACCATCGCGATCAATCAAACAGTCAACCAGAACCAACTCGGCAAAACCGAAGAAAAAACAAAGATTTTTCCACTCTACAACGGAACTTTTAAGACTACCCTGACCAAGGAAAAGTGAGTACTCACCCGACAAGTCCAATACACACCTTACCGCATCAGCGGACTCAGCCCAACTGAGTGACGCAGGTTGAAGTCCCCGACGAGGTCCGGGGTACAGACTACAGAACCCGAACAACTAAGGCGAACCTCAGAGTTTGGAACAGGACCAGGACAACTAAGGCGAACCCCGGAGTTGGAACTGTCAAAAGGGAATTGGTGAGCATGGTCCCTGAAACCTCAGAATTCTAATCTAGCTAGATTGTGGGTCTGGGAGGTTGGGTTTTTCTTACTGTTCCTACCTGTTGATGTTCTTGTGTGTTTTCTCCTTCCAGGTTTAGTGCATAAGTATTTTGGGAGGTGGGAGGACTGTGTTCTTTTAATCTGTTATATGTGTTATGTGTTCTTCCCAAATATAGCGCATTTGAGTTGCCATTTCTCCCTATTTGTACCTGATTACTGTGATTATTAAAAACGTGCCTTTTTACTCTGTTTGAACACAATAAAACCAGTTTTGCATCCTACCCAACTGACTCTGTCTCAGTTTCTCATAACCCCCAAATGAGTCCACAGTCCAGAATCCAGCATGTGGGGCGCCTCGAAAATGCCAAAGAATCAGAGAAACCTGACCAAAACACCACCCCCTACAACAAGGCGTCACTGTCGAGGGCGAACATCGACATAGATCGAGAGCTCCACCAGCCGCTAGATGGGTTGACCGACAACATTGCCACACTGTCTGCGAGAATAACGGCGGGCATGGGCAGATGGTTGCAGCCATGGGGCGAACAAGTGACTCTATCGATGCCTTGCGGCACACCATAGTTTTGAGATATGGCACTGCACCACATTGTGCCTTACCACCAACCAGCAAGACAGATGCGAGACAGGAGGAAGGACTTCCTTCTGACTCAGAAGAAGTTTGTTCGCAAACATCTTCTACTTGCTCCACTGAGGTCATTCTTCCGATGTCACCCCCCACCCCAACCCCGCCCCCCCCCCCTCCCCACCACTGCCTGCAGCAGCAGCCCTTGAGATGCTCTGCTGCACAACGTCTTGGTCCCATTACTAGGGGATTATGTGGGAAACTGGGGGTTACAACAAAGGGGGTCAAGTTAGAGGAGGTAAGCATGGCCGCAAGTCCGCAAGTAGGGAGAGGTCGTATATTATTGTTTTGTTATAATTTTTTAAAAATTGTTGATTGTTCACTGTTGGGGATGATGGGAGAGTGGTCTTGTTATATTTTTGTGGAAAAAATGTTGTTCACTGTTGGGGGTTTGCGGGTGGGTGGGGGCGTGGCTGGTGGTGTTATATATGTTTGTTAAAACAAAATTAAAACCAGCTGTTAAATTATTCAAACATTTTATTTAACTTTACAATTGTTGTGAAGTCTCTTCTAATAAAAGGAGTTAAAACATCACTACAAGGGTTGCAAACAATGGCCATGGCCAGTCCAGGCCAGGCAAGGATGAAACGTAACGCAACTGTAACTGTCACCAATGTAACTTCACGCAAAGCGTTCATTTATGAGCTGCTCACGCAACAGTTTTGCAGCTGCGTAACTACCACAGGGGTTTTCCAGTGGTGTGGGGGGGCGTGGGGACATGGGTTCACACCAGGTTGATTGTCCTCTCTAAGGTCCTCATCTTCGTCTTCTGCCTCCCCTCTCTCCTGACATGGACCGTCAGTCCCATCTGACAATTGTTGTCCTCTCCTGATCGCTAGCTTATGCAACATGTAGCACACCACAATGAACTCAGCGACCTGCTCAGGGTGGTATTGTAGGTTGGTGGTCCAGGCATCTGAAGCGCTGCTTCAGAACTCCAATTTTCTTTACGACTATATTGCGTGTGGCTATATGGCTTTCATTGTATCGCTTCTTGGCTTCTGTCTGGGGCTTATGCAGGTAGGGTCATGAGCCAGCTGTCAAGGCCATGGGCTAGAACCTCCACTTTTTTGCTGCTTAATGCCCATTTAACCACTGAAATGATGTATGACACCCAGATATTGCCCATTTTAGCACAAAATAGAAACTGATGGGCTTTTTAGAAGACTTATCACCAAGCGTTATTTTCCCCATGTGTTAACGGCAAGAAAAAATATTACCGCCCGCCCACATTTTTGGGCAGAATCAACAGAATGGGCGATTTCAACGCCCATATTATCGCCCAGCGTTAATGCCGAGATTCAATAATAACGCCCGGCGACTGTTTTTTGTCGTAAAGAGCATATTTACCCAAACTAGTGGCCATGGAGGTCGCCCACCATCAATTTCAGCACCTCGCATACATATCACCCAGAATATCGCCCGCTCAAAAAACCACTCACAAAAAGTGGAACTAACCGGGATAGTGTGGCTGGCATTTGTTAAACCCCACTCTTACATGAGGAGCTGATATTGGAAAGATTTGCCTGAAAGAGCGCTGATGTGATTGACAACGCTGACACACTGCTCTGTGTGTGCAGCTCAGATATCAATGGTGCCCATCAGCTTGGTGCCAAGTTAAGTTTACGTTGATTGATGTTAAGTTGTATTTAACCCCTTCATGGTAAGGAATCACAAGTGTGTAACGGTCCAGCTATCTGAGACAATGCGCAACAAGGTTATGTTCAATAACAAAAGTTTAATACCAACATTGGTCTGAAATCATAAGTGAAAAAGCCAATAACACCCAACCCCTGCCCTCATCCCATTTTTTCCACCATTGACATAAATCACATGGTCAACATGTCCAGCAACACAGAATACAAAGGCAAAGCAGGAGCGTGGTCCTCAGCCCCCATACATTGAACCAAATTGCATACACCCAGATGGAGATATAAAACAGCCATCACCTGTGCACATGCACCTCACTTTCCTTCCCCCCTCTCTTTCTTCTCCGCACCTCTATCCGTTCCCCTCCTCTATCCACGGTGCCTGGCCGAGGAGCTCCTCAGGCGGAGCCTATTGGGGGGGATGAAGGCAGATGTGTTGGTTGGACAGGCATGGGTACGGGAGTGGGGGGTGCCAAGGGGCAACATTCTCTGATGCAGAATCAGGATCTTGGTCCTTGCTCTCATCTGTCATTCGCAGTGGTAGTGCGGAACCTAGGGGTGGAGTGCTGTGCTCGGGGACCACTGGGTGTCCTTTGCCACCACTGTTCCTGGCTACTAGTTCCAGGGCCTCCGCCATCCCTTCGATGTTATATCTTATTTGTTGGAAAAATGCTCAGTGCCAACTATGTTCTGGTGTTTAGTAGGCTTTTTGCGACTGGTGAATCTCCATCATGCCTCCCACAACAGCCAGACAAGTACACACCACAGCCACACACACTTTCAGTGCCTCTCAGCTCCCTCTCTCTCTGTCTCCTCTTCTGCGCATGTTATGATGACCCTTGACCTCCTGAATCACAGGAATCGAGCGTTGACATGCCGTTGCTAAGGATGGCCATAGTTTACGGCAGAAGGTCAGAAAAATTTAACGCTACCGCCCATTTGAAATCGCTCACGGTAACGCCCATTTTCAAAAAATGTAAACTCGTTATTTTGAGAATGGGCAAGAAGCCAGTGATCTGAAAACCCTTTTTTACTGCCCACACCGGAAATAATGCCCATTATTTGTGGGGGTTCTAGCCCCTTATTCTTTATCCCTCAGCATCCAACCATGACCTTGTGGCTGACTCTTAAACAGGTCAGAGACAGTGCTCTCATGCAAAATGTGCGCATAATGGATGCTCCCTGGAAAATTTGCATTTACTGCCATGATTATTTGCTTGTGGCCGACAATGAGCTGCACATTCAGGGAGTGGAATCCCTTTCAGTTCCGAAACACCTCTGTGCCCTGTAAAGTTGCTTGAAGAGTTATGTGAATACAGTCTATTGCTCCCTGCACCTTGGGGAAGTTTGCTATTCTTGAGAACCTCAAAACCCTCTTACTATGTGCCTCCTTGGTCATAGGGAAGTTTATAAAGTCCATCCTGGGAGCATAAAGGGCTTCAGTTACCTGTCGAATGCAGTAATGTGCAGCATGCTGAGAGATACCGCAAATGTTGCTAGCTGAGGCCTGAAAGGAGCCCGATGCGTAGAAGGAATGTGCCGCAGTAACCTTGCCCTCAATGGACAGTGCGGTCCTGATGGTGCTGGTAGGTTGCAGATCTTCCTTAATTAGCTGGCATATCTCACTGATGATTCCTTTCGGAACCGCAGCCTTCTAACGCACGTGTTATCAGACAAGTCCAGGTATGATTGCTTATTCCTGTAAATGTGTTGGGTGTAACGTCTCCTCCTCCTCAGCAGACTGCCACCTGTTTGATTGGGCACATAATGCTCTTCAATGAACCTTCTCCCATCTCTATTCTGTAGCATATGAGTAGTAATCAATATGGGTTGAGAAATGACAGGGCCCATCACTATAAATCACTATAAATGCCCTAATCTGTCTTCTTAAATTGTCCTCAACAAATACGATGTGATTAGATGATTGGCAAGATTCAAAAATGCCCGTAAAATCATTCACAAATGACTTCTCCTCCAAACCACATCAAGCAGTCTTTTATTAAAGATCCTCCGATGTACAAAATGGCGTCCGAGGTGCCGAGTTAAGGTCAGGTGAGTACAGCGTTTCTTGAGCGTCTTTTTGGGCCAGCGATCATTTGGCGAATTATGGGCGAAATGCTGAAAGTCGCGCTCGCCGATAATCTGGGTGATAATCGGGTGCTAGTTTCCATTATAAACAGGATTCTGGGCCTTGCATGAGGAAGATACCATAGTTAAATGAAAAAAAAAGGCCGGGCGATGCAGCTCATTCTTGTATGCCGAAAGTTGCGCCGGTGATAAACGGGCTATAATCGAGCGCTAGTTTACATTTTTAATCAAATATGGGCGATAGCCTGAATCTCAGCGCTTATATGGGTGCGAAATGGCCGCTAAATGGGTGATGATGTGCCGAAAGTCAGAGTTCATCGTTAATCAGTGTATAACATGTCAAATAGCAAGCAAGAAACCACCATCAGTACCTTTACAACCATAGAAATGACCTCCCACGCTGTGGCAAAGGTTACATATAGATTATGCTGAGCTGAAAGGACAATTGTTCGTTGTGATTGATAAGCATTGGAAGGTGCTTCTAATGCAGAAAATAACAACAAGTAAAACACCAGACAATTTGTGAAGATTATTTTCTTCATATGGCCTCTCAGAAGAAATTGTGTCTGAAAATGGGCTGCAATTTTGTTTAGAAGAATTTGCACAGTTCATGAGCAGAAATGATGTGAAACATGCCAAACTTCGACCATACCACCCTGCTTCAAATGGTGCAGCAGAGCACATGGAAGAAATTGTAAAACGTGCTCTCATCAAACAAATGTTGGATACAAAAGAAAATGGCAATTATCATTGGACCACAAACTAGCAAATTTTCTGATTACTTATCGTAATACTCCTCATACAACTACTGGTAGAATACCAGCAGAGTTGTTCCTTAAACGACAGCCACGAACCAGGTTCTCGTTGTTAAAACCAAACTTGGCACAGTCAGTAAAAGAGAAAGAATTAAGACAGAAAGAGAATCATGATAAAGGTAGAATAAGAGAAAGAATTGTGAAATTGAATCAGAAGGTGAGAGCGAAAAACCATTATCATAAATGTTTAAAGGCTGCAGGGTGACTTGGACAGGTTAGGTGAGTGGGAAAATGCATGGCAGATGCAGTATTATGTGGATAAATGTGAGGTTATCACTTTGGTGGCAAAAACATGAAGGCAGAATATTATCTGAATGGCGGCAGATTAGGAAAAGGAGAGGTGTAACGAAACCTTGGTGTCATGGTATATCAGTCATTGAAGGTTGGCATGCAGGTGCAGTAGGCGGTGAAGAAGGCAAATGGCATGTTCGTCTTCATAGCTAGGGGATATGAGTCTAGGAGCAGGGAGGTCTTACTGCAGCTGTACAGGTCCTTGGTGAGGCCTCACCTGGAATATAGTGTTCAGTTTTGGACTGCTAATCTGAGGAAGGACGTTCTTGCTGTTGAGGGAGTGCAGCGAAGGTTCACAGACTGATTCCCGGGATGGCAGGACTGACATATGAGGAGAGACTGGATCGACTGGGCCTGTATTCACTGGAGTTTAGAAGAATGAAAGGGGATCTCATAGAAACATATAAAATTCTGATGGGATTGGACAGGTTAGATGCATGAAGAATGTTCCCGGTGTTGACCGAGATGAGGAGAAACTTCTTCACTCAGAGAATTGTGAACCTGTGGAATTCTCTACCGCAGAGAGTTGTTGTTGCCAGTTCGTTAGATAAATTCAAGAGTGAGTTAGATATGGCCCTTACGGCAAAAGGGATCAAGGGGTATGGAGAGAAAGCAGCAAAGGGGTACTGAGGTGAATGATCAGCCATGATCTTATTGAATGGTGGTGCATGCTCGAAGGGCCGAATGGCCTACTCCTGCACCTATTTTCTATGTTTCTATGTGTTATGTATGGAGAAAGAGTCAGACTGAACACTGTGAGCTCAATGCAAAGTGTGACCTTGGTCTTTTATTGCAGGTCTCCAGAGTGCCTCTCCAACCTGTGAGGTCTCCTTAAATACCTGTGCTCCCAAGGGATTATGGGATCCCTTTGGACTCCAGGGGATGTGCCATCTGGTGGCTGTACAGAATAAATACAAGTTTACATATATAACACTATGTTTCTATGTTAAGGTGATTACCAGGAAGAGTAATGAAGATATGTGACCCTTGCACATATTGTTCAAGATGTTTGTGGAAAGGATGGTTTGTTCATATTGATCAAATTTTACCGACAGATGTGGAAGGAGTTGAAAGTTGGAATGATTTGATTATTTCTCATGAGTCAGATGGGCTTGTTACAATTAAAGTACCAGTAGCAAATCTTACATCAGATGTACTAGAAACAAGGACAAGAGAAAGTCAGAATTTAAGTTTGAGTCCGAGTCAGGCAAACAAACAATCTGAAGTTGTAGAGAGTCCAAATGTAAATCAAGGGTTACCCTTGGAAGAAAACTCTCCTCAGGATTAGCCTAGAATGAGTCTAAGTTCGACACCACAGAAAACAAGTGATTAAGTTTGATTTGTAAATATGGTAAATAAGTCCATATCTTTTGTTGCGTACAACCATGCAAGATATGTATGATGATTATTTTGTTATGATAACTTCTTTATTAAGGAGGGAGAAGTGTAATTGAGCTCCCCCTAATGGACTACTGCTACACCTAGTGGACAACTGTAGTATTGCAACTGCTCATGCAAATACAATAAAAGCCTCAGGTGACACCGTCACCTGATAAGTTCCAGATCGAAACCATCTTGAGCGTGTGTGCTTTAGTGATGTTGTAATTATATATTACACCTTCGGCTGGAATTTTCTGTACCTGGGCGGGTCGGGTGCAGGCAGTTGCCATGGTGGGTCACAACACCATTCTTTATTCCATCCTGCTCTTCAGATCGACATTCTCGTAATTACGCCTATTAAGGCAGTCCTGCGCATTACCCGGCCCTATTAAACGGGTCTGATGATGTCATCGATGACTCGTCTTTAGCCAGAATATTTAAAGGAGCTATGACCACATTGCATTTGAAGGTTCATCTAAGATAGTGCAGGCACTACACTGCACAACTGGAGTGTTACATAGGGCCCAAGTTTCAGATCCCCGGTAGAATGGCGTACCTCGGAGAAGCCCAGCTAATTTCTAAAACTGAAAAAGTGCCAAATACTTACCTCACGATTCTCCGATATCAGTAGGCCCGTTTTGCGGCACAGTAGGAGCTGCTGGGGGTGGAGCGACAGCCCTGCGCCAAAAAGAGTGCCGGCAACTGTGCGCGTGCGCAGTAGCTCCTGGCCCTCCCAGCGCGTCCTGTCTCCGGGCGACGACCCTATCGCTGGCCGAAGGGACGTCACCCCTATCCTGGGCCGAGTGGCCTGCCTGCCCTTACCTCCTCGGCGGCGGGACCCACCCGACCAGCATCTCGTCAGGGGCGGCCCCGACCGAACTCCTCTTCGGCGGCGGGGCCCGCCCGACCAGCATCTCATCAGGGACGGGACCCGCCCGAGCACCTCGTCGGCGGCGGGGCCCGCCCGCCCAGCTCTTCAGCAGGCTGTTGGAGGGCTCCCGTTGCTGCAGTAGGTGAGTCGAAACTTTAATTTTTTTATTGATTGATTGATTTTTTAACTTTTTTGAATTGATTTATTGGTTGATTATTGATTTATTTATCAGTTATTATTGATGATGGCGCTTTATTGGTAAAAGTGAAGTGTTTAATGCTTTGTAAAATCCCCTAACTGTCCTCTAACTTCCCTTCCCCCCCCATCTCTCGCTACCTCCGCCTAAATTTATAAAGTTTGGACAACGTTTTTCTGAGCGTGCAAAAATCAACACTTACTCCGTTCTAAGTAAGTTTGGAGTAACTTTTCGCTGCCTAAATTTGCAAAACAAGCGTAAGTGGCTGGTAACGCCCCCTTTTGAAAAAAAAAACTGTACTAAAACAAAACTATTCTAACTAACTAGAACTGGAGCAAACTAAATGCCGAGAATTGCGATTTCTAAGATATTCCATAAACTAGTTGCTCCAAAAAAAATAGGAGCAACTCGAGCCGAAACTTGGGGCAACAGAGTGGCAAACATGCCGGTACAGAGACAGCGGGCTGCACCCAGGTTCTCAGATGACTCCCTCCATATGCTTGTGAGCACACTTCCGATGGGCAGAAGACACCTCCCCAACAGACCAAAGGAGCCTGGCTCCAAATAGCAGAGGAGGTGAACTGCAGGGATGGTGTGAGGAGGACCTGGGTGCAGTGCCGCAAACATTTTCAATTATCTCACTAAATCAGGTTTCTGAGGAACAAGGTGAGACAGTATAAACGGCACCCTTGCTGATGTAATAGATGGCAGGTCAAGTAGAGATGACAGAAGCAATCTATCAGTGGTATGCTAAATTCTACCAATGAGGTGACAGTGGATCCCGACTTTGCTGGAAACACTTGCAACCTGGAGAAAGCAAATCTGCGCTGACAATGCACTCAGCAACAGCATCTGCTTAATGAAAGTGACCAGTTGTCAGGTGAGAGTTTTTATTGTACTTTTAATGCTCTGCACTAATGAACTGGATCAATGGCCAAGCAACTTCTGCCTCAGGTTCACAGACATGGTTCCTGAGTTGAGTGATTTCCATGGTCATCCATGGAAATTTGAAAGCTCGGGTTAAAAAGATGCTTAAGGGTCTGGCAAGTACCTCATAATGATCTCAATGACCTCTGCCGCCTCTCTAATTTCCCGCCCGACTCGCCTCCAATCATGCCTGCATGGACCCTAGAATATTCTGGCCATAACTGCAGGAATCATGCTATTTTATGGCATACACAATTTGTATGCTTGACTTACCGATGTGAAACCTTAGATAAACAAATGGTGAGGCCCTCAGCATGGAAACAGCTTGACTTCCTTTGATAAACAGGTTCCAACACCAACACACTCAGTGCCATTTATAAAAGTGCTTGGTGACATGGTCATCTAAATCAGTCACTTTGCAGCAGATTTGTTTCTTTAACATCATATTAATGCACATCTATAGGTTAAAGTCTTCACACCTATCCTATATGCACATTTCATTCCTACAGCCTTTGCAACTGTAAAAGCATTACACTATTGTTTTAGTAATTCAGTCTTTTTTTAAACTGCTGTTGACTGCAACTAATTTTCAATGTTATTTTAGTTATGGTTTTTAAATATAAGGATGAAAGCAATGAGGCATTAATAGTCTTCACCCAATTAAAAAAAAGCAAAAGTTGTATTTGTGAAAACTTGTGAACTTGCACTTATATAACACCTTTCACATCCTCAGGTCATCCCAAGATACTTCACAGCCAATGAAGTAATTTTGAAGTGCAGTCACTGTTGTAATGTGGAAAATGCGACAGCCAATTATCACAATGCAAGTTTCCACAAACAGCACTGAGATAATCTGTTTTCACTGATGTTGCTAGAAGGATACATATTGGCTAGAAAACCAAGAGTACTGGCCATTTTTCTTCTTTGAATAGTGCCATGGGATCTTTTACAGCCACCTGAAAGCCAGAAAGGTATCATCCAAAAACAGCACTATCGTGTTTGAAAAATTAGCGACAGGTGTTTGCGCACCAGGAAGGAATCGGATCGCTAAATCAAGTGCTGCAATTAAAAGTGGACAAGTCTCCTGGACCCGATGGCTTGCATCCTAGGGTCCTAAAAGAAGTGGCTGCAGAGATAGTGGATGCATTGGTTGTAGTCTACCAAAATTCCCTGGATTCTGTGGAGGTTCCAGCGGATTGGATAAATGCAAATGTAACGCCCCTACTTTAAAAAGGAGGCAGACAGAAAAGAGAGAAAATACTGGAGTCCATTATTAAGGAAGCATTAGCAGGACATTTGGAAAAGCATAATTCAATCATGCAGAGTCAGCATGGTTTTATGAAAGGGAAATCATGTTTGACAAATTTGCTGAAGTTTTTCGAGGATTAACGAGTAGGGCGAATAACGGGTGCCAGTAGATATGGTGTATTTGGATTTCCAGAAGGCATTCGATAAGGTGCCATATAAAAGGTTACTGCACAAGATAAAAAGTTATGGGGTTGGGGGGTAATATATTAGCATGCATTAAGAATTGGCTAACTAACAGAAAACGGAGAGTGGGGATAAACGGGTCATTTTTCGGTTGGCAAACAGTAGCTAGTGGGGTGCCGCAGGGATAAGTACTGGGGCCTCAACTATTTAAAATCTATATTAATGACTTGAATGAAGGGACAGAGTGTAATGTAGCCAAGTTTGCTGATGATATAAAGATGGGTGCAAAAGCAAATTGTGAGGAGGAATTATTAGTATTTAAATGGAGAAATATTGCAAAGTGTTGCAGTAAAGCGAGACCTGGGGGTACTTGTATATGAAACACAAAAGGTTAGAATGCAGGTACAGCAAGTGATCAGGAAGGCCAATGGAATCTTGGCCTTTATTGCAAAGGGGATGGAGTATAAAAGCAGGGAAGTCTTGCTACAGTTATCCAGGGTATTGGTGAGGCCACACCCGGAATACTGCGTGCAGTTTTGGTTTCCATATTTACGAAAGGATATATTTGCTTTGGAGGCAGTTCAGAGAAGGTTCTCAAGGTTGATTCCGGAGATGAGGGGGTGGATTAATGAGGAAAGGTTGAGTAGGTTGGGCCTCTACTCATTGGAATTCAGAAAAATGAGAGGTGATCTTATCAAAACGTAAAAGATTATGAGGGGATTGAGAAGGTGGATGCAGAGACCATGTTTCCACTAATAGGGGAGACTAGAACTAGAGGGCATAATCTTAGAATAAGGGGCAGCCCATTTAAAACTGAGATGAGGAGAAATTTCTTCTCTTCGAGGGTTGTGAATCTGTGGAATTCGCTGCCTCAGAGAGCTGTGGAAGCTGGAACATTGAATATTTTAAAGTCAGAAATAGACAGTTTCTTAAACGATAAGGGAATAAGGGGTTATGGAGAGCATGCAGGTAAGTGGACCTGAGTCCATGATAGGATCAGCCATGATCGTATTAAATGGCGGAACAGGCTTGAGGGGCCGTATGGCCTATTCATGCTCCTATTTCTTATGTTCTTATGTTCTTATGTTCTTATGACACAAAAAATCTGCTAAATGAGTGGGCAAAAATTTGGCAGATGGAGTATAATGGGGGAAAAAGTGAGGTTATCCAAAGTGCTGCAGTACCGACGGACACAAACCACATGTGGATACCAACCTGGAGTCCAGGCCAGAATTTTGACAAGGAGCCCTGAAGATTTTCCATCAAGCTATTTAAACATTTTTTTTAATGGCTTCCATCCAAAGATGGTCTTGGGGAGTAACTATACTTTGTTTTCCGGTGGAGCTCCAGCTGTACTATTTCATCTGGACTTTCAAGCCATGCTGCAATGGAGGGTGCCTCAGATGTGCCACTAATGACATGGGCTGTTGCTAATGGTCGATAAATGAAGAGACCTCCCTTCTCTCAGCAAATTTTGGCAAGGGTCATTTGCAAAAGTCCAGATTGGGCACAATTTTGGGGTCAACAGCTGCTCGGCTGAAGGTGGGGATTCTTTGGAGATCCAGCTGCAGGAGATGTTGAAAAGGAAGTGGCCATCGATGGAGCTAGTGATTGCCAACCTGTAACAGCTGAGGTCCTCACTGCTTGGATGTAGCTTGCAGAGACAGTGAATTTAATCTTCTAGTTGTACATGACCTGAAAACAAATGTGGTACCCCCCATTTACCCCACATTATTACTATTGGGGCAAAGCATTCAAGGCCCTAATCAAAATAGTGGGCTACACCACTATCAAGAACGTACCCGACAAAGCATTTTCCTTTTTCTACATACTTTTTCATTTTACAAAGAATAAAGGTCATAGGGTCAATTTTCTGCAGATACTTTAGGAGCTAAAAAGCCTCCACTGAGGCCAAGATGGAATCTTGAGCTGCAGCATCAGTTTAGTCTGTTTTTAGTGCAAGATGCCATATTGGTAAAGGAATTGAAGTGCACTCTAGAAACGACCACCCAGAGGATTGTTAAGGTTCTGATTGACAATTAAATTGCATGTTAATGCTAATTAAAGAGGGTGCATGGCATTTTGGTGGCGAGCATTTCAATTAATGACCTCACCAACAGCGACCAGCTAAACAGGAATAAACAAATCATTGCTGAGGATTTCTAGCACAACTTAAAGCCATGCTCAGCTTTTACTATTCACTTACTGCCAGAGGTTTGAAGAGGACTTTTGAAACACATTTGGAGACTTTGAGAAACTTTTTCAAGATTTCACCAACACTCAATCAACATTTATTCTGGAAATTCTGAGGACTTCATCGAAAGAGACTGAGTATTGTGCAACTCTACCTAATTGGACACCTTATAGGAGACTCCAGGAGACACTTGGTCATGGGCATCTTGCTAAGGATCCCCCTTAGTCTGGATGAGGAATGGGAGGAGGACATGAAGCCAGGCAGAGCAGCATCAGCTGCTGCAGGAGAGAGGGACAGGATGGACAGGAGGCCTAGGTGGGTTCCTCCCACTCTTGCAAGTATAGGACAGCCCTCCTCCTCTGGATCTCCTTTTTCAGGGCTTCCAGTGCCGCATCTGAGAACGTGTGCACCCTCTTCCTCAGACACTGTGCCAACCTGAAACATTCCACTGTATCTCAGCCAGTGCATATCACACATTCAGCGGTAGTGGGTACATGGAGTCTACCTGTGCAGCTCCACAAATGTTCCTTCTGTACAGCGGTAGAGTGCTAAAGCTGCAGGTGTCTGTTTTAGTGCTTGCAGGCATACTTAAGTCATGGTAATCATCCCAAAATTGCATGCTAAATCCAGACTTTCAAACAGACGTGTCTTATTAGCCCAGCACGCATTTAGTGCCTGTTTTCACCCTTCCACCAACATAACCCCCTACATGTTTTGCAGGTCAGACAGATAGCTTGCACAGAGACACATCAATGCTAAAAAGTATGTTGTCAGCTAACACTGCAACCACAAACTACGCCCATATTGCATTGCACTCCATTCATTGAGGACTGATATAGACTGGCTTTCTGGGTTCAGAGCCAATTTCTGACATGGACCATTCATGTCTCTTTATTTGGGTTATCAGTGATGGTTGCAGATGAAGCTCTAATCTCCCTGCAGCCATCCATCTAGCTTAGCTGCCCCTTCAAATAATGTGGACACTGTTCACTGCCAAATAGAATTATAGAATCATAGAATGATATATTAGAGAAGAAGGGCATTTGAACCATCGTGCCTGTGCTGGCTCTTTTCAAGAGCTATAAAATTAGTCCCATTCTCTGTTCCCCATTGCACTGCAACCTTTTGCCCCTCAAATATTTGTCCAATTACCTTTTGAAAGTTATTATTGTATCTGCTTCCAGCAACTGCTCAGGCAGTGCACTCCAGGTAATAACAACTTGCTGCGTACGAAAAAAATCGGCCTCATCTCGCCTGTGGTTCTTTAGCCAATGATCTTAAATCTCTGTCCTCTGGTTACCAACCGTTAAGAACATAAGATAAGAACGTAAGAAATAGGAACAGGAGTTGGCCATACGGCCCCTCGAGCCTGCTCCGCCATTCAGTAAGGTCTGATCATGGACTCAGCTCCACTTCTTCGCTTGCTCCCCATAACCCCTTATCCCTTTATCGCGCAAGAAACTGTCTATTTCTGTCTTAAATTTATTCAATGTTCCAGCTTCCACAGTTCTCTGAAGCAGAAAATTCCACAGATTTACAATCCTCTGAGAGAAGAAATTCCTCCTCATCTCTGTTTTAAATGGGTGGTCCCTTATTCTCATGCCCTCTAGTTCTAGTCTCCCCCATCAGTGGAAACATCCTCTCTACATCCACCTTATCAAGCCCCCTCATAATCTTATACATTTTGATAAGATCACCTCTCATTCTTCGGAACTCCAATGAGTAGAGGCCCAACCTACTCAAACTTTCCTCATAAGTCAACCCCTTCATCCCCAGAATCAACCTAGTGAACCTTTTCTGAACTGCCTCTAAAGCAAGTATATCCTTTCTTAAATATGGAAACCAAAACTGCACACAGTATTCCAGGTGTGGCCTAACCAATACCTTGTATAGCTGCAGCAAGACTTTCCTGCTTTTATACTCCATCCACTTTGCAATAAAGACCAAGATACCATTGGCCTTCCTGATCAATTGCTGTACCTGCATATTACCCTTTTGTGTTTCATGCACAGGTACCCCCAGGTCCCGCTGTACTGCGGCATTTTGCAATCTTTCTCCATTTAAATAATAACTTGCTCTTTGATTTTTTTCTGCCAAAGTGCATGACCTCACACTTTCCAACATTATACTCCATCTGCCAAATTTTTGCCCACTCACTTAGCCTGTCTATGTCCTTTTGCAGATTTTTTGTGTCCTCCTCACACATTGCTTTTCATCCCATCTTTGTATCATCAGCAAATTTGGCTACGTTACACTCAGTCCCTTCTTCCAAGTCGTTAATATAGATTATAAATAGTTGGTGTCCCAGCATTGATCCCTGTGGCATCCCACTAGTTACTGGTTGCCAAACCGAGAATGAACTATTTATCCCGACTCTCAGTTTTCTGTTCGCCAATTCTCTATACATGCTAATATAGATTGTAAATTCCACCATTGGAAACAGTTTTTCCTTATTTATTCTATCAACACCCCTCAGAATTTTGAACACTTCTATTACTTTTTCCCTTAACCTTCTCTCCTCTAAGGAGAACAATGATAGTAATTTTTGAGGAGGACAGAAACAATCTGCAAAGGGATATAGACAGGCTAGGTGAGTGGGCAAAAAATTGGCAGATGGAGTATAATGTGGGAAAGTGTGAGGTTATTCACTTTGGCAGAAAAAATTTAGAAAAGCAAATTATTACGTAAATTGAGAGAAATTACAAAATGCTGCAGTACAGAGGGTCCTGGGGGTCCTCGTGCATGAAACACAAAAAGTTAGTTTGCAGGTACAGCAAGTAATCAGGAAGTCAAATGGAATATTGGCCTTTATTGCAAATGGGATTGAGTATAAAAACAGAGAAGTCCTCCTACAGCTGTACAGGGTTTGGTGAGACCACAGTACTGCGTACAGTTTTGGTCTCCTTATTTAAGGAGGGATATACTTGCATTGGAGGCAGTTCAAAGAAGGTTCACTAAGTTGATTTCTGAAATGAAGGGGTTGACTTACAAAGCAAGGTTGAGTAGTTTGGGCCGATACTCATTGGAGTTTAGAAGAATGAGAGGTGATCTTATTGAAACATGTAAGATACTGAGGGGGCTCGACAAGTTAGATGCAGAGAGGATGTTTCCCCTCATGGGGGAATATAGAACGAGGGGGTATAGTTTCAGAATAAGAGGCGGCTTATGAAACTGAGATGAGGATGAATTTGTTCTCTCAGAGAGTTGTAAATCTGTGGAATTCGCTACCCCAGAGAGCTGTGGAGACTGGGTCATTGAATATATTTAAGGTGGTGTAAGAATAAAAGTGTTTATTAATGATTCTGTGTATGCATACATGTTAAAGGTGTAGATTATATGAAAAGGCTGAGTGTTGAAACAAAATGGAAGCTTACAGAGCTGCAGCATGGGTTTTGCATATTGTGTTAATTGGAAAGCCATTAAACTAATCAAGAGATGGCTGGGCCAGTCCAGACAGCCACATGTGTGAGGAGAGCCAATAAGGAACTGCCCTGGAACCAAGGTCCAATCCTGAGGCTTTCTGAGGAACAATGAACTTAAGGAATATAAAAACACAATTCAAGAACTGGTCTCTCTCTCTCTTCTCTTCTGGACACATAGCACAAGACCTCCTGCTGATGACCAGCCGAAACAGCAAGTTCATCCAGCCAGCCAGAGGGATATAAAGTCTATCGCTTTTTATTCTAACCTCATTGAATCTCTGTTGTAAATAAGGTAGACCTGAAGGATAATCGACGACTGCTATTAGATGTGCATGTGTGTGTGCTTTAAATAAACTGTTCCAATTTTTTAAAAGAATCGTCTCACTGTCAATCCAATGCCGGAGATTCAGAAATCTTACAAATTGGTGGAGAACATAGGCAACTGGCGAGACAGCTTGTTGATGATTCTTTTGAACAATTGGAAATTTTTGGGAGTTGCGATTCTAAGCTGTGCTGCGAAGTATAATATAAACAATTAAACAGATTGGGAGAAATTGCCTCTTAAGGACCAGTCGTCTCGATAGTTGTAACTTTTTAAGTGGGGACCCACCAGTAGTTATATTCAAAAGATACAGGATGAAGGGATTGGTCATGAACAGAAAGCCAACAATAAAAAGAAATGTTGAGCTAGTTTTCAAAATGTTCCCGTTACAAGACTTAGAAGAGTTGCAGGCACAGGCACGGTACCTTCACAAGTGTCAACAAGTGTAATTTGGGGAGATGGTGAAACTTATCCAGGAGAGAGTAGATAAGGGAGAGCTGAGGCCAAAACAGGCAAACAATCTTGTGGCACTTAGCGCATTTTGTTTTGCCCGGAGAGATGAATAATTAATGAGGCAGGACACCAAAGTGATACAAGATTTGAAAGAATTGCAAGTAAAAGAGATTCAACTAAAAGAAAGAGAATGAAGATATAAAACAACAAAAGGAAGAAGGCCTCCAACTTGTGAAGCAGTTAAAAAAGGGAGAAATACAGCACTTAAGACAAGAAATTGGTCGATTAAACAACAGTATTAAGCAATTAAAAGGTGGGGCCAAACATGCAGTTTCATTGCTACAACAACAAAGCTTCTCAAATCTAAATGCCACAGCAACCATTGTTGAAGCAAATGAAAACAAATTAGAGTTAAAAAAATATAAATTGGAAAACTTGAGGCTCCAGCAAGAGAAATAAGATGCTAGGGGTGCATTAAGGGAAGTAATTAAGAAGCCACATAGGGAGGCAGATCACTTCCACTATCAACTCGAAGTAACGAAGCTAAAAAGTAAGTTAGGGGAGCAGCAGACCCTGATATCCGCAGTAGCACGGGGAGCCATAACAGAGACAGCAGAAGGGGACAAAGGGGAGACAGATTGGGAAGAGGAAGGCAGTCAGTATAATCCCCAGGAGTGTAGTGTAGGATGGGATACCCTGGAGATACAAGAGCCAATTGTAGCTGTAGTAACCACTTCTTCACGACGTAATGCGCACGGCCACATCACCAGTAACCATACCGACTCACGTTTCATTTCTGGTGCTGGCGCCACGACGTGTAGCCACAAGTTGGGGCCCATTAATGGTGGGAACGACCCACTGGAAGTTAATAGGAGGTGGAAAAATTTCAGGAGGGGTCACCCCGAGTTGGAAGAGAGAGACTTAACACGAGTTCTCTTCTTGGCTTGTTCCACGTCCCTAAAAGTTAATCTGCCCGAAGCAGTCCTCCAGCTTGGTGCAGCGGCCGATGCACTCATGACCGAGATCCTAAACCATTTAGGGATCCAAAACTTGAACTTAGCGGCTCTGCTTAATCAGACCAAGCAGTGCCCAGAAGAGACCCCAGGAGCCTTCTGTAATCGCCTGTACGATATCTATCAACGTACGCAGAACCAGGCACCTGCAAATGCTATCAGGAAAGAATCAGGAACAATTTAAATCGATGTTCCTGACCCAACTCCACTCTTTATTTAAAACCACCCAGGGAATAGCCATGAGGCCCACCAATCAGTGGACAGATATAGAGACCAGTGCTCAAATAGCCTTGGAGATGGTAAAAGACCACCAACTGCAAATCAACCAGTGTCAATGGTGGAGGCATCTCAAAACTACCCCTTTAAGGGACAGTGCTTTAATTGTAAGAAGGTAGGCCACCTAGCAAAAGACTGCAGCAGACGCAGACCAGCACCGAACCATGATGCAACTCATAGATACCTCCCGAGTGATGAATCCAAGCCCTCTGGGACAGATCAACGATTGGATCAATTGATAACCCTTATACAAACCCAAATTGCCACGGGGAGGATGTAAAATCATTTACTGGTGCACACAATCGCCGATGCACACTCATTAGAGAGACCCATTCAAGAATCAACCCGATGACTGTGTTCGGCTCCCAAAGATTGGTCAGAAGTGGGGTTCCGACGTGATGGTAGTGGGAGACCTGCAGTCCTTGTGTCTTGCAAGGGGGCAGGCAGCTTATCGATGCTGGCTCAGTTGTTACCATCATCCACACCCCATACCCTGAACAGCATGCAGTGGCGTTCAAAGGGTTATATGACCCTTAAAGGATTCAACGGTGATACAACCACTGCGTATACAGGGAAGGCCACTGAACTTCAGTTGGGAGGCCTCAGCTGTAAGATCCCAGCACCTATGCTGATGACCACCCCCGACGGAATGGGAATTTTAGGGACTGATGTGTTGGATCAGTATGGCACAGTGATAGATTATAATCAGGACTGTGTTTGGATGGGATTAAGAGATAAGGCAGGAATGATAGAAATTTCAGATGCTCACTCAGTATTTGCTATTAAAAAGCCATTTGTGTATGATGCTCCAGGGAATGAAAATGAAGCTGTGGCAAAACTAATTCAGGAACACCTAGCAATGTTTGCCACGTGCAAGCATGACTGTGGAAAAATGGCAGGCAAAGAATCTATTGAGGGACCCCCCACTCATTCACTAAACAGTACCCCATCCCAAAGGAGAGTCCCCTTACATCCGAGAAACCATAAAAGCTCCAGTCGAGCAGGGTATTGTTAGGACAGGCACTTTCACGACCAATTCACCCACATGGCCGGTTAAAAAGCCTGATAGCAGCTGGCGATTGACTATTGATTACAGAAAGTTAAATTCTGTTACACCAACCTGCTCACCAGTAGTAAGAGAAAGTCCAACCATATTATCTCAAATTCCTGCTGATTCCAAGTACTTCTCGACCCTCGACATCGCCAATGGATTCTGGAGTATCCCTGTTAAAGGGGAAGACCAGTACAAATTTACTTTCACTTTTGAAGACCAGAGTTACACCTGAACACGGCTTGCCTCAGGGTTTCCACAATGCCCCCACGATATTCCACAAAATAATGGCTGCAATTTTAAAAGACTTTTCCCACCCTACATGCTTGCTGCAGTACGTAGATCACCTACTGCTGGCAACCAACAGCATGGAGGATCATCTGTCCCTTTTGCATGAACTTTTGACATTGTTGGCTCAGGCGGAACTAAAAGTGAATCCCCGCAAAGCTCAATTAGTAAAAGAATGGGTCATCTTTCCAGGAGTGTCCATTTCTCCAGAGGGTTCATCCTCCGACTCTCACAAGGTGCAGATAATACAGCGGCTGCCATTACCCACTTCCAGAACAGCCTACGATCATTCTTGGGATTGGTGGGGTACCAAAGGAACTTTATCCCAGGCTTTGCAGAGTGTGCAAAACCCCTGTATGATTTAATAAAACTGCAGGGTGATGACATACGCCCGGCATTGACTGATGCCCACACCCAGTCCGTGGCTAAATTAAAAACTGCAGTGATACAGGCTGCATGTTTGATCCTTCCTGATCCCACACAGCCCTTCCATTTGGAGGTTGGGGCCAGACAGCAAAGCCTTACTGCAGTTCTGTGCCAAATGCGAGCTGATTGATTACAGCCCATTGCATATGCGCCTCGAATCCTGCAGGGGGCAGAAAAGACATATACTGCATGCGAGCGCCATCTACTGGCCGTCTTCTGGTCGGTACATCACTTTACCTTTATTACTGGGTTACAGGCTACAATCCTGCACAGCGGACACACACCTCTGAAACTATTGATAAAACCTGGAGATTTGCAAGATTCCTCGCTGCGCCTCAGCAAATGGACATTGGAATTTATGAAAAGAGACATTGATACCATTTCCAAACCCACCAGATTGCTTCCACAATTTCCAATCTATGAGGGGGACCAGCATGAATGTCCGTTACCCCTGATTAACTTTGAGTCCCATCCTGTGCAGAAAGAGCCCATACAGGGTGCCCCAGATGTCAACATCGATGGGTCCTCATATCACATTGAAGGATCCACTGTGGTATTGCCAGAAAGAACCATCCAGCAAAGATGCAACAGACAGTCTTCACAATATACAGAAATCGCCGCACTTCTAACTGCTGTGAAGGAGACCTTAGATAGACCCGTGAATATTTGGTCCGATAGTGCCTATGCTATAAACACCAGGCTCTCCCTGCCCCCATACCACAAAAGTGACTATTGTACAATAGACGGTAAGGCTCTGGTCCATGGGCCCTGGTTACGCCTGTTCTGGTCATACCTTAAACAGCGATCCCAACCCTGTTTCATAGGAAAGGTAGCAGCCCATAGAAAAGGGGGTCCACATAGCGAGGGAAATTCCAGGGCAGACAGAGCAGCCAAGGACGCTGTGATTGATGGGGAGATTGAGGATATAGTTGTTGAGTCCTGCAATGCTGTTAGCAAGGCCTCCCCAACAGATCACCTAGATTTAAAATCCTTGCAGCATCAATACTGGTCATATGCTGTTGTAAGCGCCTGGCATGAGGAAGGCAGACCCCTTCCTCAACCAACAGCCTGGGCTCCCAATACCATACTAACCACTACCCCTGACTCAGATGAGCAGTTGCTGATGTTCAAAAGAAAGCCAATCACCTGTCCGGTGGAGTGTGTTCCACCAGAGATGGGTCAGGAACTGCTCTCCCTCTTTCACTCCCATCCCACAGCAGGACACTATTCGGCCCTGGTAACCTTCTATAAGGTAGCATCCACAGCTTGGTGGCCTTCCACGAGAGAAACATTCAACCATGGCATAAGGCCTAACGTGCCTGCAACACAATCCTCCCGCATGCACGAACTGAACCTTGCTTCAAAGTGCACCCCAACCTCAAGGACCATGGACTCACCTCCAGATAGACTTCATTGGGCCACTTCCACAGGCACATGGCAATTTTCAGCATGCCTTAGTGGTGGTGGATCAATTCACTAAATGGATTGAAGCATTCCCCTGCCGCTCCAACACCACAATCACAGCAACTAAAATACTATTGAATCATGTGTTTTGTAGGTGGGAAGTACCAGTACAAGTGGACAGCGATCAATGTTCACACTTTACCGGTAAAATTTTTACCCACCTGCAGGAAATGTTGGGGATAAAACACAAATTACATATTGCTCATATTGTATCTCTGTTGTAACTAAGGTAGGCCCGATAATCGACGACTGCTGTTAGATGTGCACATGTGTGTGTTTTTAATAAATTGTTCCAATTATTTTAAAAGAATTGTCTCACTGTCAATCTAATGCCAGAGATTCAGAAATCTTACAGTGGCAATAGACAGATTTTTGAGTGATAAGGGAGTGAAGATTTATGGGGAACAGGAAAGGAAGTGGAATTGAGATCAAAATTAGATCAGCCATGATCTTATTGAATGGCGGAGCAGGCTCGAGGGGTCAAATGGCCTACTCCTGCTCCTATTTCTTATGTACTTATATTCTCTCATCTCTTCACGGAACTAAAGTCCCACATCCTTGGTACCATTCTCGTAAATCTCCTCTGTAGCCTCTCTCATGCCTTGATATACTTCCTAAAGCAGTGCCCAGAACTGGACACAATGCTCCATTTGGGAAATAACCAGTGATTTAGAAATGTTTAGCATAACTTTCCTACTTTTATCGTCTCTGGGCTGAATTTTTGCTTTGAAAAGTGTGCGGGTTTGCGAGTGGATGTGCAGTAAAAGCATTATAATTGACAGCAGGTTGGGAAGCCGATTTCAACCTGCCAGCTTCCGCCTTTAACTTGGGCGCATTAGTCAGCACGCCAGAGACACCCTCCGGACAGCTGAATAAACTAATTAAAGCAGTTTAGAGTTCATTGAGAGGCTTTTAACAGCCGTTTTACCCGATGTTACAGCTTTTACTGGCTGTCCACAGGATTCCTGGACTTGCTGAACCTCACCAATGACAGCAAGGTGAGAGCATAGCAGCAATTGTGGGATTTGAACAAATGACAATTAAAAAATAGTCACATAAATACTCACACCTCATACCTGCTTCATTGCCTAAGGGAAAGCCTCTTACTGACACCATTTGTGCTGAAAGTTTGCTTTCAGGAGTTTGCAGATGGTTTCTACAACCTCAGAAGCTACTCTCACAACATTCAAAGTCACTCACTACATTGGAGGATTGTGCCGCTGATCTCTACTTTACCTGGCATATATCAGATCAGCATGGGTACCGCTTATGCTGTTTCACCTTGGACTTCAGAATCAGACCAAGCTGAGCCCCAGCAGCAACACCAGCAACATCAGCAGGAGTAGCAGCAGCCCTCACCTCACCAACCTGCTGCTCTACAGGAGGGAGGGGATGAGCACAGGGAGGCACTTCACAGGAGACAGTACCCGCAACACAAGTTCTATAGGCAGAGGATCAGCTTCCTAGACATGACTGAACATCAGTGCCTCAGGAGGCTCAGGCTATCGTATCAGTTCATGGCAGACATTTGTGCCCTACTGGAAGATCTGTTCCAAGTGGACCTGATGGACACGCCTTACCAGTGGCTGTCAAAGTGACCACCACCCTCAACTTCTTCACCTCAGGTTCCTTCCAGGGAACTGCAGGAGACATTTGCAGGATCTTGCAGTCAGCCACCCACAAATGCATCACCCAGGTGACTGATGCCATATTTGACAAATCAGGCACATATGTAAGCTTTGCCATTGATGAAGCCAGTCAGACTGAGTGGGCGCTCAGCTTTGTGCCTCTGGCTTGCTTCCCACAGGTGCAGGGCATCATCGACTGCACATATGTACCCATTGAGGCAGCCTCAATTCACTCAGGAATATTTGTGAACAGTAAGGGCTTCCACTCCCTCAATATGTAGTGTGTCTGTCACCATAAAAAGATCATCATGCATGTGTGTTCCAAATTTCCAAGGAGCTGTCATGATTCATTAATCCTGCGCCAGTCCACCCTCTCGCAGCTCTTTTCACCTCCGACCAGACTTATCGGCTGGCTGCTTGGAGACGAGGGATATCCACTAAAGACATGGCTGATGACACCCTTGAGGAGGCCAAGCAATGAGGCCAAGGAGTGCTACAATCAATGCCACATGATAACCAGATGTGTCATAGAGCAAGCAATGTGGATGCTGGAGATGCATTTCAAATGCCTGGCAGATCTGGAGGAACCATTCAATATGCACCAGCCAGGGTCTCCATAATGATTGTAGTATGCTGCGCTCTGCAAAACTTAGCACAGCAGCGAGGATTGGAGCTGCAGGAGGATAAGTCGCAGAGTGTATAGCCTCTTCAGAGGAAGAGGAACAGGAGGAACAGGAGGAGCAGGAGGAACACAAGGAAGCAGAGCAGGAGGAGGAACTTGAAATAGATATGGCACCAGCAATGGCACATGTAGCTGCCTGGGATGCCCTGGATGGCTTCATAATTGCACAATTTAGTTAGGTTGTATCATTCCATCCATATGATACCCAAATGCTGAACCTACATCCACACGGCCCACAACACCATAAAGCAATCCTAAAATGACCAAACCATTCCTGTCACACACACACATTGCTCGAGGTTAAGCACTGTCTTACCATTCACGCAAGACCACTTGTAAGCCAGTAGGCAAAAATGGACAAGATAGGAAAGTGGTGCAAATAAATAATTTTATGTGGCTCAAAAATTCAACAGAAACTTAAGCATCTAACATTTTAGAACAACAACAATTTATATTTATATAGCGCCTTTAACGTAGTAAAACTTCCAGGACGCAAATAACTTTTCGCCTGTGCGCGGCGCCGTTAAGCACTCCCACTAAATTCCGCGGGGGTTTAGCGGCAACGGTAACCATTAACACCCTGCTTCGCTGCACCGGCAATGACATAAGAACATAAGAACATAAGAAATAGGAGCAGGAGTAGGCCATGCTGCTCTACCACTTAATGTGATCATGGCTGTTCCAATCATGGACTCAGATCCACTTCCTGGCTCACTCCCCATGACCCCTTATTCCCTTATCGGTTAAGAAACTGTCTAACTCTGTCTTAAATTTATTCCATGATTAAGCTTCCACAGCTCTCTGATGCAGCGAATTCCACAGATTTACAACCCCCTGAGAGAAGAAATTCCTCTTCATTTCAGTTTTAAATGGGCGGCCCCTTATTCTAAGATTATGCCCACTAGTTCTAGTCTCTCTTATCAGTGGAAACATCCTCTCTGCATCCACCTTGTCAAGCCCCCTCATAATCTTATACGTTTCGATAAGATCACCTCTCATTCTTCTGAATTCCAATGAGTAGAGGCCCAACCTACTCAATCTTTCCTCATAAGTAAACCCCCTCATCCCCGGAATCAACCTAGTGAACCTTCTCTGAACTGTCTCCAAAGCAAGTATATCCTTTCTTAAATATGAAACCAAAACTGCATGCAATATTCTAGGTGTGGCCTCACCAATACCCTGTATAACTGGTCAGCAGGGATTTATGAAGGGGAAATCATGTTTGACAAATTTGCTGGAATTCTTTGAGGATGTAATGAACAGAGTGGATAAAGGGGAACCAGTGGATGTGGTGTATTTAGACCTCCAGAAGGCATTTGACAAGGTACCACATAAAAGGTTGCTGCACAAGATAAAAGCTCATGGGATTGGATGTATATATTAGCATGGATAGAGGATTGCCTAACTAACAGAAAACAGAGAGTCAGGATAAATGGTTCATTCTCTGGTTGGCAATCAGTAATAGTGAGACTGAGCAAGCCTGCCCTGTTGTTATACTCCATCCCCTTTGCAATAAAGGCCAAGCTTTCATTGGCCTTCCTGATCACTTGCTGTACCTGCATACTAAGCTTTTGTGTTTCATGCACAAGGACCCACAGGTCTCGTTGTACTGCAGCACTTTGCAATTTTTCTCCATTTAAATAATAATTTGCTCTTCTTTTTTTTCTGCCAAAGTGCATAACCTCACACTTTCCAACATCTGCCAAATTTTTGCCCACTCACTTAACATGTCTGTCTTTTTGCAGGCTTTTTTTGCCCTCCTCACACAGTGCTTTTCCTCCCATCTTTGTATCATCAGCAAACTTAGCTATGTTACACTCGATCCCTTCATCCAAGACATTAATATAGAAACATAGAAAATAGGTGCAGGAGTAGGCCATTCAGCCTTCGAGCCTGTACTGCCATTCAATTAGTTCATGGCTGAACATGCAACTTCAGTGCCCCATAGATTGTAAATAGTTGGGGTCCCAGCACTGATCCCTGCGGCATCTCACTATTACTGATTGCCAACCAGAGAATGAACCATTTATCCTGACTTTCTGTTTTCTGTTAGTTAGCCAATCCTCTATCCATGCTAATATATACCCCCAATCCCATGAGCTTTTATCTTGTGCAGTAACCTTTTATGTGGTACCTTGTCAAATGCCTTCTGGAGGTCTAAATACACCACATCCACTGGTTCCCCTTTATCCACTCTGTTCATTACATCCTCAAAGAATTCCAACAAATTGGTCAAACATGATTTCCCCTTCATAAATCCCTGCTGACTCTGCCTGGCTGAATTATGCTTTTCCAAATGTCCTGCTACTGCTTCTTTAATAATGGACTCCAACATTTTCCCAACCTCAGATGTCAGGTTAACTGGTCTATAGTTTCCTGCTTTTTGTCTGCCTCCTTTTTTAAATAGGGACGTTATATTTGCAGTTTTACAATCTGCTGGGAATTTTGGTAAATTACAACCAATGCATCCACTATCCCTGCGATGATGTTTTGAAAATCCATTTATGAACAACTGGTATTGCAGTTTCTGTGCTATTGGCTTTGCGACTGTTTCTCAACAACCTTTTCCCGCAGACCTTATCATAGTCACTCAAGAAATCCCTTATGCTTCAGGGGAATGTCTCTGAGCCATACATATCAGGAGGCTCCAATGAACCATCAAGCAGCCTTCATTAAATCATTGATTTATCCTGGAAATCCAAATAAAAAACTATTAGACTTGTATATGTCACAGAGAGCACAACACTAACTTGAAAGTGCCTGAAATGTTCCATGAACACATTATGTTGCAGCACCGAGGCATATCTTCTTGTTCCTGTGTCTCGGGCAGTTGAATTGCCTTGGCACAGTGGGCGGGTTATGTTAGTGGCATGGGGTCCTCCCTGCCCAAGATTCCTGTATTCGCTGTGCTCAAACAATTCAATATGCCCAAGTTCATGTATAGCCAAGATTGCCCCAATGACTCTTGTCTTTGTCTATGGAAACTGTGCCATCATTTCACTGACTTATAATAAGTGGGCTGATTCCGCGATTGGGCACTCTCAGCGATGAGCAGTGGTTGGGCGCAGTGTGAGTCTGCAGCTCATGATTTGTCATCCATTTGGAAAGAAAATCACAACTGGTGCTCCCTATGAGCATTGTTCCTCATTGGGAGCTCCCAATCATGGAATTGGGCTTATAAATAATAGCAATGTGTTTCGAGGATTGAAATGATTATGATACTCTTGTGGTGTTCCCTTATGTCAAAGAGAAAAATAAACTGAATGGAAAAATGGTAACAAAATTGAAAGTGTCTGTTGGAGGTAATGTATATATTTGTTTAATGTCGGTTTTTTCATTTTCCTTGTCTGCAGCTATCAAGAGTGAATAGAAAGAAAAAAACTTCATACAAACTTTTGACAGATGTGAAACTAACAAGCCTATAACATCAGTACACAGAGATAGTAGGGAACTGTGCCAAATAATGTTAAAGTGCCAGACAAATGTAATCATTTCTGTGCAGAAAGCAGAATAGAAAATAGTCTGATACATGAGCTTGCAGGCACATACTAGACAGTGTGGATTGCTAGTTTATAATCACATTTTTTTCAAAGCCACATACTAAATTTAAAAATACTTAAAACCAAGTGTAGCTGAAAAAAGTAATTATCCAATAGTCTAGAGCTGTAACTATTGATTGTATTAAGTAGAAATCAGGGTTAGATGAACTCACTTGTTATATAAGTTAGATAGATAGATACATACATACAAACATACATTGATGGATAGATGCATAGATGGATGATAGATATATAGACAGACAAACAGACAGATGAACTGTCACACAGACTGGAAAATTCCTTGATACTGCTCATGCTCCGCCTGCCTTATTTCACTGGAAGTGTGTCAGAAGCCCCGTTTCACACATAACCGAGATTTCCGCTGCAATTCTTGTGAAGTAACACTGGCGGAGCGGGAGCAGCACCAAGGAATTTCTCGGCTCTAATTTTTGTATCTTTATCAATAAATAAACTACAAAAGCAATTCAGAACCCTTCAAAATATCAAATATTGTTACTGAAGTACTGGTTCTATATGTATAAGACTGTAATCATGCATTTAGTGAGCGTGGCAGACCCAATTATGCAATAACTGTCCACTTAGACATGCTAATGTGATGAAACTGAGACTTGATGCAGATTGGAATTGTGAAGTGGTTTGAACTGGACAGTTTTAGTTTACTTTACAAAGCCATGCTGCATTTAATGGTTTAGAATGATCTATCACTTTATTGGGGCGCTGACAGTCATGCAGAGAGACATAACTTGAGAGAAATTTGGCAGATTAGCGCCTTATTTAGCCATGGAGGGGCAGTAATGCATCTAGAAATGCTTAACACCGAGAAATTTGCTTACGCTTTACCGGCGGCACAAAACGCTATCGCCTTGCTGCGTACTTTCAGTCAGATCACAACGTCAGTCCTTGTGTAACGACCCGCTAGCATCCTGCTCGCAAAATTAGGTGTGGCTGCCTCATTTAGAGTCTGCCCCTAATCAACTGAGAGAAACCATGCGGTCCCAACTTCCGTAGGCGATACCTGCAGGCTATTTAAAGGGAGGAGGAAGAACATTAATTGGAGGTCACATTGAATGCGAGGTTTCGACAGAGCATGGTGCGTGAATGTCTGACTTTGGAGCTGCAGATTTATCGGATATTACAGTCGTTTTAACTTGAGTTTAACAATTTCATGGGGGGATTACTAACTCGCCAGCATCGCCTTCCACATGCTCTAGTTAGGCAGCGTCAAGATAGGAGGGCTGTTGGCCATGTCAGCCATGAATGAGGAGAGCCCGTAGATGGATGGGCAGGAGGCATTAACCCCCACAGGTTTACTGACAGCTACGCTTATACCATGACCTGTCAGAAGAGCAGTGTGTCAGAAGGCTGCGCTTCTGAAAGAAGGTATTGGCAAAGATATGCCATCGCCTATAGGCAGACCTGCAGCCTCACAGCGGCACCAGGACTGCACTGCTCATCCCACTGAAGGTCACTCTGGCGCTGGCCTTCTATGGCTCCGGCTCCCTCCAGACTGCATCAGGTTACATATGCAGTATCTCTCAATACACTGCACATCGCTACATCCGTGACATTACACAGGCTCTCTACACCCAAAGAATGGACTTCATAACATTCCCAATGAGCAGGGAGAGCCAGAATGAGTGGGCATATGGGTTTGGCAGGATTGCGGGCATCCCAAGGGTTCAAGGAGGCCCTGCGAGCTCCATTTGAGAATGCTGAGGTATTCAGAAACCGAAAGAAATACCACTCCCTGAATGCGACCACACGCAGCACATCCTTGCAGTGAATGCCCACTATGCAGGGAGCACACATGATGCATTCATTCTGCGTGAGAGCACTGTGTCATGAATGTTTCAGCCACCATGGGAAGGGCTCACTGGCTGCTCATGGACAAAGGTTGCGGCCTAGCCACCTAGCTAATGACTCCCCTCCGCAAACCCACCACCCAAGCGGAGCATCGCTACAATGACGGCCATGTGGCCACCCGCAACAGTAACAGACAATAGGGGTGCTGAAGCAACAATTCCGATGCCTGGACCGATCTGGAGGCAGCCTTCAATACTCCCCTCAACAGGTGTCACTATTCTTTGTGGTGTGCTGCATGCTGCACAACTTGGCCGTAATAAGGGCCCAGCCATTGCCAGTAGGGATTGCAGCCCCAACTCAGGAGGAGCAGAAAGAGGAAGAGGAGCCTGCCGAAGCCCCAAATGGCCAGCCACACGTAGAGGAGGAGCAGCATAAAGAGGATGACAGCCATCTGTGTTTGCATGGCTCACTCTGTGACTGACTCAGCACAGACTGAGTCTGAAATGCAGCAGCCTGTGAGTTGCTGTCAGCAATCATTGACGGCATCACATCACAAAGTCATAAGAACATAAGATCATAAGAATTAGGAGCAGGAGTAGGCCATTTGGCCCCTCGAGCCTGCTCCACCATTCAATAAGATCATGGCTGATCTTCTAACCCAACTCCACTTTCCTGCACTCTCCCCATATCCCTTGATTCCCTTAATATTCAAAAATCTATTGATCTTTCTCTTGAATATACTCAAAGACTGAGCCTCCACACCCCTCTGGGATAGAGAATTGCAAAGATTCACCACCCACTGAGTGAAGAAGTTTCTCCTCATCTCAGTTGTAAATGGCTGACTCCTTATTCTGAGACTGTGACCCCTGGATTTAGACTCCATAGCTAGGTGAAACATCCTCCCTACATCTACCCTGTAAGAATCTTGTATGTTTCAATTAGATTACCTCTCATTCTTCTAAACTCTAGATAATATAGGCCTAGTCTACACAATCTCTCCTCATAGGACAATCCCCCCATCTCAGGAATCAGTCTGGTGAACCTTTGTTGCACTCCCTCTATGGCGTGTATATCCTTCCTTATGTAAGGAGACCAAAACTGTACACAATACTCCAGATGTGGTATCACCAGGGCCCTATATAATTGCAGTAAGATGTCTTTATCTTATACTCATCCTCTTGTAATAAAGGCCAACATACCATTTTCTCTCCTAATTGCTTGCTGTACCTGCATGTTAACTTTCAGTGATTCGTGTACAAGGATACCCAGGTCCCTCTGAACACCAACATTTCCCAATCTCTCACCATTTAAAAAAAACTCTGCTTTTCTTTTTTTTCTACCAAAGTGGATAACTTCACATTTCTCCATTTTATTCCATTTGCCATGTTCTTGTCCATTCACTTAGCCTTGAAACCTCTTTGCATCCTCCTCACAACTTACATTTCCATCTAGCTTTGTATCATCAACAAACTTGGATATATTACATTTGGTCCCCTCATCCAAATCAATGATATAGATTGTGAATAGTTAGGGCCCAAGCACCAATCCTTGCGGTACCCCACTAGTTACAGCCTGCCAAACTAAAAATGACCCGTTTATTCCTACTCTCTGTGTTCTGTCTGTTGTCCAATCCTCAATCAATGCTAATATATTACCTCCAATCCAATGAGCCCTAATTTTGTTTAATAACCTCTTGTGTGGTACCTTATTTAATGCCTTCTGAAAATCCAAATACACCACATCCACTGGGTCCCCCTTCTATTAGTTACAATCTCAAAAATCTCTAACAGATTTATAAAACATGATTTTCCTTTCATAAATCGTGCTGACTCTGCCCAATCCTATTATTATTTTATAAGTGCTCTGTTACCGCGTCCTTAATAATAGATTGTAGCATTTTCCCGACAACTGATATCAGGCCAACTGGTCTGTAGTTCCTCATTTTCTCTCTCCCTCTTTTCTTAAAATAGCAGGGTTACATTAGCTACCTTCCAATTTGCAGCAATCGTTCTAGAATCTACAGAATTTTGGAAGATGACAACCAATGTATCCACCATCTCTCTAGCCACCTCTTTCAAACCCGTAGGATGTAGGCTGTCAGGTCCAGGTGATTTATTGGCTTACAGTCCCATTACTTTCACCAGTACTATTTTTTTACTAAAAGTAATTTCTTTCAATTCCTCATTCTTGCTAGACCCTTGGTTCTCCACTATTTCTGGAAGGTTTTTTAACGTCTTCTTCCGTGAAGACAGACACAAAGTATTTGTTTAATTTCTCTGCCATTTCCTTATTCCCCATTATAATTTCTCCTGTCTCAGCCTGTAAGGGACGCACATTTATTTTCCCTAATCTTTTCCTTTTTACAGACATATAGAAGTCCTTGCGTGGCTTCGGCCTGTGCTGTGATAGCTGCTGCCACATCAATCATGCCACGCGCCATCAGTTCTGGCACTCCACTGTCGCTGGTTGAATCCATATCCCTCTGTAAGCAGGCAAGGATGGGTTTGTTGGACTGCTGAGAGGCATGAGCAATACTTGCGATGACCTCCTCCAACCTCAGAGCAAGTGCATCCATGCTCTGCAGGATCTTCTCCAAGGCAACCACAAGCTTGCCGTGCATTTGCATGGACCCTTTGGATATAGCCTTCAAGTCCTGGTCCACATCTGACTGTGTCTGAGCAGAACTCATGGACCAACCCACCCTCCGTGGAGATGGCCCCCAAGCTTCCCCTCATGCTGGGCAATGCTGCAGGCCACTGGGGCCAGGAGCATCAGCCTCTTCAAATCCAAGAAATGTTGGCTCTTCCACCAAGATGGCATCCCCACTCAGTGCAACTGATGGAGGGTCCCGCTCTGTCACCTAACTTTCGCCACCTTCCTCATCATCTCCCCCGTCAGTCGACACGGGCAGGCTGCTGTATCTCTGGCTCTTCATCTGTAAGCACAAAGCAACAGAACTGTGGTTAGCAGCAGGGGAGCGGGCAGGGAGGGAAGAATAATGTGGCATTGGACATTTATATGTAAAGGGGGTAGGGCATTTGCTATCCAGGGTCAAGGATATCACAGAAATCCCAAAGGGCATTCACATCCCGTCGCTGTCCACACTGACTGCTACCACACCAAGTGGTGTGCCCATGAGGGCGGACGCTCGCACGTCCACCTCAGTGAGGTCCTGTATGTCAGGTTCCCTCCACCGGTGCACTGCTGCTCTCTCCTGTTGTAAGCCAGTTTCGCCTGCAATAAGAAATACAAGAAGGTGTGAGTAATTGTGCAACTCATCATGTGACACATGTGCCTTCCATAGTTGATTAGATGCTCGCGCTGGCAACTGTGCAGATGTCCATTTTAATCTGCATGGCTGCGCAGAGGGGGATGTTTGAACTGTGGGATTAGGTGAGAACCACCAAAGACTAGTGCTGAGGCTAAAATATTATGAATGCATATCAAAAGTGGAACAGTATTGCGAGGAGTTGTGAGGCTGAGTAGGGAACAAGACGGTGAGCAATGTTTGGATGGGCAGGGCATGGCTGGTGAACTGAGCCTGAGCTTTTATGGTGGCTTCACCAATGAAGATGATGGTCTGGTACACATAGAGAAGGAGCAGATACTGGAAAGACTTTACACTGTGTGAGACAGTGAGGTTCACATTATTGCATTGCAACGTTAAGAGAAAAGGTACTCACCCTGACAACCCTTGTGAGATCGTTGAACTTCTTACGACATTGTGTCACCATTCTGGCCACTGTGTTCCTCGTGTTGGGCCACCTCTCTCCGAAGCCTTCGAAACACTTGTCGAACGGGCCTCCTTCCACGTGGAAGCTGTAGCACGCGCCACCGCCTCTCAATAGTCTCGATTAAGGTGTCAACGGCCGTGGCTGAGAAGCAGTATGCGTGTTGGCGTCCTTCCTGCTCCTCCATTTTCCCGCTCTGCTAAGAGTGATAGTTGGAATAGCGCAAGCACAAATTTATCTGACTAGCCCTTTTAGAATCGGCTTTCCCTGGGATGTATAGTGGACTTCAGAGCATGCGCAACTCTTCTTCAATTTTTAGCAATCCAATTTTCGGTTCCACCACCAAAGGAGAAGTGTGGAATGCCTGATTTAGTGTTCCCTTTCCCTCTTGCTGCGTTTCAACCTAACTTCCCTGTTGGCAGCGCAAGCTGTTCGCGGGCACTATAATTACCGCCCTGACACGATTACTTACGGAGCAATTCTCCAATTCGCAACAGCTTCCTTCCAGCTCGGCGCGGCGTGTAGCGATATGCGGGGGGCGGGGCCAAACGTGGCACCGATTCTGAGACTGCAGGGGGGCGGGGCTAGGTCGGAGAAGAAGACGTCATGCTGGCAGCCCTGCGCGTGCGCACTGGAGCATGCGCGCATGCGCAGTGCGTGACAAACATTGGCACTCGGCCATTTTTAAAGGTAAATGAGGAAAAGTGCTGATTTTTTAGTGGAGCTGTGGAAAGGCTTGTGAGTGAATTTTGGTGATTTTTTTTGTGCCATCAAGGAGTGCTTTTAGCAGCACTGTTGAAGAAATCACCTGCTGAAATCAGTGAGTACTGCTTTTTGCTGCTCAGCTTCCAGAACAAGTGCTGCATAGGTGCATGCAAAATAAGGACTGTGTGTTTTGAAAAATAAGAATGTCAATTCAATACAGTAATGGAACAATGTCCACCAAGAACAAAGAATTTCTTGCATGAGGAAGTGGAGATATTAGTGAATGTAATTGAGCAGAAATGGCAGGAGCTAGATACCAGCAACAGAGGTCGCATAAAAGTGCCACCTAAAGAAATGAAGAAATGCTGGAACTAAGTTGCAGAAGATTACTGCGCAGTGGTGCATACCAGGAGATCTGGAAGCCAGTGTAAAAAGAAATGGCATGACCTTGGTCAAGTAGTTACTGTAAGTAATATTTTCATTTTTTAATGGAATCGTAATTGTAAATGTGACTATCTGTATGTCCCACCCTGCAGAAAGACGCACTTTGTAAAAAGTTATATTTTAAGCTTTGCAGAAGAAATTGGCCCACAACAAAAGGGAAAGAACTCGAACAGGAGGAGACCCGCCAAATCTGCATCCACTGACACCCTTGGATCAGAGGGTAGCTGCGATGATGAGTCGTACATGGAGAAAAGCAATCAGTACAGCACAAGCTGGGCCCGCACGCGAGGTCCTGAAAATGCACCGTGACCCTTCAAATCAACCTGCTGCCTGGTCTGCTATGTGTGAGAGGTCTCATGCCACCCATCCTGCCCCCTCCTCTGTTACTAAACATTTGACTGTTCTGATATATTTTGCAGAAGATGATGATGATGATGCCAACCCTGAAGATCCTGAAGATCCAGAACAAGAACCAGAAGAACCAGATGCGGATGATCCAGGCTGGCTGCAGGCGGCGATGACTGAAATGTCTTCAGGGGAGACCTTCCAAATTAATATTTATGAGCCCACATTAGTGGGCATCATAGTTTCAATCTCTTGCATAGGTTCTGATTCCACCTTCCATGATTTTGATTCAGATGCTGTGGGTCCCAGTGGTGCTGCTGGTGTAATCCAGCAGTTTACAGCCAGTGGCTCACCGTCCGAGCCTGCGCCTCCCACTCGCATAGGTTCTGGTTCCACCTTCCATGGTTTTGATTCCGACGTTGCAGGTCCCAGTGGTGCTGCTGATATAATGGAGCAGTTTATACCCACTGACCCACCATCCCAGCCCATGGCTCCCATTCTAGTGCTGCCGTTTGGAACATCGAGCGTACCACCATCCCCGCCCGCGGCTCCCAGTGCAGTGGTGCCACAAGGCAGACCCAGGCAGAGGAGAAGGAGATTGGAGACACGCTATCCTGAGATGCAGCATGCAACAGATGCGGCTCAGGTTGTTGCATTGGGTGTGGAGACCAATGAGTTTACCTGATCACTCGTGGGCAGCGTCAGTGCAGTGGGTGAAGAGGTAACAGTACTGATGGGAGAAATAGCAGTAATGACACAGGAAATGAGGGAGGGAATGTCCGAGGGAGTGCATTCGATGGCACTGGCCGTCAGGGAGGGCATGATGCAAGTGACGGCACAGGCCCTCATGGAGGTAGCTGTTGCAATAAGGGCACACAGCCTGACCAATCAAATGACACCCCCATGAAGATGTGAACATTCACCGATCGCAGAGCCGTCAGGCATCAGTAATTGAAGCGTTCACGGATGAGCTGCTGGCACAGGGCTCGAGCAATCATTATAGGAGCACGATGGACCGTCCTCCTCCGACCTCGTGCTCCGGCATTAGGCAATTGCATGCTTTCCTGATCGTTGTCATCATCCTCATCCTGTTCGTCCAGAATTACTATTATCAGGCACTGGCCCTTCATGTGGGTCTTCTGGTTCCATGACCAGCTCCTGCTGCCTCATGATGGCTAAGTTATGCAGCATGTAGCACACAACAGTGAAGTGACCGACAATCTGAGGAGAGTATTGCAAGTGGCCTCCAGAATGGTCCAGGCATCGGAAACGCTGTTTCAAGATGCCAATGGTCCTCTCTATGATGCTGCGCATCGCAATGTGCGCCATGTTGTATTGATGGTCAGTTTCCGTCCATGTTATGCGTAGGGGCGTCATGAGCCAGGTGGCCAGGCCGTACCCTTTGTCTCCCAGTAGCCAGCTCTGCCCTTCTGATTGCTGTTCAAACATGTCAGATATAATGCCGTCGCGTAGGATAAACGCATCATGGGTGCTGCCAGGGTATCTCACTGACATGATGCGCTGCTTGTCATCACGCACGGGCTGCACATTAATGGAATGGAAACCTTTTCTATTCCTGTACTGCTCGGAATCCTCCACAGGTGCTCGTAAGGAGATGTGGGTACAATCAATGCAGCCCTGTACCTTTGGGAAGCCAGCAATCCTGGAGAAGCCCACAGCCTGTCATGCATTGCTTGTGCAGTCATTGGGAACTTGATGAAGTCATTCCTCCTCGCATACAGTGCAGCCGTGATCTGGTAAACGCAGGCATGTACTGCACGTTGAGAGATGTCGCACACATCTCCAGTTGTAGCTTGAAACGATCCCGAGGCATAGAAGGCAAGTGCAGCTGTTACCTCCACTTCAACAGACAAGGCAGTCGGCGTTCTGATTCTGGGCTGCAAATCTGCTATCAGCATATCACAGATCTCAACGAGAACTTCTCTGTGGAAACGCAGCCTTTTGACACAATCAGCCTCGCTCATGTCCAGGTACGAACGCCTGGCTCGATATTGCCGACGTGGGTAAGGTCTCCTATGGGCTATGAAATTCCTGGTGCGGTGAGCTCGAATCAATTCTCTCCTATGCAGTGAATTGATAGCGAACCATTGCATAATCCGTGGTGTTCTTAATGCAGCACCCATATTTGAATTACAAATTTAACTATTAAACTTGCTGGCTAGCTGGCTGGCTCTCCCTCCCGGTGCTTTGTACGCCTCCCCTGTCTCCTGGCCGAATGGCCTGCAGCCTATTAAAATAATTGCGCAGCTCTGGAGGCTGCTGTGCTGCCTGTATGACTTGCCTGACAACCGTGTCCCGCCCCTGTCTCTGGCCGAACGACCCAAATCACTGCATAGCTCGGGAGGCAGCTGTACTGCCGGTGTGGCCCGAACTGTGTCCCGCCCCTGTCTCCTGGCCGAGCGACCCAAATCACTGCGCAGCTCGGGAGGCTGCTGTGCTGCTGCTGCTGCTGCTTCAGACGGGTAGGAAAATTCAATTTTTTTATTATTTGTTTTTATTTATCAATGATTATTCAGGATTGCTCTTTATTTGTAGAAGTGAAACTGTTAAATGCTTGTAAAATTTAATTACTTCCCTTCCCCCCCACCTCCCCCCCCACCCCCCCCACTGCATCTCTCGTTCCCTATGCCTGATTTGTAACCTGCGCCTGATTTGTAAGTGTAGGCAAGGTTTTTCTGAGCATACAAAAATCTACACTTACTCCATTCTAAGTTAGTTTGAAGTAAGTTTTTACTGCCTAAACTTGCAAAACAGGCGTAAGTGGCTGGACACGCCCCCTTTTGAAAAAAAAAATCTGTTCGACAATGAAACTGTTCTAACTCACTCGAACTGGAGCAAATTAAATGCCGAGAATTGCAATTTCTAAGATGCTCCATTCTAAACTAGTTGCTCTAAAAAAATAGGAGCAACTCAGGCCGAAACTTGAACCTGTATACCTGTACACCACATCACTATGAATCACTGTTGCAGTAAAATGAGGTAGAGTCAGTAATTGAAATAAAGCAACCAACCATATAGTGAATCTCTTCAATTGTTACTCTTTCCCTTTTTGAAGAACAAAATTGAATGATACAGACTTGCTGCAAATCTATGTATCAGAATCTATAAAAAGAATAGAGCTACATGCCAAGAAATATTCCCTCATTGAATGTTATCAGTCAAGTGAATGATTAAAAAAAAACTTGTCATGATCTGCCAGTCAATAAAGCATAAAGTCTCTGATGGAAACATTCAGAAACTACAGTAGTTATCATAGATATCTTCATAAATACCTAATGTAAAACCCAAGCAGAACGAATGAGAAAATACTGATCAGTCTTTTGACAGTCAAGGAACATTACTGATGCCTTATGTCATGATAAGCATATGCAAAAAGAAACAAAAAAGAACTTGCATTTATATCATGCCTTTCACGATCTCAGGATGTCCCAAAGTACTTTACAACCAAAGAAGTCCTTTTGAAGTAGAGTCACTGTTGTAATGTGGGAAATGCGGCAGCCAATTTGCACACAGGAAGCTCCGACAGAACATCATCATCATCATAGGCAGTCCCTATGAATCAAAGGAGACTTGCTTCCACTCCTGAAGTGAGTTCTTTGGGGCTGAACAGTCCAATACGAGAGCCACAGACTCTGCCACAGGTGGGACAGATAGTCATTGAGGGAAGGGGTGGGTGGGACTGGTTTGCCACACGCTCTTTCCGCATGCTCTCGGCGTTGAGACTCAAGGTGCTCAGCACCCTCTCGGATGTACTTCTTCCACAGGGAGGTCTTGGGCCAGGGACTCCCAGGTGTCAGTGGGGAAGTCGCACTTTATCAGGGAGGCTTTGAGGGTGTCTTTGTAGCGTTTCCGCTGCCCACCTTTGACTCGTTTGCTCTTCTTCGATATAGTGCCATGTGATCAGTTACGTCCATTTGAGAGAGCAGATGGGACCTCGGTTTAACGTCTCATCTGAATGTAGATTAAAACTGACAGCAATGGCTGATTTATGCACTAAACTAGAAACTCCGGAGGTGTCAGCGATCTTAAATACATAGATAACATTCTGGAGGTACGCAGAAAATCCATTCATTTCTCTAAAACCTATTTTTTTTAGATTGGAGTCTTGTTTGGCTTTGCATATGAAATCTAAGTCTAGAAAATGGAATTTGTTGAGTGGATCACACTTTTGTTTGCTTTATACAGATGGTGTACTCATAAAAGAAAGATTACCAGTGATGCACATTTCAGATACATAAGATAGATATAGAAGAAAGCAGCTGTAACAGAAAACATGTGCACACCCTGATATAAATCTCTCAATGTGAGCCGACATATTTAACCTGAAAACAATGCTCTTTGGTGTCTGAAAGAATACTTCCACATGTTGAACCTACGCTTGAAAGATGAGAGTTCTAATAAAGTACCTTTAAGTGAGTATGTGACATCACTGATGCATCCAACCTGATAAATTCTACCCAACAACCCTCTCCAATCACAGGAATCTTTAAGCAAATCAAAGGCAATAAGCTGTATTGCAATAGACAGTAAGAAATTTGAAATATTGGGGTTTTTGTAGTCTGTAATTCACCAGGAACTATTTTTGGTTGGAGGCAAAGATGAGTATTTTAAAGAAAACCTGGTATGCTAAAACCTATGTGTAAGAAAATATGCATTCGTTGAAAAAAGAACTAAAGGACAACCTGACTTTTTGAGATTCGAGACATGTAAAATGAAACAATTTTTTTCAAAGATTTATCATGGTATGGACGTTTTTAGTTCTATCAGTAAAGGGTTAAGGACCAGCTGCACTTACAGAAGAATGTTCCAGCTGATTGTAATGCTCAAGGAAGGTGCTCAGCCATGCTATTCAATTCAAGTATAAATATTTTGTGTAATTTTGCTCAAATATATTTTTCATTGGCAATTTGTTTTGAATTTAAAAGACAGTTATTTAAATTCACTGGGTCCCAGTCACATTATTGAAGATATTTATCAGCTTGTTGTTTCATATAAGAGAGTCTGTCTTTAGCTTTCAAAGAGAAAATTGACACATAGCTTCCACAGATAGTGAAGAAAGGAAAAGAACTGCCACATAATAAAAAATGCTTATAGTTTAGCATAGCAGCTATAAACTATTTTGATTTTCTGCTACACAAGGGGGGAGAAATTCGATTGCGCCTCTGTTGCGGCATTAACCCAGATGGAGCGCTAAGTTTGGCGCCTTGAAAAAGTTTGCTCCTCCCGCCAAGAAATTTGTCGGAATCAGACAAAGAGCTGAAGGTGGCGCAAAATCAGCTGTTCCACACTTGACTTGGATGGTCGCTAACGAAAATGCCAGCAGAAAATTTATCTCCGATTGTGATCCTGGGAAAAGCCGAGTCTTAAAGGCATGGCATGTTAAGTATGCACATGTGCAGCTCCAGCTCCTCACTGACCTTAGAATGAGAAAATGGAAGAGCAGGGAGGAAGGCAGAGAGAGCACCGCTTCTCAGCCACTGTGCTTGAGGCCTTGTTGGAGGCTGTGGAGAGGCACAACAATGCCCTGCATCCTGGAGGGGGATGAAGCCCATCTTCACGGGTGTTCAGGAGGCTGTGGACGGAGGTGGTCCAGCATGTCTCTGCTCATGACACGGTGCTCAGGACAGTGACACAATGTCACAAGAAATACAACGACCTCAATAGGGTCGTCAGGGTGAGTAACCTTTATATTAACCTTGCAATGCATTCATGTGAGCCTCACTGTCTTACACAATGTAAAAGCTTTACACTGCCTACCCCTTCACTATGTGTACCAGGCCATGCTCCTCATTGCTGGAGAAACGCTCAAATATCTCTAATGCCTCACCATACATGCCATGCCCATCCAAGCATCTCTCCCCTTCTAGCTCCCAACTCCGTCTGATGACACCCACAAACACCCTTTAACTCTCCATATGTTGCCTTCAGCCCATTACCTACTGGGAGCTCTTTGTCCCCAAATCCCACCTTTGATACATCCACTGTGCGCTGCCATGCAGGCTGAGATGCAGAGATTCACACCTCGTGACATTAGTATTGAGTCACTTACTGCAGACACATATGGCACACGAGTAACTACAGAGCCACTGTCAACTTTTTGTTTTGGTCATTGCAGACCAAACTCGCCCACAACAAGTGAGAGCAGCAGCAGACGGGAGGTGGGGAGCCAGACCTCCAGGACCTCACTGCCATCGAGGAGCGAGTATCCGCTCTCCTGGGCGCACCAGTCGGGGTGGTGGCAGTGTGTGAGGCAGAACGTGGGTACACTTGCTGTGAGTGTGGCGGAGGCCGCCTCCAGCATTGCCCATGCCTCTCGCCAGTCCACTGAGACCATCCTTGCCCATCTAAACCGGGAAGCAACCTAAGAGAGCGTGTGCTATGGTTGATGTGGCAGCAGCAATGACATCACAGGCCGAAGCCACGCAAGACCGTCATGCTGTTATGCAGACACTGGTTGCTGGTATGCAATCTCAGAATGCAGTGTTTCAAGTGCACCCTGCGTTTATGCAGTCTCAGAGTGCTACCATGCAAGCACTGTCTGCCGCTATCCTCTCTGTCATCCCCACAGTTGGATGGGGAACAGATGCTGCTACAGCATTTCAGCAATCTGTGGTAGCACATGTTGCTCCTGATGCTCTGGCACCACCCCGGAGGACTGTCAGTGTGCCATAGGAAATGGAAGGTGCTGTCCTTTCTCACGATGACAGCCTTGGCACCCACCACAGCCTGCACCTAAGCCATCCCACACTGCTACCTTCCATGGCCACAGCTGATCCAGGGCGTCCATTTAGGTCATCTGTCCTGACTGCCTCAAACACACAGCAGCCCTCAAGCAGCCTTGCTGCAGGCACTGAGGCTACATTGAGGAAGAGCAGTAGACATGTTGGGGGTGAGGCAGAGGGATGGGAAATGCCAGCCTAAAACCCATTGAGCAAATATCTCCCCATGGCACCTCTGAAAAAATTAATCAACTCTCATGTTGTTTGTTTAATTTGAAGGGGCGGATGCTCCATTTTGTTTTATTTGAGGGTCTGGCACCTCAGTGAAAATGTCATCAACTCTGATGTTTCTTTGTTTTCTTTGAAAGGGCGGGTGTTCCATGTTGTTTTATTGGAGGGTGTGGGGTTTTTGGGGTCGTTCCAGCAATGTTTGTTAAATAAACTCCGAATTTTACCGTTTCCTTCAGCCACTGATGTATGACTGTGGACTTGTGACGGAGATGTGGCATTATCGTGGCACAATGCGCAGTCATTATTAGCTACATCCCTCAGCTCCCTCCATTTCATTAAACCGATCCCTTATAAGCCACCACCGAATAGCCCTGCCGCTGCCAACATTTGCATGCTGCCTCCTCTGTAACTGCTGCTGGTCCTCATCATGTTGCTGGACATTCAGGGCATCTCCAGACTCCTGTTCCTCTTTTTCCTCCTCCTCCCCTACGTCCTCCTCCTCCTGAGGTGGGCCTGCAATCCCCACTGGCAAGGCCTGCACCCTCATGATAGCTAAGTTGTGCAGCACAATGCATCACAGCACAAAGAATAGTGAGATCTGTTGAGGGGAGTATTTAAGGCTGCCTCCAGAGTGGTCCAGGCATCGGAATCTCTGCTTCAGCAGCCCTATTGTCTGTTCTATGATGTTGCGGATGGCAACATGGGTCTCACTGCAGTGGTCCTCCGGCTCTGTGGTGGGGTTGCAGAGGGAGTCAGACCGTATCCCTTGTCCCCGAGCAGCCAGCCTCGGCCTTACTATGGTGGCAGAAACAGTTGGTGTGCGACTACATGTAGCGCATCCTTGCAGTCAATGCCCGCTAGACTGGAAGTGCTCTCCGAGAGGTTAAACGCATCATGTGCACTTCCAGTCGAGCAGGCATTGACTGCGAGGATGTGCTACATGTGGTTGCACACCAGCTATACATTTAGGGAATGTTATCCCTTTCAGTTTCTGAATACCTTTGCATTCTGGAATTGTGCTCACAAGGCCACGTGCATGCAGTCAATTGCTCCTTGCACCCTCGGGAAGCCCGCCACCCTGGCAAACCCACATGCACGCTCATGCTGTTTTTCCCTGGTCATCGGAAAAGTAATGAAGTCCATTTGTTGGGTGTAGAAAGTCTGTATGATGTCGCAGATGCAACGATATGCTGCAAATTGTGAGATGCTGCATATATCCCCTGATGCAGCCTGGAAGGAGCGAAAGGCATCGAAGGTGTTAGATCTCTTAATTTCCAATGAAATACGAACTCCGATTGTAGTTTTAACTTCTTTATTTTTGGCAGACAGCAGTAACAAGTTCTTGGCTTTAAGCCAGGTCTTTGTCCTTCTGGGACCACATGGTCAAAATGGCTGTACTTATACCTGGATCAATTTACAGAAAAGAACTCGCCTGCTTTGACCTTATTGGCTCAATTAATAGTCTTTTAACCTTTTAATTGGCTCGCTACCCAAGGGTCCTAAAATGTCAAGTTGTTTGATGCCTTAATGCAACATGCTGAACTGCATGTAGCAGCCTTGACTTGGGGGTCTATGAATTTTCACAGTCTGTCTAAATGCAGCCTGTTTGAATTCTCTATCAATCCCCCCTTTGATTCTTTCACAAACTGAATCATAAAACATCAGGTATCACTGGTTAAACATTCGACAAAATAATTTCATACATGTTAATAGAGTTTCCTTCTAAAATTTGTTGATGTGTTTCACCACATGTCCGGACTAGTAGCTTCCACACAAATTTACACCAACCCGAGTTCCATCGTGGCCACAATGGAAGTCTGGTTTTGGTAGTTTAATTAACCTTATTCCAATTTAATCCAAATCAATATCTTAGTTCAACCAGTAAACAACCTTCCCTTAAGCATAACATACTCCTGTGCCACGTACAGATGGTCTGCTGGGACCTGCAAGGTGTCTCACCTGTGGGACAGCAGCTACAGCCGCCTGGTCGCAACAACATTTAATCAACATAAACAAACAATATAAAAGTAAAACAATTACAACAAATAGAATTAAACCTTCCACCAATGAAGTTCCTATTGAACCTAGCCATTCAGTGGCTCCACTCCACAAAGTGAATGATGGGGGTTGCTTAAGTTTTTCTACCTCCTTTTGGATATGCTCCGTTAAGTGGGTAATTTCTTCGGAGCTATCTGGGATATATGTGCAACACTCAGTTCTGAGTAGGGTGCAAGTACCTCCCTTTTCAGCCAGGATGTAATCAAGGGCCAGTCTATTCTGGAGGGCTACTGTGTGGATTGCTACCATTTCTGCATTGATTTTAACTAGGGCCTCTGAGGTATCATTGGCTACTCGTTCCACAACGGATGCCATGTTAATGGATTCCCTTGCCAGTTTGGCGGTCCCATACCCAGGGATCAGAATGGCAAAGAACCTCTCTGTTTCTGTGATAGCTCTCTTAGGACGGTGTAAATGTTCTGACAGTGACTTTATATGATACATATAAGGCACAATGTAGGCTAAATAGCAGGATCCCATCCAATTCTGGGGCAGCCAAGGGTAGGCCTTGTGGCCACACACCCAATAGGTGCCATTATATGCAATGAATGTTAGCTGTTTCTTTGTCAGCAACACTCCGGGGCCTGTCCAGGCTTTTCCAGCTGTTTTATTCAGAATCCCCGTTACGTTAAAAATTCCCACATCAGCCCAGTTTGGACGGTTCCGTGGCTTGATTATATTATAATTCCGCGAGCAGTTACTATACCCCATATTTTGGCCTCCTTTGATGTTTCTAATCAGACAGACCGATTCCCCCGGTCTTCCTATTCCCGTTGTATTAGTGATAACAAAAAATGGGGGCCGTTTGGAATTATTGTAGCACGGTTGGTATCCCCCTTCAAAGGTAGTCAGATTGTAACCTGCTGACTTCCATTTACGTGCCCAGTTTTCCGTATCCTGAAACGCATTGCCTGCTTTGTTTTGATTAATTATCCATTCAGCCATTTCCGAGATATTCAAGGGAACTGGCCTCAAGGGAATCCCTCCCTTTGAGTGAATAGGAATATGCGCACACACCCAACAACTAGAAATGTTACCTTGTTTGGCATAAATGTATGACATATATAAAAAGGTATTTACATGTAATTCCCTTGCTACCCTACTATTTCCCTTTTGTGCAGAAGGTCGGCTAGTAAGAAGTAGGCCTATGCCTAGAAGACCTACAATCAATAATACAGTAAATCTATACATTTTCGCAAAAAGTAATTGTCCTTATTAGATTTCAGCTTCAGTTACGGGTGCTCGTTTAACGTGTGAGGCGTGGATCCAGGCTTTCTTTCCTTGGACTTTAACAGCTGCCTGGGTGGTTAATAACACTTGATAAGGTCCCTCCCACTTGGCACCCAAAGGTTCTTTATGCAACTTTTTCACATACACCCAGACTCCCGGGATGATGTCGTGTCCTCCTTCGGGTGGATTACCCCAAGCTGCCGATACCTGTCGGGAAACAGAACTAATAGCATTGGTTAAGTTCTGACAGTATGATAACAAAGTGTCACTCATTAAGTGAACATCAGCTTTCCGTAAATCGATAGTTCCTGGCAGCGACATGGGTCTTCCTGTTATAATTTCAAATGGGCTTAGACCTGTAGTTCTGTTCGGGGTTGCCCTAATCTACATAGCACTATTGGTAGTGCCTGGGGCCATGGTGTTCCTTCTTGGTGATATTTGGCAAGCCATTGTTTCAGAGTTTGATTCATTCGTTCTACTTGTCCTGATGATTGTGGATGATAAGGACAGTGTAAATCCCACGTAATGTTCAGTAACCTACAGACTTCTTGGCAGACAGCACCTGTGAAGTGTGTTCCCTGATCTGAGTCAATGCTACTCGGGACTCCCCATCGGGGAATGTAATCCTTACACAAGACCTTTGCAGTGTGATTGGCTGTGGCTCTTTTAGTTGGGACAGCTTCTACCCATCTAGAGAATCTGTCGACCATGACAAGAATGTTAGTGTATCCTTGGCATGAAGGAAGAGATATATAATCAACCTGCAGATGCTGGAATGGTCCGACAGGGGCAGAGGGCCTCAGTTGGGGCATTACCGTGATGGGTCCAGAATTATTTTTCTGGCAGACCACACAGCGGTCTGTTACCAGCTGGGCATGTTTTTTAAATCCCCGACCCCACCAGCTTTTCTGGAACCGTGCCGTCATCTGTTGTGAGGCCAAGTATCCCCATGAGTGGATCTGTTGGGCTAAAAAAGGCATAAGCGCTTGTGGCGCGACTGGCTTGTCGGTAACTCTTTGTCTCCAGACACCATCTTCACACAGCTTAATTCCTGCCTCAATCCATGTCCATTTTTCCTCTTGGGAGCACTCGCCTTGCATTGTTTGAAGGTCTCGTGTCAGAGTCCTGAGTGCTTTCAATCTGCACATCTGTGTTGGTTCTTCTGGAGGAACGGCCTGTGAGGCGGCATCTTTAGTTGCCTGGTCGGCTAGGGCATTTCCCTGTGCTTCTGTGGTATTTTCCTTGGTATGAGCCTTACACTTCAGGATGGACACTTCCTGAGGTAATTGTATGGCCTCCAGTAAGTCTCGGACTTCTTTTCCATTTCGGATAGGTGTACCAGCAGCAGTGAGGAATCCTCTTTTCCGCCATAACATACCAAAGTCGTGAGCGACTCCAAAAGCATAACGCGAATCTGTGTAGACATTAGCTGTCTGTCCTTCTGCTATTCGACATGCTTCTGACAGGGCCCGTAATTCGGCCTGTTGTGCTGACGTTCCTGATGGTAAACATCCTTTTGCCACTACCTCATATAAGGTTGTAACTGCTCATCCTGCTTTTCTGGTACCATTGTCAACAAAGGAGGAACCATCTGTAAACATGATGAGGTCTGGGTTGTGCAGAGGCTCCTCTGCTGCTAAGGCTGCTTCTTCTGTTTCTTTTAAAATCTCCACGCAGTCATGCTCTTCACATTCTCCCCCCTCTTGCTCCCTCGATTCTGACATCGGGAACATAGTTGCGGGATTAACCGGGCTGGCCCGGACGATATGAGATTAGGAGCTTCCAAAACTGCTGTCCAGCGGGTCCATCTTGCTGCTGTCACCTGAGACATTCTATTCATAGACAGCAAAGCGTGTACGGTGTGGGGACACTTGACAATCAGCTTTTGGTCGAGGACTAGACCCGCAGTGGTCATTACTGCTCGACATGAAGCTTCCATGGCCCTTAGGCAATTTCCCCATCCGAGGGCTACCGCATCCAGTTTTGCCGAATAATAGCCAATAGGTCTTTGCCGATCCCCATGTTCTTGTGTCAGTATAGCTGTCATATATCCTTCTTTTTCATGGACAAACAGGGTAAATGGCTTACCACTGTCGGGGATTCCCAGAGCCAGTGCCGAACACAAAACCTTTTTCAAACTCAGGAAGGCCTATTGCTCTTCTTTTGTGAGGGTGATGGCTTCTTTAGAGGCACGTTTCCCCTTTAAAATATCATTCAATGGCTGAGCAAGCTGTGTGAAGGAGTCAATCCAATTTCTGTTAAAGTTACACAATCCCAAAAAAGACCTTAGTTCCTGAATAGTGGTGGGTTTTTTAGCAGCCCGAATGGCTGCAGTTCTATTCTGGTTAAGTTCTCTCTTTCCTTGTGAAATCTTTTGTCCCAGGTATACAACCTCTTCTTGGGATATTTGTGCTTTGTCGATGCTGGCTTTATGTCCTTTCAGCCGAAGGTGATCCAGTAAAGCTCTTAAATCTTGTTCATGCTGTTCTTCCGTGTTTGAAGCTTGCAGGATATCGTCTACATATTGGATGACTGTGGATGACAGGGGAGGTAATTCTCGCAAATGGCTTCGTAAAGCCATGTGGATACCGTAGGGCTGTTGTGGGAACCCTGCGGTAACCGGGTCCAAGTATACTGTTGTCCTTGGACCGTGAAAGCAAACCACTGTCGAACCTCTGGTGCCAGAGGCACCGACCAAAATCCGTTGGCCATATCTATAACCGAGTAATATTTATGTTCCGGTTTGAGGGCATCAAAAATGGTGGAGGAATCTGCGACCAAAGGAGCTTTTTGATCAATACACTGGTTAGCTTTCCTATAATCAACAGTCAAACGCCAAGTCTCATTAGATTTCTGTACCGGCCACATGGGGCTATTGGAGGAGCTATGCGTTTTAATAAGCACCCCTTGTTTCTCCAATTGCTGAATAACCGGTAAGATTCCCGCGATGGCAGTTGGACTGATGGGATTGTGTTTAGTGCATGGAGGCCTGTAAATGACACAGGCTCCATCTGGGGTAGGCCACAATTGTTCTTATCTTTAGCCCATATCGGGTGTTCTTTCAATTCTTCTTTCTTCAAAGTTCTAATTGACCATGTCACCCGAACATCCTCGAAATGCAACGATGAATCTACTTGGATTAGAACGTCCATTCACAAAAGGGGTTGATCTACTGGACCTATCCAGACTGGCGTGGTTAGTTCATGTGGACCCAGCCCTATAAGTACTGGTGTTGTCCTTTTAATTTCCATTTTATGGCCCCCAACTCCATAGGCTGTACGTGCCCTACCATCCAACGGCAAAAAGTCTCCATATTGTAGGGGTAAGCATGTTAATTCCGCCCCTGTGTCTAAAAGACAGTCCACATCCTTATCGCCCACCCTCACAGTTATATATAACCCATCTTCCCTTTGTTGTATTAGTGCGAGGAAGGGGGCCAGGTTGGGCTCTAATCGTGTTTTGCTATCCCAAGTAACTCCTTCTGTTGTTGTATTGTCAGTCGCTTAAATGCTTCTATGAGGTCGTTATCTTGTGACAAGCCTGGCTTGTTGGCTGAATTGTATCCAAGGCTGCGTCCTCTTCCCCAGCCACGACCTTTCTGTTTTGCCCTGCACGTCTTGGCCCAGTGACCTTCTTTCCCACAATAATGACATTTTCCAGGTAATTTTCCTAATAACTGCTTATCGGAATCCTGGGATTTCCATCCCATAGCCTCTACAGCTCAAACTTTAGCTCCCATATCCCGATCTAATTGGTTACATCGATCCACCAATGCTGCAAAGGTATTTCCTCTACCTTCCCAGTCCGGTAACACTACCTTAAGCATTTTGGACAGTTCTGGCTTTAGACCTGCCACGAAAGCAACTTTCAGGGGTCCAAACACTTGTTCATCCATTTCCTCATCCGTATTATTCATACCCGAATGTTCTAGCCATGTGCATCTAAACCGCTCATCATACTCCAGGACCTCCTCTGTTCCTTTCTGTTGGCAGGCTGCAATTTTTCCCCAGTCTGTCTTAGCTGGACTGAAGGCTTGCAGCCAGTGTTTAATCGCCTCCCATCCTGCATCTAAATCTCGCTCATCCTGCCCCAAAGCTTCTTCTACCTTGTCGTGCAATTTTCTTCCCTGTGTTTTTGGCACCATTATGGTCAAAATTTGCACTCCGTCCCAGGGATGAAGTTGATATATATTTCTTAAGCGGTCCAATTGGTCCCACGTTTTTACTCCCCCTTTCTTTGGATTGGGCAATTCCTTGGACCATTGATCAATTTTCTCTGGGTCTGCCAGATCATGAACTAAGTATTTTTCGTACACCCTTTTCTTTGTTTTTTTGGTTCCACCCTCATCCGCAGTCTCTTCTGATTTGACTACAACTCGTCTTTTTTTAAACGGGGCAAAGCGCACCCCTAATTCGTCATCCTCCGACCCTGTATCGTCGGAGGATTCAGAATTCGTATCTATTCCTCGGTCGTGTCTTCGGGTTTGCGCTTTTAATTTATCCAAACATGGGTACCCTGGGAATTGATCAATACATTTTCCTTTTCCTATTATTGTCTCTTGACCTAATGATTTTTTCCATTCTTTAGTTTCACCTTTAAGATCTTTAATTTCCGCTTCCAGCTTTTCAAGTTCAAGCTTTTTCTGTCGCAGCTGCGCACAAACTGCTTGCAATTGATCCTTTGTACTGGTCAGTTCTCGATCATGTTGGGAACGCATTATAATTTCATTCCGCTTTCGTATCTGGCCCATAACGGCTAGGGACCATCTAGTTCGCTCTTTATTTTTCATACGGGTCGTTTTTCCCCAGACCCTTTTAATCTCATCCAAGGACCATTGTCCTTTGGAGGTTCCGTACTTTTGTTCGATCTTAATACAGGTTTTAGATAAATTGAATTGTTGCTCTGTGTATTCTTTCAACTGTTCGAGAATTAAATCTAGCGAAACCTCAGGTGGTGCTTGCCCACCTTTAACAGTTGTAGACAATTCTTTGCTCTTATCTCCTGCTGCCATAATACTGATTTCTTTACTGGGGTCTCGAGTCGTAGGCTTTCTAGCCGTTCAATAGGTCGGTGATTAATTAACTAACACACCACCGAAGTTTAGACATCTATGGGACCTCGAGCCGACTACCAACCGGAGGGTTCGCAAACCGGAGGCTTTCAGAATCGCGTAGAAGGAGAGGCGAATTTAGACTTTTGACCGAGGACTTTTATAAAGAGGAGTCCTTACCTCAGTATGTAGGTCCGATGTCCAAAATTCAGTTTCTTTCCTCAGTGATCGTGTTCGTGACACCAAAATTGTTAGATCTCTTAATTTCCAATGAAATACAAACTCCGATTGTAGTTTTAACGTCTTTATTTTTGGCAGACAGCAGTAACAAGTTCTTGGCTTTAAGCCAGGTCTGTGTCCTTCTGGGACCACATGGTCAAAATGGCTGTACTTATAGCTGGATCAATTTACAGAAAAGAACTCGTCTTCTTTGACCTTATTGGCTCAATTAATAGTCTTTTAACCTTTTAATTGGCTCACTACCCAAGGGTCCTAAAATGTCAAGTTGATTGATGGCTTAATGCAACATGCTGAACTGCATGTAGCAGCCTTGACTTGGGGATCTGTGAATTTTCACAGTCTGTCTAAATGCAGCCTGTTTGAATTCTCTATCAGAAGGCAAGTGCTACCGTGACCTTCTCTGCGACAGGCAGCGCAGTCCTGGAGCCAACGAGAGTCTGCAGTTCGTCCTGCAGTAAATGGCATATCTCTGTATCTACCTCCTTTCGTAAGCGCAGCCTTCTGGCACACTGCTCCTCAGACAGGTTAAGGTATGAACGTTGCTGTCGGTAAAACCATGGGGGTAAGGCCTCGTGCCCCAACGTCTAGGGGCTCTCCTCCTTCTGGCGCCAACATGGCCAACAGCCCTTCTCTATTCACGCCACTTTGTTAGAATGCAACGCTGGTGAACTACTACTTCCCTCATTAAAGTTTTCCAAAATACTTTTTCTTAAGCTGAACTGTTATGTTTATGTGCTGCTGCAAATTTAGAGGCTCATGTACCGTGATCTGTATAAATGTTGCACTGACTGTAACCTCCGTGTGAATCGCTTCCTCATCCCTTTAAGTAGCCACTAGTTAACAACTCTGCAAACCTGTACCGACTGTTTTTCCAGTCGTTGTTATTGGCGGGCGCTCAATGAGGCAGCCGCACCTAATTTAGCGAGCAGGGCGCTAGCATGGGTGTTGCACCAGGATTGACGTCATGATCGGAATGATCATCAGCAGCCAGATGCTAGAGGTTTGCACCCCCAGTAAAACTCGAATGAATTTTCCGTCAGGACGCTAAAAGCTGCAAGGCAGGTTGGTAAGCTCTAATGCTAATGCCTCGGGGTGCTAACTGAGGCATTAGACAACTGAAAAGAGCCCAAGGAGCTTTACAAATACTCTTAAATAATGTTATTTTGTGCTTCGATTCGCTTATTCTTCTACAGTTTAATGAATTTGTTTGGCAGTTAAAATCTAAGTCAAAGTCTAGCGTAGTGTTCCTTTGGTACCTTCCAAAGACAGGGAGAATCAAATGAGCTCTCTTGATAGGAATCAATAGCTGAAATGAACTGAAGCGTTCCCTTTGTTGATACAAATATTACCTGGATATCCAAAGAAGGGAAAACAATCTCTCTAGGATGTAGGGAGATGAGCTTCAGCTAGGAAAGTAGCCTGAAAAAGTATCCAGAGTAAAAAAATGCAAAGAAACCTCAAAACTGAAATACCACTTCTGCAAGTTTGGTTTATATCTAGTTTAGGTTGGGGGAAATGTGTTGTTTGGCTCAAAATGTAAAGACCTGAAGCTCCAATGACAACGTTTTACAAGGTTGTCACATTTTAATACTGTTTTGCAAACATGTAGATCAAATATAAAATTATGGCCTGGATATTAAGGCGGGTGAGGGGGGTTGGAGTTTTGGACTGAAAACCTGGAAGTCCATGTTTCTCCACAGCATGTGTCTTTTGTGCGTGAGAGATTCCCTGCTCGGAAGTCAGCCTGATTGGCAGACTTGACCTCCGGTTGGGAAGTGAGGACTCCAGAGTACGCTGCAGGACAAGGTATGGGGGGGTCCGAACTGAGGCCCTGAGTGAGGATACGATCCCGGGGAGAGGTCCAATTCCCCAACCTCAGGGGAATGGGTGGGGGGGGTGGTGGATCCGATTCCCGACCCCTGACTCTGGGAGGGAGTATGATCCCCAACCCGAGGAATGCCTGAACCTGGGAGGGGAACTGATCACTGACCCCAGGTTTCTTTGTATGGGACCGGATTTGATAGAGGGAACGTGGGCAGCACACCTGCTCCTCCTGACCCACAAGCAGTGCTGTAAAGGCATTTAGCTCGTCTATCTTTAGATGCTGTGTTTCCTGAGGCTTGAGAAATCTGTCCAGTCACTGTTAAACCTGTAAAGCAGCTTAAATCAGAGGTTACCATCCGACCAACCTCATTAAAATATTTTAATTGCCAACCTGGTTCCTGAGAATGGTTTGGCTGCCCACCTCATGCCTCGCCTCCGTTAAATCCGGAGGTGGGAGGATTGGAGGTGGGTTGGTGTTGGGTATGAGATTTTGAAAATTTTAACATTTGACCCAACCCCAACCCATCCATTTTTGAGTGTTAAACTTCATCCCAATGAATAAAAATCCTATATTTTTATGCAGGAATTTACAAACTGGTAAGTTAAAATATTTATTTATTTATTTATTTGTTCCTGGGATGTGGGCGTCGCTGGCAAGGCCAGCATTTATTTTCCATCTCTAATCGCTCTTGAAAAGGTAGTGGTGAGCCGCATTCTTGATCTGCTGCAGGCCTTGTGGTGAAGGTACTTCCACAGTGCTATTAGGGAGGGAGTTCCAGGATTTTGACACAGTGACAATGAAGGATATATTTCCAAGTCAGAATGGTGTGCAGGATGGTGTGTAACTTAATTCGGAACTTGCAGATGATGGTGCTCCCAGGCACCTGATGTCCTTGTCCTTCTAGGTGGTAGAGGTCACGGGTTTGGGAGGTGCTGCCGAAGAAGCCTTGTTGAGTTGCAGTGCATCTTGTAAATGGTACACACTGCAGCCATGGAGCACCGGTGTGGAAGGAGTAAATGTTTAAGGTGGTAGATTGGGTGCTGATCAAGAAGATTGCTTTGTCTTGGATGGTGTCGAGCTTCTTGAGTGTTGTTGGAGCTGCACTCATACAGGCAAGTAGAAAGTATTCCATCACATTCCAGACTTGTGCCTTGTAGATGGTGGAAAAGCTTTGGGGAGTCAGGAGGTGAGACACTCACCACAGAATACGCAGCCTCTGACCTGCTCTTGTAGCCACAGTATTTATGTGGCTGATCCAGCTAATTTTCTCATCAATGGTGACCCCCAGGATGTCGATGGTGGGGAATTTGGTGATGATAATGCCGTTGAATGTCAAGGGGCAGTGGTTAGACTCTCTCTAATTGGAGCTAGTCATTGCCTGGCACTTGTGTGGTGCAAATGTTACTTGCCACTTATCAGCCCAAGCTTGAATGTTGTCCAGTTCTTGCTGTATGCTTCATTATCTGAGGAGTTGCAAATGGAACTGAACACTGTGCAATCATCAGCGAACATCCCCATTTCTGATCTTATGATGGAGGGAAAGTCATTGATGAAGCAGCTGAAGATGGTTGGGCCTAGGACACTGCACTGAGGAACTCCTGCAGTGATGTCCTGGGGCTGAGATGATTGACCTCCAACAACCGCAACCATCTTCCTTTGTGCTCGGTATGCCTCCAGCTAGTGTAGAGTTTTCCCCCTGATACCCATTGACTTCAGTTTTACGAGGGCTCCTTGGTGTTACACTCGGTCATATACTGCCATGATGTTAAGGGCAGTCACTCTCACCTCACCTCTGGAATTCTGCTCGGTTGTCCATGTTTGGACCAAAAGAAAGAAAGATTTGCATTTATATAACGCCTTTCATGACCACCAGACCTATCAAAGCACTTTACAACCAATGAAGTACTTTTGGAGTGTAGTCAATGTTGTAATGTAGGAATCACGGCAGCCCACTTGTGCACAGCAAACTCCAACAAACATCAATGTGATAATGACCAGATAATCTGTTTTTTGTTATGTTGATTGAGGAATCAATATTGGCCAGGACACCGGGTATAACTCCCTTGCTCTTCTTCAAAATAGTAATGTGGTCTGGAGCCGAGCATCGGTGAGCAGCTCATTGGTGAGTAAGTGCTCTTGATAGCACTGTCGACGACACCTTCCATCACTTTGCTGATGACTGAGAGTAGACTGATGAGGCGGTAATTGGCCCAATTGGATTTGTCGTACTTTTTGTGTGGAGAGGACATGCCTAGGCAGTTTTCCACATTGTCAGGTAGATGTCAATGTTGTAGCTGTACTGGAACAGCTTGGCTAGAGGCACTGCTGGTTCTGGAGTACAAGTCTTCAGTACGACAGCCGGGATGTTGTCAGGGCCCATAGCCTTGGCTGTATCCAGTGTGCTCAGCCCTTTTTTGATATCATATAGAGTGAATCACATTGGCTGAAGACCAGCTTCTGTGATGGTGAGGAGCTCAGGAGGAGGCCAATATGGAGCATCTGCTCGACATTTCTGGCTGATGATGGTTTCAAACGCTTCAGCCTTGTCTTTTACACTTGCATGCTGGGCTCCGTCATCATTGAGGATAGGGATATTCATGGGGCCTCCTCCTCCTCTTAGTTGTTTAATTATCCACCACCATTCATTACTGAATGTGTCAGGAATGCAGAGCTTTGATCTGATCCGTTCGTTGATTGTGAGATTGCTTAGCTCTGTCTATAACATGCTGTTTTCGCTGTTTAGCATGCATGTAGTCCTGTGCTGCAGCTTCAACAGGTTGGCACTTCATTTTTTGGTATACCTGGCTGCTGTGCTTGGCATGCTCTTCTGCACTCCTTATTGAACCAGGGTTGTCCCTGGCTTGATGGTAATGGTAGAGTAAGGGATGTGTTGTGCCATGAGTTTACAGATTGTGCTGGAGTACAATTCTGCTGCTGCTGATGGGCTACAGTGTCTCATGGATGCCCAGTTTTGAGCTGCGAGTTCTGTTCTGAATCTATCCTATTTGGCACAGTGGTAGTGCCACACAATATGATGGATGGTGTCCTCTGTCATGTTTGTAATCTTCACATAACTGTAACCAATATGTAACAACACTGTACACTGTATACAACTGTGAAATACACATCTTGACCACAGGGGGTGAACTTGTGGAAGACAATCCTCACCTGGTCAGCCAGGTACTTAAAGGAAGGTTCCATGCATGCTCAGCACTCCTTGGTCCTGGGAATAAAGGTGTCGGTCATGAGTGACCTTGTCTGCAGTATATGCCTCGTGTGACTTTATAGTACAGTGCAGAGACACTACATTTGGCGACGGGAAACGGGAATCAACGACTCACGAGAATGGCCACCTGTAGCACAGATGAAAGATACTGTGTTGGTGAGGACTGGGACGATTTCGTTGAGAGGCTCCAGCAGAGCTTTGTCACGAAGGACTGGCTGGGAGAGGCAACAGCCGACAAGCGAAGAGCGCACCTACTGACCAGCTGTGGGCCTAAGACGTACGCGCTGATGAAAGACCTGCTCGCACCTGAGAAGCTGGCGGACAAAACCTTTGAGGAGCTCAGTAAACTGATCGGTGAGCACCTCAAACCGGTGAGCAGTGTACACATGGCCCAACACCGATTCTATTCACACAGATGTCGGAAGGGACAAAGCATACCGGACTTCGTTGCGGACCTTTGTCATTTGGCCAGCCTCTGTAAGTTCACAGATGCCTGCAGGGGGGAGATGTTAAGGGATTTCTTCATTGAGGGCATTGGTCATGCAGGGATTTTCAGGAAGCTTATTGAGACCAAGGACTTGACTTTGGAAAGGGCAGCTTTGATATCTCAGACCTTCTTGGCAGGGGAAGAGGAGACCAAGATAATTTACACACGCAGCCTTGGTTTCAACGTGGCGATGAACCAGGGAGTTAATGTTGTAAAAGCGATATAGAACACCGCAGGCAGGCAAGGGCAATTCGACACTGCCCAGGCAGGCAGACAAGGGCAATTCGACACTGCCCAGGCAGCAGCAGATTCCAGGGTGGGACAGCAACAGAGACAATGGCAGGAGGATCGGCAATTCACACCATCACAAGGGACAATGCATCCTGGGATGGGACCATTAACACACAGCAACGGAGTGATCAGGAGTAATCAAAGAGACAATCAGAGAGGAATGCCTGGTAACAGTCCCTTTGTCCACAACAATCTCAGCTCAAGTTGGAGATGCAGGGGCAGACACAATGAGAAAACCTGCAGGGTTCAACAATTTATCTACAGAATCTACCATTTCAAGGGACATTTGGCCAGAATGTGCAGAAAACCCGTAGCGAGGTTAGTTTACAAGACAGAGGAACCAGACGAAGAGTCTGCAAGGCAGTTGGGTGCTTGGGGCACAGCCATGGACGCTGAAGTCCAGCGGGTTCATGTGGCAGACATCCACAACTCATACACTAAAACACCGCCTATGATGATGAAAGTTCTATGAAATGGCATCCTGGTACGCATGGAGCTGGACACAGGAGCTAGCCAATCACTTATGAGTGCCCAACAATTCGAAAGACTATGGCCACTCAAAGCTAGCAGACCCAAACTGGAACACATTGAGACGCAATTACGAACGTACACCAAAGAGACCATCCCAGTACTGGGCAGTGCAAATTTGGTGGTCACACATAATGGATCAGAGAACCGGCTGCCACTCTGGATTGTCCCGGGGAATGGTCCCACGCTTTTGGGGAGGTGTTGGCTAGCCGAGATGAACTGGAAATGGGGGGATGTGCACGCCATTTCATCTGTGTAGCGAAGTTCATGCTCACAGGTCCTACAGAAATTCGAAGCACTATTTCAACCTGGGGTCGGGACTTTCAAGGGCACCAAAGTAGTGATGCGCATCATCCCGGATGCCAGACCAGTGCACCACAAAGCCAGAACCATGCCGTATGTGATGCGTGAGGAAATCGAGAGTGAGTTGGACAGGCTGCTAAGAGAGGGCATAATATTGCCTGTTGAATTCAGTGACTGGGCAAGCCTCATCGTCCCTGTCCTTAAAGCGGATGACTCGGTCACGACTACAAGGCCACCATCAACCGAGTGTCACTACCGGACCAATACCCGCTTCCGAGAGCGGAGGATCTTTTTGCCACACTGGCAGGTGGCAAGCTGCTCACCAAGTTGGACCTCACTTCAGTCTACATGACCCAGGAACTGGCCGAAGAATCCAAGCTGCTAACCACCATCACTACGCACAAGGGGCTATTTGTTTACAACAGGTGTCTGCTTGGCATTCGATTAGCGGCTACTATCTTCCAGAGGAACATGGAAAGCTTGCATAAATCCATTCCTGGCACAATCGTATTCCAAGATGACATCCTAATCACGAGTCGAGACATCGAGGAACACCTCCACAACCTGGAGGAGGTGCTGCACCGACTGGACTGAGTAGGCTTGCGACTAAAGAAGCCTAAGTGTATGTTTTTGGCCCCAGAGGGCGAGTTTTTGGGCAGGAGGGTTGCCGCAGATGGGATCTGGCCTACCGAATCCAAAACGGAGGCAATCCGTCGTGCGCCCCGGCCCGGCAACACATCGGAGTTGCGGTCATTCCTGGTACTCTTAAACTACTTTGGGAACTTTCTGCCAAACTTAAGTACATTGTTGTAGCCACGACACGTGCTCTTGCATAAGGATTGTGAATGGTTTTGGGGGGACTGTCAAGAACGGGCGTGGAACCTGCTTTGTTCTAATAAGCTGTTGACCTTGTACAACCCTTGTAAGAAATTGGTTTTAACGTGTGATGCATCATCCTATGGGGTTGGGTGTGTGTTGCAGCAGAGTAATGATGAGGACCAACTTCAACCTGTGGCCTATGCCTCCAGGTCGCTCTCCCAGGTAGAACGAGGAGATGGGATAGTTGAAAAGGAAGCACTCACATGTGTCTATGGGGTAAAAAAGATGCACCAGTACCTTTTTTGCAGAAGGTTCGAGTTAGAAACAGACCACAAGCTGTTAACATCCCTGTTGTCCGACAGCAAGGCTGTCAATGCCAATGCGTCAGCTCGCATACAGCGATGGGCTCTCACGCTGGCTGCATATGATTACACCATACGGCACCGGCCGGGCACCGAAAATTGCGCTGATGCGCTCAGCAGGCTCCCACTGGCGACCACTGAGGGGGCGTCGGAGCAAAGCACGGAGATGGTTATGGCCGTTGAGGCTTTCGACACCACAGGCTCCCCCATCACAGCCCGCCAGATTAAAATCTGAACCAACAGAGATCCCCTCCTGTCACTGATAAAGAAATGTGTCCTAACTGGAGATTGGGTACCCGCACATGGAGCATGCCCTGAGGAGATCAGACCGTTTCACAGACGGATGGATGAGCCCTCCATCCAAGTCAACTGCCTACTATGGGGCAGCCGGGTAGTCATGCCCCAGAAAGGAAGGGAAGCCTTCATCAGGGAACTCCACAGCGAGCACCCAGGCATCGTGCTAATGAAGGCCATTGACCGGTCACATGTATGGTGGCTTCGCAGGTGCACGACGTGTGCTCAGCTGGGAAATGTCCCAAGGGTGGCCCCCCTCAGCCCGTGGCCCTGGCCCACCAAGCTATGGTCATGCATTCATGTCGACTACGCAGGCCCGTTTATGGGAAAAATGTTCCTGAGTGTTGTCGATGCATACTCGAAATGGATCGAGTGCATCATATTAAATTCATGCACAACATCCACCACTGTGGAGAGCCTGCGCACGGTATTTGCGAACCACAGCTTGCCAGACATCCTAGTTAGCGACAATGGCCCGTGTTTTACGAGCTATGAATTCCAGGAGTTTATGTCGGGTAATGGTATCAAACACGTCAGGACAGTGCCGTTCAAGCTGGCTTCCAATGGCCAGGTGGAACGAGCAGTTCAAATAATAAAACAGGGCATGCTCCGATTTCAAGGACCCTCTCTTCAGTACCGCCTATCGCGCCTCCTGCTGGCCTATAGGTCCTGTCCGCATTCGCTCACGGGAGTCCCGCCCGCGGAACTATTCATGAAACGCATGCTTACCACGCAGCTGTCCCTCATTTATCCTGCTCTGTTGGACATTATTGAGGGCAAGCACCAGTCCCAAATCGAGTGCCATGATCGCAACTCAGTGGGGAAATGCATAGAAATCAATGACCCTGTATTCGTTCTCAATCACGCATTGGGACCCAAGTGGCTTGAGGGCACTGTAATAGGCAAAGAGGGGAATAGATCATAGTGGTCAGACTAAACAATGGGCAGATATGCCGCAAACATCTGGACCAGGTAAAGAAAAGGTTCAGCATGGACACTGAGGAACCTGAAATAGACCATTGGATGTCAACCACACCACTGCCAGTGAACGAGCAACAATGACATTCACCAGCATGCACAGTCCCTGCAGCCAGCCCGGACAGGCCGGAACCAACTCAGGCCACAGAGACACACGCCACGGCTCAATCACCAGAGCCACAACTGCGGCGCTCCACGAGAGAGCGTCGACCGCCAGAAAAACTCAATCTTTGATCCAAAGACATTAGGGGGGGAAGGTGATATCATGTTTGTAACCTTCACATAACTGTAACCAATATGTAACACTGTACACTGTATACAACTATGAAATACACACCTCCACCACAGGGGCTGAACTTGTGGGAGACACTCCTTACCTGGTCAGCCATGTACTTAAAGGGAGGTTCCATGCAGGTTCAGCATTCCTTGGTCCTGGGAATAAAGGTGCAGGTCATGAGTGACCTTGCCTGCAGTATATGACTCGTGTGACTTTATAATACAGTGCAGAGACACTACATCCTCAGTGTGCAGATGGGACTTCATCTCCACAAGGACTGTGCGGTGGTCACTGCTACCAATGCTGTCATGGACAAATGCATCTGTGACAGCTGGATTGGTGAGGACGAAGTCAAGTAGGTTTATCCCCTCGTTTTGATTCTCTCAGCACCTGCCTCAGGCTCAGTCTGGTAGCTATATCCTTCAGGACTCTGCCAGCTCAGTCAGTAGTGGTGCTACTGAGGAACTCTTGGTGATGGACATTGAAGTCCCCCAGCCAGAGTACATTTTGTGCCCTTGCTACCCTCAGTGCTTCTTCCAACTGGTGTTCAACATGGAGGAGTACTGATTTATCAGCTGAGGGAGGGTGGTAGGTAGTAATCAGCAGGAGGTTTCCTTGCCCATGCCTGACCTGAAGTCATGAGATGTCATGGGGTCCGGAGTCAATGTTGAGGATTCCCAGGGCCACTCCTTCCCGACCTATACCACTGTGCCGCCACCTCGGGTGGATCTGTCCTGCTGATGGGACAGACTCATGGTGGGATTTGAACTCACATTTCGAGATCATTAGTCCAGGCCTCTAGATTACTAGTCCAGCACCATCAACACTTTGCTACTTTTCCCGGTAATAATACCATTATAAATTTACTGATTGAAGTATTGCCTGTATCGACCTTTATGTGGAAACTATTTTATCTCCCCACCTTAATTCAGTATTGAAGATGTCTAGTTTGCTGTCTGAAGATCTGCTGTTCTGGTTGGTTGGTTTGTTTTAAAACATTTACATTTTTGGTGCTCAAACCAAATTTAACCAAACCTTTGAACACATCTCTGCCTAACCAGAAACTCTTATTGGAGGACATCAGTCTCATGAGAATACATATATTTCACATTTGTTCTATAGATCTTTCCAGCTATCATCCAACTTCACAGTAGCAACTCGATCACGTAACAATATAAAGATCAACTGCTGACTTAAAGTGTGAATTGATTGAAGAAGAGAAGGATAGTCATTATGGTTTACAGTCAAGCATAAACTGCTTTTATTCTTACCCGCAATCAAATTGAGAAACATCAGCTGCAACTTAAGAGTTTCCTGTCGTTCATTCCAACTTAACAGAACGGGGAGTTGCTCACAATGCCTATTTCATCCTGCATAAAGCATGCCATCTGTTTGCTGATCTTGATATAACATAATTAGCCTCGCAAATGATTGAGGTTGTGTAGAGATTAGTGGGTATATTATGGGAGCACTGGTCAAACTGTGGGCAAGGTTTTCACCCATGGAGTACTGACTTGGGGCTTTAACTTCCCTGCAAGTACTTTCGTTATTTGTGATGGTGTGGGTTCAATGTTTCTTTAAATAATATGTCTCTGTTGAATTTACAGTGGTGAATGACAGTTTAAAGACATGTTATATTGGAAAACATATTTGTGCTGTCAAGAAACATCAAAATGTTGGCATTTGAGTGCCCAGTAAGAAAACATTGCAAATTCTTGTCACATGCCATATCAAACCAGTGTCATACGTAGGTGAACAGTTTTTTTCATCTTGGTGCTCGATGACAGCATATTATATTAGTTGCTTCTCAAGACTTTTAATGCTCAGTGATGACTAGCTGTAGAATTTTTGTTGTAGAATATTTTTTTGAGGAATTTCTCTTATTCTCTTAGCTTTCTGAGTGTTATCTCCAAACTTGGCTGCAGCAATTAAAAATATTAAGCTTGCGAGGTCTGATTGTTATGCCATATGCGTCTGCTTCTCACCATTTATTGTGGAGGGTTAATTCTCTGATACCTGTTCACCGACAGCAACTGTTATGTCTTGCTATTCCCTCCCACATTGGTTGGCTCATCACTTTGCTGGCATCTATGTATTCACTTTAAATTGGTTACCAATGACCGACTATTATTAATGTTCCACAGTAAGAAACTATCTGTTGAAGTGTTAATCCATCTTTCATTGCTTCAGTTTACTTCCTAACACAACCACCCTCATGTGCTGCATATGCAGCTTCAACTAGCATTCATGTGACATTGGAAATTTCCTAGAATGAAATAGGTGACATCAGACTGGCCATAATCCCTCATGTGAATACTATCTCATCCTCTGCTGAATCAGACAATTAGGTGACTTTCATCTTGGCATGGGGACGGGGGGGGGGGTTTCTCACTGATGGATTGATGTCTTTTCTGAATGCAGCAGGTAGCATATCAAACTACGACACACTTTGGCCATCTCCTACTATAATGCTCCAGTCCTCTCCCCACCCCAAAGTAATAAATGTACTGACATCACTACTTAAGAATACTGAATGTTTGCTCTTAGATCAATTGTATTGTGTGTGCTTCCTGTTGCTGATTGTGATTTTTACAAATAGCCACATTTCAGGCTGTACTTAAAATCCTCCAACAGCTGTGCAGCTCATTACCACAATCAAATATCATAAGGAGAAATGAATGGCAGAGGTTGAAAGAGTCATACTTTGACCTCAATATGAGATATTCACATATAAGGTCCTTCTTTGCTTATTGCATAGCACCTGCATTTTGACTGAGTGGAAATCTTTGACATAACTGCTGGCGCCGCTATCTTGATGTGGCTGCAGTCAATCACACCAAACCCTGGAGAAGCCAGCAATGACACAACATTGTTGCTATCGCTACAACTGTTTATCTGCATATCTATGGGAATGGATAAGTTTGTGACCCTTGTGGAACACTATAATCAGTCAACTCATGAACATAGTGACTTGCTTAATGCATGAGAAATTCCTGTTAAGTGACTGGAATGATTTACTTGTGAAAAATGTTCAAGAAAGCTGTAATTTTGACATCCACTGGCAGAGCCCCAAAGGACACTTAATCATTCGCTATCATTTTGTAACCTCTCTAAATGCTTTCCTATATAGCGTCAATCTTATATATATTTATATTGGTGCTCTGTTAGGACAGATATGGCATTCTGGATCACATATATTCTCCCCCTGACATGAGATATTGATAATCTCTGCATGTGTGCTTGTACCTCCCAATCATTTTTTACCTTTTCTAAATGGAGAATGGTTATTATAATACCAGCAAAAACCATACTGTTACGCTCTTGCTGGGTTAACTCTTTATGTATTCTGTTTAGTCATGCTCTAGTGTGACCGATACGTCTGTGTATGCACACCACATAACTATTCTGAAAATGCAGCATTGATTAATCGATTGGATTCATCTACTCAATATATGGTTTCAATATTGCTTTTTAAATTATTGACAGAATGTCTTTGAAACTATTTTAGAAAATAAGAAACAGCATCAACATCGCCCGAACAAGACTAAGCCTAGAACTTCAACCGATCATTACTCCTCAGCCTTTCTTCTCTCCTACTGTCATCACAGGCTTGAATCTCCCATGAATAAGCCCACAACTACGCTCTGTGCTTCTCTTGGCATTTTCTGACAAGCCCATTGAAGCACTTGTTGCTGACTCCTAAAATGTAGCTGCCCCAAATGTGTACACACTGGGTCGAACCTCACCATCTACATTCCCATCCCGCTCAACCCACCCACCGCTATCCTCCTGGACTCTGACAGTGAGTTACCAATCATCGCTCTGCCACAGATTTTACTCTAGAATATCCGTTCACTTCTGAACAAATCCCTTGCCATCCACAATCGCATTGTGAATGATCCCATCCACAGACTGAAACCTGACTCACGTGTGGCAACATCTTTGCCATTATTGAAGCCTCTCCATCTGGTTATAACTTCCATGACCTATGCCACCGCCTCCCAGTGCTTAAGGACACTGTTTGAGGTGGTGTAGTGGCGGGTTTGCATTGGGAGCAGGGCGGTGTCTATCACCGTCGTGCTGAACACGTCAGTGTAACACAGATGTGCCACGTCATACTGATGCGTAGCCACCTCCCTCCCCTTCACTTAAAGTGGAGGGACGCTGCAAGGCCTAGTCAGACCGCCTTGGTGCTCACTGGGCCACTATGGAGGGGTTCAGCCGAACCAGTGGCTGCCATTGTCGGGCTGACTACAGAGTCAGCTGACAATTAAAACAAAATGGCGGCCAAAGCAGTACGCCCTCTACTTTAAGGGTGGCTGCTACGCCCAGCCACTGGCAGGTTCTCACCTTGTGAAGCTGTTGGGAGCACCAAACGGCAGTGGCTGCGCTCTCATGGGGCAATTTCCCCCCAGGGCGGAAAAGGGGTTGCCAGGCGGGATGGAACGTCAGGGTGCGCTGGAAACCCGTTTCCGCCGCTCCCGGCCCGGGAACAATTATGGATGTGTCACACCCTCTTCCTGCCCCAAGTCAGTAAGGCCTTACCACCCAGTCACCGCCTTTTTGAAGCGATAACGGGCCTTAAAAAATAGGGACATTTTGGTCCCTTAATATCCATCTGAACAGAGAGATGGGACAATGATCCAAAGGTTGGCATCTCCCTTGAGTCACCTCACCAAATTTAAACAACTCTAGAAAGCTGCAAATAGTTCCACAAATTTACACAGAGCCAGTAGAAATTAATCAGCAACTAACCTGTAAGGAGGTGATGCTCCCTTTAACTATCACTCGTAGGGAGTCCTTGTTGCTGCTGAATGCATGATTATCTGTGTGATGATAACACTGAGCCTTAGTTCCAGTATTGAGGATGAAAATGGTAGCGCTGACCGTTAAATTAGCGTTGCACGCTGATTGACATCATGATCTGTCTGTTCAACATACTTCTGGCGCTCACTCCCAGCACTGATACTAATGTCCCCACCAAGATGGCATCGGGCGTGGCAAGCACGCAATGTGGACGCCACCTTCATCACAAAATGTATCCCATAGCGCCGAAAAATCACCCGCTAGCTCCCATAGTCAGAAAATATTACATATACGTGAGGGCCTAGAAATTCAGGTCATTTGCGTGTCCCATTAGTGCCCCGCTAACGGGGTACAAATGACTTTGCAACCAGGTGCGGCGCCGCTAATGACTCTCGCTAAATTCGTTTAATGGCAGCGATAACACCGCTGCGACGGCGATTCTGACATCATCACCATGCCAAGCATCCCGTTAGCTAAATTGGGTATTGCCCCCTTTTTTTGCTGCAGAGTATACAGCTTGATCCCTTTCCTTTAATCAAGGGAACAGCCCCTCTACGTGGCAGCGCTACGCTCCTGATGCATCCACCCCACTACCAGCCCCAGAAAGGAAGTGGAGCGCTTCATTTAACACTCTACTTGCTTTCGGGGGTGGTAACCCCAATTTCCCGCGAGAGGCGAGACTTCTGCATCTGCCGCAAAGTCTCCCGCCTCGCGAGTGTTACTGCTCCTAGTATCTTATAAAGAATAACTTAGCATTAGAATCTTTAATTGTTTTATTCCGCTCAAGGTATTCGATAATAAGCTTTCAATTGTGTATATATAATTGCATTAATCGTTGTTACCTCATTTATTTGTTCATTTTTTAATAAATCACTTAATATTTTAAGTTTAAAATAAGGTCTGATGTTGTGCTGTACTGCTTTTGAAGGATAGAGAACACTACAAAGGCATATGATAAACTGTTGGAGTTTAAAGATAATTACAGGCAGGGTTTGATGTTCATTATTTCAGCGTATGATAGAAAGATTACGTAGTACAAGCATTTTTAAAATACTGTAGAAAAACATTGATAAACTGGTGGTTTTTGTCTTGAAAAACTGTTGATTTAAAACTGTTTAAAAGCAGTTTCCTATGCTTAGCATCTAATTCTCTCTATGCAGTTTAGCTATTTACTATCACTTAGCTTCAACTTATCATCTAGTAACTCATCTGATTTTTCACAGATACAAATGAGAGAGCCTAGGCTGTAACTGTGTGCCAGTTAGTAAGTAGCCAATATGTAGTTACCAATACCTGGCATTCTGAATTGCTAATCCCATTGACTTACAATGAGTTAATCCTCATGGATTTCATACCTTACATATATAAATGTTAAACTGGATTCAGAAATTCTGCAGAGCCATCCATTTAGGAAGCTGTGATCAATAGGGTTATGTAACTCTCAGGCATTCACACCTGATGCAGTGTGCAAAATTGAGATGTATGCAGATTAAGGAGCAGCACATCAATGGGGATTGGGCAACTAGTGCCCTATGACACCATTTGGGGTCAGAACACAGAGTAATGGCAGACCAGACATTGATTTTCATACGGATGCAGTGCCCTCAGCTAATCTGTTCTGATTCTCCTTTATTAGTCCATGCTTATCCAAGTGGTTGTTAATTTTCTCCCGGATGATTGTTTCTAAATGCTTCTCACCACTGACATTAAACTGACTGGCCTGTAATTGCCAGGTTTATCCTTTTCCCCTTTTTTGGAGAAGTGTACAACATTTGCAATCCTCCAATCCTCTGGCACCTCTCCTGTATCTAAGGGGGATTGGAAAATTATGGCCAGCACCTCCACAATTGCTATCCTTACTTCCCTCAGCAACCGAGGATGCATTCCATCTGGACCAGGTGACATATGCTTCCTTCCTTGTTAGGCAGGAAATGTAATTATCTAAAAAATTCTCCTCAACACATTTCAGATATTCTTTCCCTTCTCTGCCCCATTCAATATTGAGGTAGTTAAAGTCTCCCATTATCACTACTCTGTAGTTCTTGCACCCCTCAGTAATTTGCTGGGAGATTTGCTCCCCTATCTCCTTCCCACCATTTGGTGGTCTATAAAATACAACAAGTAGCATATTTTCTCCTTTATTGTTTCTTAACTCCAACCAAAAAGATTCTGTCGAAAGGTCATCTGTTTCTCTCTCCGCAGATGCTGCTTGACCTGCTAAGTATTTCCAGCATTTTCTGTTTTTATTTCAAATAGAATCTGTCTTTGACCCCTCTCGGTCAATCTGTCTCTCTAGCAATGTAATATTTTCCTTTTCAAAACTGCAACTTCTCTTTCTTTTTTTCCTTCCTTATCTTTCCTTATGACCTTGTACCCAGGAATATTAAGCATCAAATCCATCTCTTTTTTGAAGCAGGTCTCAGTTATCACCACAAAATCATCTTCCCACATGGCTATTTATACCTACAGCTCACCGACCTTATTAACCACACTTTGTGCATTTACATACATGCACACAAAACCTAACTTAGGCCTCATTGTATTTTCTTTAATGCCACCTAATTCTGTATTATTTCTAACTCCAACTGTCTCTTCCAGTCCTCTGTGAACCTTGTTTCTATTTTTTTAATACTACATCTTGGTGCCCGATCCCCTTTCAAATTAGTTTAAACTCTCCCTCTCAGCGCTAGTTAACCTGCCCGCAGGGTTTTTGGTCCCAGTAGTGTTCAGGTGCAACCCGCCCATTTTGAACAGGTCCCTCCTGGTGCAGAACTGGCCCCAATGTTCCAGGAATCTGAAGCCCTCCCTTCTGTACCATATTTCTAGCCATGCATTAACCTGCCATATCCTCCTATTTCTGCTCTCCATAGCACATGGCACTGGGAGTAATCTAGAAATGAATACCTCTGAGGTCCTTCTTTTTAACTTCCTCATTAGCTCCTCAAACTCTGACCACAGGAACTCAACCCTCTTCCTCCCTATGTCATTAGTTCTGACATGTATCACGACTTCTGGCTCTTCCCCTTGCCCCCCAAATGTTCTACATCCTCTCTGCGATATTCCTTACCCTGGCACCAGAAGCAACAGACCATATGGGTCTCATGTCAACAGCAGCAGAGTCTGTCCCCTAACTATCAAAACCCCAATTACTACTGCGTTCCTACACTTTGTTGTACCACCCTGTTTAGTCCTTTGCCTCACGGTGCAAGGCCTTGGACTGCACTCCATCAAGTGCTAAATATCAGTTTCAGAGTGCGACACTATGAGGAAACAATGTGCTTCCCCGACTTCCTTTGCTCCACCATTGGCGGTCATGCCTTCAAATATCCAAGCTTCAAGTTCAGGAATTTCCTCCGCTACTCTCTTCACCTCCCCTCCTCTCTCTCCTCTTTTAAGACACTTCTTCAAACCTACCTCTTTAACCAAACTTTTGGTAGCCTTTTCTAAGATTTCCTTCTTTGGTTTGACATCAATCTTTTGTCTGATTACGTTTCTGTGAAGTGCCTTGGTACATTTTGTTATGTTAAAGGCACTATATAAATGCAAGTTGTTGTTGAAAGGAAATGACGGATAACAGAGCAGAGAGAAATTCCTGGGTCAATTTCCATGATAATGTGATTGTGAAGCATGAAAGGCCCTGCTCCACCTTTGATATTCTCCCCTACTTGACTTTACCAAACTTGAGCCTTACTTTTTCAAGAAAGCGGAGACAAGCCATCCAAATTCAACATGCAATTTACAATTGAATTAATCTTTTTTTTAATGTATGCTGAACTTCATTTTGCTGCTTGCAAATTGCAGAGCATAGACTCCATAATTTCAGTGAGACCGAATATATGGCAGAATTGGTATCATGACACATTGTGATAAACTGTAGCTTAAATGCAATGTGACAGCATTGGCAAATTAAGCATTTCCACATTATTTCTATGATTCAATTTCACCTGAATCAGTGGAACCTGTTGCCACATTGTAAAACTCAACATGAATCTTTTTTATATTGCTTTTCCACAGGGCAGGGAATTTCCCAGTTTTACTTGCCTGAATCATACTTTACTTGCCCCGATTTAATGAGCTCGAGGAGTGAAATGCCATTTTAATGATTAAAAGACTATTAAAGAGAGTCCTAACAGCTCTTGGCAATAGCATCTGAAACGTCGAGTAACAAGTTAATTAAATTAATTTGTCCAATGGTCCTTTTGTAATATTATGGATCTCCTTATACATTACTATACATATTTAAAAGGCCAGCTTTCTACCAGTGAAGGTAATATATTATCTTGAATTTTGAAAAGGCGCTATTAAGAAACCTTTGCACATTTAATCAACATTTCTTAATTGGCATTTTAGATCCCACTTGCAGTATCATCCACAGCCTACTGAATGGCATTTCTTTCTCTTTCCTTTCAGCACTTCCCATGTTGCCTGCCTTTCATATTCCAATATTTTCAGCCTGATTTTAAACACATGACTGGTTCTTCCCCTCCCCAAAGGTGGTAAATCATACCAGGGCCGAAATTCAGACCCGCCACAAACCTGACGCACCGACTGTTTTTTGACGCCATTACCGCCGCTATGTTTGTGGCGGGCACTCGATCGATTTTCAACAATTTTTTTGAAAAAAATGGCATCCGGCGGTAATGACCGGCGGGAATCGGGAGTTTGCAGTGGTTCGGGTGGATTGGTTGGAGCGGCATTACCATGGGGAAATTCACCCTTCTGGTCATTTGCAACTGCTCCATAAAGGCCAGGGTTTGCAGCTAGGCCCTGAGGAGGGAGGGAGTTGTGTTCAAGGATGGCTGATGCTGCTGGACCAAGAAGGGCAATGCAATTTTCCAACACCGAGCTGGAGACCCTGATGCAGGCTGTCGAGGGAAGGAAGCGAGTCCTGTACCCAGATGAAGGGAGACCCACTCGCGAGGTGTTTACCAATGCCTGGAGGGAGCTTGCTGTGGAGGTCGCCGGGACCTCCAGTCATGACCGCACCGCCATGCAGTGCAGAAAACGTCTGAACGATATAATCTGTTTGATGAAATTGAGTACTTGTTCCACCAACTGCTGACCCTGCATCTGCGAGCCTCTCCTTCACCCTTCTCTTATTTCCCACCGTCACTGTATAGTCACTGAAGCAGCATTTCATTGTTGAGGACTCTAATATATCTCTATATGTGTGTGGGTTTGCGCAATGGAGGATCTTCTTACAGTTACTGCTGCATGTCAGGGACACACTTGTGTACTCATTTCTGCTGTATCATCAACAATTCTATGTTTTGCAGGCCAAAATTGCACACAACAGGATGGAGCAAAGGAGGACTGGTGGTGGTGAGCTCGATGTCCAAATCCTTACACCATTGGAGGAGAGGGTCGAGACGCTTGTCGGCAGACATGGAGCCTTTCCTGTGGGTCATGGTACTGCGGATGCCAATGTTGTTAAGCGAAGGTTTTCCTTTAATGCGATCTCTCCCTGAATGGTCCAGTGCCTATTGTTCCTTTCCCTCTGAAAGTCTGCTAGTTGTGGCCTCCATGCATCAATCCACCACCTCCCCCTCACTGCAGCCCTTCTCCCATTTATGCTTACAGATGAGACGCCCTTGTGACCTCCGGTACTGGTGATACCAATGTGGGCAGCATGGGTAAGTGAGGCCCTCCTTTAATGCTCTGTCTTCCTGAATGCACCCGCACCTACTGTGCCTTTCCTTCTAAAAGTGTGCTCTTTGCAGCCTCCATGCATCAATCCCACACCTCCCCATCATGGCAGCCCTTCTCCCATTTATGCTTATAGATGAGAGGCCGAGTGCCAGCACAGGAGACAGAGAGGCACCAACTGTCAGACTAGTGCCAGGCCTCGATGACACCCTTGAAGACAGCAGTAACAAAATATCTAATGACAGCATCGAGGACATTGAAAGCTCCAGCCTTGCTGACACCTGGAGCGCACTTCATCTTTTGGGGACCTCAGTGATGAGGAAGAGAAAGAGGAGGACACTGCTTGCAGCACCCTCAAGTGCCAGTTCAGATATTGGACGGTTCGATCTCGTGCAGATAGTACAAGGATCTGCATTGGGTGTTGCACCGGGGCGTAGAGGACTTCAGCATTGTGACAGGGCTAGGCAACCTTAGGTGCCATCTCTCTGGTAGTGGGGGGGGGGGGGGGGCGAGTCTGCACTGGAGTTCTGCTGAGGAGGACTCAGATGAGCCCATCGATGTTGCGGCTTATGAGAGAAGGTTGGAGGCCATGCATTCCCAGATGTTGGAGGCACTGGCAAGGGTGCTGAGTAGCTGGGAGGAAGCTTCCCACATAGTCGATCTCTCTGCGCACTCCATGGAGCCCATCATTGCCAGTGTGCAGGCGATGGTGGACTCCAAGATTCTCTGTGCAGATCCAGATGTGATGCTGCAACCTGCAGGTGATGTGGCAGCTGCCATTGCAGCATGGGTGCAAGGGAACAAGCACACCGGTAGTGCTTTGGAGAGGATGGTCGCGGCCCTGGAAGCGCAGAATGCTCTTATACACTCTGGGCAACAGGCCACAGAGCAACTTACTGCTGCCATGTCTGCTGGCATTGAGACTCTGGTTGCTCTGATGCAGTCTCAGCTCAATGCCACCTGACACCTCAGTATTGCCTTCACAGCTGGGTCCACCATGGACCAAGGGAGACCTTCCGGTGTGACCCAACAGCCCCGACCGGAGCTGCCTCGGATTGGTGGTGGTAATGTGCTGCCCCCGGTGAGTGACTCAGGCTCCTCAGACCAGGATATGGATGATGCACTCCATCAGGATTGCAGCATTCCTGGACCCAGACCTTTCACTCTGCCAGTGCCTCCACGCATGGCCTTGCCTGAGCCAAGCCAGACTGAACCCTCCCAGGAGGGTGGTGTCCAGTCTGCAGCTGGGCCTTCCAGTCCCAAAGCTGGTTGAGGGCTTCCCAGAAGGACATCTGCAGCTTCCACACAGGAAACACAGCACCCTTCCTGTTATGTCTGAAATAAAGAGTCAGACCAGATCCTGCAAGCTCAAAGTAAGGTGTGACCGTAGTCCTTTATTACAGATCTCAGAGTGCCTCTCCACCTTGTGAGGCCTCCTTATATACAGGTACTCCTAAGGAATTGTGGGATCCCTTTGAACTCCAGGGGATAAGCCCTCTGATGGTTAGCCATGGTATTTACAGGTTTACATACATAACAATACTCCGGCCCAAGGTCAATGGTGTAAATATTTACAATGTGAGTCGATCTGGGGCCTTCCTTTCACTGTTTGATTGTCTCGGTGCAAATGCTAGTTTTGGTGAGTGATTTGTTGGGCCCAGCTGCTGCGCAGCTGGCCTTGCTGGGCTGCTGGGGGTGGTGAGTCCTGCTGAGCTGCTGCGGGTGATGGCTTCTGCTTCGGGGTCAACCATTGGGTCGGTTGCCACTTGTGTGTGTGTTGGAGGGTCGAAAAAGGTGGAGTCTATTGTGGGTTGTTCTGGATAGTCCGTAAATCTGAATTTGGTTTAGTCCAAGTGTTTCCTGCAGGTCAGGCCGTTTGAGAGATTGACCACAAACACCTTACTCCCCTCTTTGGCCAAAACGGTGCCAGGAAGCCACTGGGAGCCTTGTCCATAATTTAACATAAATACAGGATCATTTATCTCAATTTCACGTGACACATTTGCGCGATCATGATATCTATTCTGTTGAAGCCGTCTGCTCTCTACCTGTTCATGTAGATCAGGGTGTACTAATAAGAGCTTTGTCTTAAGTGCCCTTTTCATGAGCAGTTCAGCAGGGGGAACCCCAGTGAGCGAGTTGGGTCTTGAGCGGTAACTGAGCAGGACTCGGGATAAACGAGTCTGCAGTGAGCCTTCAGTTACCCTTTTTAAGCTCTGCTTGATTGTTTGCACTGCTCGTTCTGCCTGACCGTTGGACGCTGGTTTAAACGGGACAGATGTGACATGTTTGATCCCATTGCGGGTCATGAACTCCTTCAACTCGGCAATGGTAAAGCATGGCCCATTGTCACATACAAGGACATCAGGCAGGCCGTGCATGGCCCATAGGCTTTCAATGGTGGCAGCGGATGTACTTGCCGACATTATCACACATTCAATCCATTTGGAGTACGCATCTACAACCACTAAGAACATTTTTCCCAAGAATGGGATCGCATAGTCGACATGGACCCTGGACCACGGTTTGGAGAGCCAGGATCATAAATTTAGTGGCACCTCCCTGGGTGCATTGCTTAACTGTGAACATGTATTACATTTGTGCATGCAGGACTCTAAGTCTGCATCGATACAGGGCCACCACACGTGGGATCTGGCTATCGCTTTCATCATTACGATGCCTGGGTGGGTGCTGTGGAGATCACTAATGAAAGTGTCCCTGCCCTTTTTTGGCACCACTACCCGATTACTCCATAGGAGGCAGTCTGCCTGTATAGACATTTCATCTTTGCGCCACTGGTACGGCTTTATTTCCTCCTGCATCTCTAACGGGACACTAGACCAACTCCCGTGGAGCACACAGTTTTTTAATAAGGACAGTAACGGGTCCTGGCTCGTCCAGGTTCTAATCTGTTGGGCGGTAACAGGTGATTGCTCGAATGCTTCCAATACCATGACTAAATCTGCGGGCTGTGCCATCTCCATCCCTGTGGTGGGCAATGGCAGCCTACTGAGAGCATCGGCACAGTTTTCTGTGCCTGGCCTGTGGCGGATGGCGTAGTTGTATGCAGACATCGTGAGCGCTCATCCCTGGATGTGGGCCGATGCATTCGTATTTATCCCCTTGCTTTCAGAAAAGAGGGATAAAAGTGGCTTATGGTCAGTTTCCAATTCAAATTTGAGCCCGAACAGATATTGATGCATTTTCTTTACCCCATAATCACACGCTAATGCTTCTTTTTCGATCATACTGTCGGCCCTCTCGGCCTTAGACAGACTTCTGGATGCATAAGCAACCAATTGCAATTTCCCAAATTCATTACCTTGTTGCAATACACATCCGATCCTGTATGACGACGCATCACATGCGAGTACCAAACGCTTACATGGATCATACAACACAAGCAATTTGTTTGAACATAACAGCTTCCTAGCTTTCTCAAAGGCATTTTCTTGGCTTTTACCCCATACCCATTCATCTCCTTTATGCAGTAAAGAGTGCAGGGGTTCTAACAATGTGCTAAGACCCAGTAAGAAGTTACCAAAATAGATCAGGAGTCCTAGAAACGACCGCAGCTCCGTCACGTTCTGTGGTCTCGGTGCGTTCTTGATTGCCTCCGTCTTCGAATTGGTGGGCCTGATGCCGTCCGCCGCGATTCTTCTCCCCAGGAACTCCACTTCAGGTGCCAGGGAAACGCACTTTGAGCATTTTAGCCTGAGCCCCTCACGATTAAGCCGAATAAGAACCTCCTCCAGGTTCTGCAGGTGCCTAACGGTGTCCCGACCTGTAACCAAGATGTTGTCTTGGAAGACCACGGTGCGAGGGACTGACTTCAGCAAGCTTTCCATCTTCCTCTGGAATATCGCCGTGGCCGATTCAATCCCAAACGGGCATCTGTTGTAAATGAAGAGGCATTTGTGCGTGTTGATGCAGGTGAGGTCTTTCAATGATTCCTCCAGCTCCTGCGTCATGTAGGCCGAGGTTAAGTCCAGCTTCGTGAACGTTTTCCCTCCTGCCAGCGTCGCAAATAGGTCATCTGCTTTTGGCAGCGGGTATTGATCCTGCAGTGAGAAACGATTGATAGTTACTTTATAATCACCACAGATTCTGACGGTGCCGTCACCCTTGAGGACTGGAACAATCAGACTGGCCCACTGATTGAATTCGACTGGCGAAATGATTCCTTCTCATTGCAGCCTGTCCAGTTCGATCTCCACCCTCTCTCTCGTCATGTAAGATATCGCTCTTGCCTTGTGATGGATGGGTCGCGCCCCCAGAATCAAATGGATCAGTAGTGGGTAAAATGATGGAATCAATTATTCAGGATGTCATAGCAGCGCATTTGGAAAGAGGTGACATGATAGGTCCAAGTCAGCATGGATTTGTGAAAGGGAAATCATGCTTGACAAATCTTTTGGAATTTTTTGAGGATGTTTCCAGTAGAGTGGACAAGGGAGAACCAGTTGATGTGGTATATTTGGACTTTCAGAAGGCTTTCGACAAGGTCCCACACAAGAGATTAATGTGCAAAGTTAAAGCACATGGGATTGGGGGTAGTCAGCTGACATGGATTGAGGACTGGTTGTCAGACAGGAAGTAAAGAGTAGGAGTAAATGGGTACTTTTCAGAATGGCAGGCAGTGACTAGTGGGGTACCGCAAGGTTCTGTGCTCGGGCCCCAGCTGTTTACATTGTACATTAATGATTTGGACGAGGGGATTAAATGTTGTATCTCCAAATTTGCGGATGACACTAAGTTGGGTGGCAGTGTGAGCTGTGAGGAGGATGCTATGAGGCTACAGAGTGACGTGGATAGGTTAAGTGAGTGGGCAAATGCATGGCAGATGAAGTATAATGTGGATAAATGTGAGGTTATCCACTTTGGTGGTAAAAACAGAGGGACAGACTATTATCTGAATGGTGACAGATTAGGAAAAGGGGAGGTGCAATGAGACCTGGGTGTCATGGTACATCAGTCATTGAAGGTTGGCATGCAAGTACAGCAGGTAGTTAAGAAAGCAAATGGCATGTTGGCCTTCATAGCGAGGGGATTTGAGTACGGGCAGGGAGGTGTTACTACAGTTGTACAGGGCCTTGGTGAGGCCACACCTGGAATATTGTGTACCGTTTTGGTCTCCTAACTTGAGGAAGGACATTCTTGCTATTGAGGGAGTGCAGCGAAGGTTCACCTGACTGATTCCCGGGATGGCGGGACTGACATATCAAGAAAGACTGGATCAACTGGGCTTGTATTCACTGGAGTTCAGAAGAATGAGAGGGGATCTCATAGAAATGTTTAAAATTCTGACGGGTTTCGACAGGTTAGATGCAGGAAGAATGTTCCCTATGTTGGGGAAGTCCAGAACCAGGGGTCACAGTCTAAGGATAAGGGGTAAGTCATTTAGGACCGAGATGAGGAGAAACTTCTTCACCCAGAGAGTGGTGAACCTGTGGAATTCTCTACCACAGAAAGTTGTTGAGGCCAATTCACTAAATACATTCAAAAAGGAGTTAGATGTAGTCCTTACTACTAGGGGGATCAAGGGGTATGGCGAGAAAGCAGGAATGGGGTACTGAAGTTGCATGTTCAGCCATGAACTCATTGAATGGTGGTGCAGGCTCAAAGGGCCGAATGGCCTACTCCTGCACCTATTTTCTATGTTTCTATGTTTCTATGATTCTATCTGCACTCTTGCTCCTTGGAACTTCCCGATGCCTGGTTCGAACAGCAAGGGGAACTTGTTTAGGACCTGGGCACATGAGGTGTCTTCAACGGCCAAAAGCGCTTGGATGTCATCCCAGTTCCAGCGTATCTTTCCCAGCCAGCTCCTGCCATTGCCCAGTACCACCCAGAATGGTAACTCATGCACTGCTCCATCGTAGAAGACCTTGACGGTAGCACTGCCGATCGCGGGAATCAGTTCGTTTGTGTACATTCTCAGTTTAGTACGAATGGGGGTCAGGACTTGCCTTGAGGCCTTGCTGCACCACAATTTATCGAACGTCTTTTTGCTCATTATGGACTGGCTTGCGTCCGTGTCCAGCTCCATGTACACCGGGAGTCCATTTAATTCAACCTTCAGCATTATCGGGGGCACTTTGTGGTAAATGTGTGTACCCCATATACCTCAGCCTCCTCGGTCTGAGGCTCTGGTTCTTCGTGATCCACCATGGATCTGTCCTCCTCTGCAACATAGTGGTTTGCAGGATTTGCAGGGTTTGCAGCTCGCCTGCACATACATTGGAGGTGTCTCATTGTTCCACAGCCCTTGCAAACGTATCCTTTGAAGCGGCATGAATGGGAACGATGATCTCCCCCGCAGTGCCAACAAGGTGTTAATGGCCTTGTATTCACCACCCTTGGTGGTGGAGTCAGAGTCATCTGCGGACGTGCAGCTGCAGGCATGTGAGTCCTGCCCTGTAAATTTCGATTTGAAAACAATGTTACTTTGTTCACAGTACTTGCAGCAGCACTCGTGTGCTGAGAAATTTGTTTGGTATCGCTATGGCTTTACTCAAGGTTGGGGTCTCTACAGTCAAAAGTTTGTGAAGTATTAGTTCATAACCAATGCCAAGTACAAAGAAGTCCCTGAGCCTGTGCTCCAAGTGTCCTTCAAATTCGCAATGTCCTGCAAGGTGCCTTAGCTCGGCAATGTCGCTCGCCACTTCCTGGCCTTCAGACCTCTTCTATGTTTAGAACCGATTTCTCGCCATCAGAATGCTTTCCTTTGGGTTTAGATGCTCCCGGACCAGTGTGCATAACTCATCATATGACTTGTCTGTGGGTTTTGCTGGAGTGAGCAGATTTTACATGTGGCCATACGTTGTTGCCCCGCATACGATGAGGAGGATCGCCCTTCGTTTGGCAGCATTCACTTTTTCTTCCAGCTCTTGGCCATGATGTATTGGTCGAGTCGATCCACGAAGATTTCCCAATCATCTCCCTCTGAAAATTTCTCCAGGATGCCCACGGTTCTCTGCATTGTTGCGGTGGGGTTCATCATTTATATCTTGTCGCCAGTTGTTACATCTTGAATAAAGAGTCAGACCAGATACTGCAAGTTCAAAGTAAGCTGTGACCGAAGTCCTTTATTACAGATCTCAGAGTGCCTCTCCAGCCTGTGAGGCCTCCTTATATACAGGTGCTCCCAAGGAATTGTGGAATCCCTTGGGGCTCCAGGGGATAAGCCCTCTGGTGGTTAAACATGGTATTTACAGGTTTACATACATAACACTTGCCAGACCCATGAGGTTGCCACAGGGGAGACACTGAGGTGCAGTTGTAGATTATCCACGCGTAAGAGGGTTATAAGGAAATGCACAAGGGTGAGAAATGAAGTTATTGTGTAAGTTTTTTGCACTGCTTTTTGTTGTGTTTGTTTTTTGCACTGATTTGGATGGTCATAAATCTTTATTTTTTGCATCTATATCTGCAGGTGTATCATTTCAGAGTGCGTAATTTTGTATGAAGGCATTCACTGGGATGCCCATGGAAAATAGAAGCTGAAGGGTCATGTAGGGATAAGATTATATGGATTGAGCAGCAATCAGACATCTTTGCACTGCCCTTGCAGAGTTGGGATGGTGATGGTGCCTCCTGGGTGGGTGGAACGGGTATCCTGTTCCTCCTCCCCCTCCTGCTGCTGCACTTCCTCCTCAGGTGGTACTGCTGGCTCTAGCTCTAGCGGCTGGACCCTCCTGAGAGCCAGATTGTGCAGCAGCAGATCACCACGAATATGGAGACCCGTTCAGGAGAGTACTGCAAAGTGCCACTACAGTGATCCAGACAACGGAACCTGTGTTTGAGAATCCTGATACAGTGCTCGAAGAAGCACCTGGTGGCAGAATGAGCGTCATTGTAGGCATGCTCAGCTGCAGTCCTGGGGTTTCGAAGTGGAGTCAGCAGCAAAGTGGACAGGGGATATCTCTTGTTTCCAAGCAGCCATCCACAATCGTGGTTTAGCCCGGTGAAGATGGCGGGCACACTGCTCTGGCACAGGAGGAACGAATCATGGCTGCTGCCTGGATACCAGGCATTAACTGCCAGGATTCAACACTGGTGGTCGCACACTAGCTGCACATTCTCTTTCTGTTCATAAAGAGTTTGGGATGGTTCAGTGGAGCTCTCAGGCCAGCGTGTGTCACACTGCACCCTGGGGAACCCTGCAATCTGGACAACTCCAGCCTGCCACTCCACCTGCTTCTCCCTGGTCATTGGGAAGGAGATATATTGGACTCTTCTCTTATACAGAGCATCAGTCACCTGCCAGATGGAGCGATGGGCGGAGAATTGGGATACGTTGGATATGTCTGCAGTTGTAGACTGGAACGAGCCCGTCGCATAAAAGGTGAGGGCTAAGGTGACCTTGGTCTCAATGGTGAGAGCTGTCCTCAGCCACGTGTGAGGCTGCAGATCTGCCCACAGGAGATTGCACAGCTTCCTCGGTATGTCCTTTCCAAATCGCAGCTTTCGCAAGCATTGTTCATCACTGAGCTCCAGGAATGAAAACTGGCATCAGTAAACCCTTTGACAGTAGGGCCTCCTTCCCCCAGGTCTGGGCTGGGCCCCTCCTATGGCAGCTGGCTGATCGCCTTCTCCCTGTTCCTGCTGATGTTCCTGAGTCTCTGCAGGCTGCTGATCACCTTCTCTACATGGAGGTCTGCATCCTTTAGGCCCTTCTCCATGTTGAGCAACCATGGCTGCTGTCTCCCTTGCCTGCTGCCTCTGTACCCGTTGCTGATGGTACCACCTTCTCCTGCGTGCTGCCCTGCCTCTTGCAATGTGCATAAGGCGTTGCTCTGCCAACAGTGAGCCCATTCTGTCTGCAGACTCGACCCTCACAAGCGGGCCTCTGTGGAGCAGAGAATGAGGCCCACAGGCCACGACTAATCAGTGAGATGAAAAATTGTTCTAAACTCTCAAAAAGTTATCAAAAATCCGCTGCAGTTTAGCAAATTCCTCTAGAGAAATCCGAGAAAGTTTGCACAAAAAAAACCTGATCACACCAAACGTCCATTCTCCTCTGGTGCTCCCGAGCCACCCGACAAAGTGCAATGACCCAAAAAGCTGGCGGGGGCACTGTCTGAAAAAAAGCAGACTTTTATATCGTGAAAATAGGTGGCATGGCGGATCGGCAGCAGTGCGCACTTTAATGACGTCATTACGGCCGCCAGCCCAATACCGCAGCAGAAATCTGGAGTTTGGGCCGGAAGTGGATACCGCCCCAATAAACTCCTGTGCTAAATATGGGTTTTGGTGGCCAATGGACTGCAACGCGGCAGCCACTCGATTCCGCCGCATGGCCGCCGAAAAACGGTGGTAACCGGCCTTATCCAGACCCTGAATTTCGGCCCCGCTGGGTTATCGTTTTAGAACATCATTGTACTGACCTAAGTGCAGAATCATGTCTTAGTATTGGCAGGCTTTTTGACCGTGGGAAGCCCCTGATGTATGTGACTCCAGCACAGCAAGCAATACATTTGCCCATTAAGGCGACTAACTGACTGTTTCTTAGCACACTCTATTTTAGTTACTTATTTTCTCAAAATATTGGGCTCAATTTTCCCCAGTTATTTGTGCCTTTTTTTTGGCAGGCGCATGCTTTTTTTGGCCTAAATTTAAAAATCCAAATTTCCCCAAAGATTGCGCGCCAGTGTAACTTAGTTAGATACGTTTGGGCAGCTCCAATTTTTCTGCGGACAGCGTATGTGACCTCTGTGGAAAAACCTTCTGGGCATTTCAGAAAATCGGGGCAGGAAAAGAAATCAGCGCAGCAGCTGCACTTCCAGTGCCCGGAGAGCAGCAGCAGAGAGGGGAGAAAGCGTGGGAGAAAAGGGGTGGAGGCCTTTTGGCCAGAGTTAGGAGCGGGTACCGGCACCGGCAGGGGAGGGAAGCTTTAGGCCAGAGTGAGGAGCACGTACTGGGAGGGGGGAGGCCCTCCAGCTTGGGATAGTCGCAGGTACCGGCATTGGGAGGCTCTTCAGCCTTGGATAGTAGCGGGTACTGGCAGGGGAGGCCCTTTGGCCTGGGATAGTAGTGGGTACCGTCATCCGGAGGCCCTTCGGCCTGGGATAGTAGAGCGTACCGTGAGGGAGAAGTCCTTTTGGCCTGGGATAATATCGGGTACTGGCACTTGCATCAGGAGGCCCTTTGGCCTGGGAGAGTAGAGGGTACCGGCATTGGAAGGCCCTTCATAGAAACATAGAAACATAGAAAATAGGTGCATGAGTAGACCATTCGGCCCTTCGAGCCTGAAAACGCCATTCAATGAGTTCATGGCTGAACATGCAACTTCAGTACCCCATTCCTGCTTTCACGCCATACCCCTTGATCCCCCTAGTAGTAAGGACTACATCTAACTCGTTTTTGAATATATTTAGTGAATTGGCCTCAACTACTTTCCGTGCTAGAGAATTCCACAGGTCACCACTCTTTGGCTGAAGAAGTTTCTCCTCATCTCGGTCCTAAATGGCTTACCCCTTATCCTTAGACTGTGACCCCTGGTTCTGGACTTCCCCAACATTGGGAACATTCTTCCTGCATCTAACCTGTCTAAACCCGTCAGAATTTTAAACGTTTCTATGAGATCCCCTCTCATTCTTCTGAACTCCAGTGAATACAAGCCCAGTTGATCCAGTCTTTCTTGATATGTCAGTCTCGCCATCCCGGGAATCACTGGTGAACCTTCGCTACACTCCCTCAATATCAAGAATGTCCTTCCTCAAGTTAGGAGACCAAAACTGTACACAATACTCCAGGTGTGGCCTCACCAAGGCCCTGTACAACTGTAGTAACAGCTCCCTGTCCCTGTACTCAAATCCCCTTCAGCATGGGACAGTAGCAGGTACCGACACCGGCATCGGGAGAGGGGCGGGGAGGGGGAGATAGGCTTTTGTGATAAACACTTTAATAATTAATGGTGGTAAGTTGCTATAATGTGTAAGGTGCTTGTGCAGGTTGCTGTTAGCTGGCTGTTGTACGTGTCACTTTCCAGCCTCAGTCCGCAGTGTGTCCCTGATTACCGTAGCAACTCGACCTTTTTGGCGCAGATCTTAGGCTCCACCCCCAAAACTAAAGGACAGGCTAGGCGGCGCCAAAATCAACAATTCAAACGGGGAAACGGATGATTTTTTTTTGTCGCAGTTGGGTCCCAAAAAAACGGGCATAACTCTTCAAGTACGCCAAAAAACAGCTTTGGGGAAATTTGAGCCCATTCTCTCCACCTGGTTTTTCTTTTCTGTCTTCATCATGATCCTGTCTCACTGTATTGAAATGCTTCTGCACGCAACACACCATTTCAAAATATCAAGAGTGCTTGCTCACAACCTTCTCCTGGGCTACTGATGTCCTTTTTGTGCCAGTCACCATGAAACACATAAGGGTTGACTTTTCCTTCCAGTTTCACATGGGGAAGTGTCAGTTTCACTTCTGTTTTACTCTTTTGTTGGCACAAATTAAATTGTAAACTCTATGCAGGAAACCAACCCCAGTATCGTAACACTCCATGCCACTACTCTACCACACTGTACGGTACAAGTTTTCTACTGCTCTCTTTCTCTCTTCCCTTTCATATAGTTTGTATCTCCCTACTTCTCCCTGTTTTCTGAGAGGCTGAGTAGAGTTGGGCTACAAATGTCAGCTCCAGCTTCAGTTATAGCCTTTGAAATAAATGCCACAAATGAGAAAATGTTTCTCCAGAGTCCCATTTGTAAAGGAAATGAAATCATCTCACTCGCCCATGAGTAGGTGGCATTGCCTCAGAGAAGGAAGCATTTAGACTCACTACTTTTGTTGTTGAAGCTGGCACATGCACAGTGAAACTGTAGGTTACATCATGCACTGCATTTCCACAATAGGGTCAATGTTCCGAATGAATGCTCCAGGGATAGAGCCTTGCCCATCGGGAATGCACTGCAGGAAATCACTGGTGCACACCTCATGATTAGCCATCCATTCATTTTAATGGAAAGAAAATCATGAGAAGCCGCCTGCGATTTCCTGATGGGCACTCAAGCATACATCTAGAATTAATCCGAATATAGGATATGGTAGCTCAGTGGTTATAGTAATGGATTAGCAACCCTGAACTCATGGGGGTAAAATTCCACTTGGGCAGAGGCGCCAAATGGGCGATAGCAAATCAGCAGCCCATCTTACACACCGCCCAAATAATTTCACCCCCCACCCCTGCAAGCATGGCAAGTTGTAAAATGGAATTACATCATTCCAGTAATTTGTGGGCTGGCACGAGAAAATGACAATGAAAACTTGGGTGTTCATTAAAAAAAAACTAGTTCATTGATGTCTTTCAGGCAAGGAATCCTGCTACCCCTATCTGGTCTCTCCTACACTTGACTCCAACCCCCCACTAGGTGGTTGACTGCCTTCAGAGCAACAAGGGAAGGGCAATAAATACTGCATTTCCACTGTTGCTCACATTCCAAGAAGAAATATTAAAAATGTTGAATAAGATGTATCTGTTTTTGTGATTTAACACTAAGTTGAATCTGGAGTGAAATTAGTTAGCAGAGGGATGGAAATTGGTTTCTAGTTCCAGTTTGGAATGAATAGCTTTACGTAAAGGTTCCTTAATCAAGAGTACAAGAAGTTCCCATCCTGGAGCTATATTTTCTGTAGAAAATTATTGGATTTTTAAAAAATTAGATTGGTGTTCCAATTTTACATATTTAGTGATTTAAATACTTTATAACTTAACATCATTGCATATCTGTTTTTGACCAGAACTTGGGAAAAATAATACAAACAGGAAGCTCTTTTAACACTAACTGAGAAGTGGGTTTGCACATCGGGCACAAGTGGGTTTGCACCAATATTCCCTTTAATTGTTTTGGCTGCGTGGCCCCTTTAATGGCCTGCACGGCACATTCAAATCCTCGTGCATGTGTGTTTTGTTGTATTTAAAAGACAGTGGGCCAGTTACGCGGAGCTCCAGACAGCTGCTCAACTGCACACCTTAAAGAGAACATTGGTTAGCAGATAGGGCGTAATTTGGTTAGCACGTAGGCCATAAGTGGAATTGAATGGAGGGAATAAGGACATAAGAAGTTATCTAAAGAAAAATCATTAATATTCTTTGCAGATATGGATATCAGAATAAAATGGAACAGAAAAAAGTTTAATCTTGCTAATTCACATATATCTATACAGCATGTTACATTTTAAATATGCAAATGTACATTAAACTGCATGTAATAGAAAATAAAATCTAGCAATGTGATTTTCTGGTTGACTCAACTAAGGAACTTAATCATACTGATATTATTGATAGATAGATCAGGAAAGATCACTTTATTCCTGGTTGAGCTGAAGTTGTGGCTATAAAAATAACATTATCATGAAAGAATCAAAGAAGAAAAAAATAAACAATTTTGCTGAAATCAATAAACTTAATTGCAGACTTAATTCTTTAATACCAGACTCGCTGCAAGTGATGCCTGTCCAGCACAGGCCTGCCCCTCTGTCTGGGGCCTATGGCTTGAGGTCTGCTTCAGTCCCAGAGTTTGAAATCTTTCCTGACCCTCGGATGTTAGGATGGTGGGATAGATTCTATGGGCTAGAAATTTTGTTTTTTGGTGAATGCGCTATTTTTTTGCCAAAAATACCGCTTTCACTCCGCTACCACGACCGCTACGAGGCCTAAAATTCGGCTTCAATTTGTTCAGCTGTTAAAAATTGGCGTTGTACAAGGATTCATGTTGCAAAACATTCACAAGACACTTAAGTATCGAATCGCTGAAAAATAATTTAATAATAAAAACTTTAACTTACCTTTTTTGCAGGTCTTCATTCTGTTCCAAGGACTGCAACACAGGTTTTCCTTTTTTTTTGCGCAGAATATGGGCGTACATTTGTGGCCGTGAGAGATTTGCTACAGTGACTTTTCTGTATTACAACGATGGGTGAAGTTCCATGGTATTATAGTTAAATATCATAAAATTCACTTGAGGTCTTCTATTATCATCACAAGAGGTCTACTAATGAAAAGTACCAAACATTAGAAAGACTGGGCTGATATGCAGACTTACAGAATAGGATGCTTGCTGTCGAGGGAAAGATTTAGCTCTTTTGATTCATTTGAAGGATTACTCCAATCTCCCAGAATCCTTCTTTTGAAACATTTTTTAATGAATGACGTCTGATTACTGGTATGAAAAGAGGGATTTAAACCCGTAGATCTAGATAATTCTGGCCTGCAAATCTTTTTGTAAATAACATTGTGCAGACCATATTTTGAAGCAGTTACTCAGAATTTTGGAATTAATTTGATAAGCACAGCTTAACTTCAGATTAGGTGGTAGAGGAGACAGGAATAAAATTCGAGCTGAAGAAAGTAATATGGTCCAATATTCTTCTTGCATCACAATGTATTAGTGTAAGAATATTGTAAATTGGAATTGTTACTTTGGAATAGAAACATTGGGGCCAAGTTTCGGCCTGAGTTGCTCCAGTTTTTTTGAAGCAACTGGTTTAGAATGGAGTATCTTAGAAATTGCAATTCTTGGGATTTAGTTTGCTCCAGTTCTAGTCAGTTAGAACAGTTTCAGTTTGGATCAGATTTTTTTTTCAAAAGGGGGCGTGTCCGGCCACTTACGCCCATTTTGAAAGTTTAGGCAGTGAAAACATACTCCAAACTAACTTAGAATGTAGTAAGTGAAGATTTTTGTACGCTCAGAAAAACCTTGTCTACACTTAGAAAATCAGGCATAGGTTACAAATCAGGCATAGGGAATGGGGGGGAGATGGGGGAAGGGGAGGGGAGGAGGAGGGGAAGGAGAGGGGAGGGGGGAGGGGGGCAATGGGGAAGGGGAGGGGGGAAGGGGGGAGAGGGGAGGGAGGAGAGGGGAGGGGAGGCGGGAGGGAGGAGAGGAGAGGGGAGGGGGGGAGGGAATGAGGCTGAACAGCCGGGCCCAAGACTTCGGGTTGGATTTACAGGTAGGTGGCGTCGGGTCTCGGGTCTCGGGTCTCGGGTCTCGGGTCCGGGGAGGTTCCCGGAGATTGGGGGGGGGGGTTTGCGGAGATCGGGGGGGGTGGTCGCAGAGGTAGGGGGGGAGGAAGAGTCGCAGAGGTCGGGGGGGGGGGAAGAGAGTCGTGAAGGTCAGGGGACGGGGGGGGGGAGAGTCGCGGAGGTCGGGGGAGCGGATGTCGGGTCGGGGAGGGGGTCGGGAGCGGAGGTCGGGTCAGATCGGGGGCGGGGGGGGAGCGGAGGTCGGGGTGCCGGGGGGCGGTGGGGGAGTGGAGGTCGGGTCGCCGGGGCGGGGGGCGCGGGGGGAGAGCGAGGGTCGGGTCCGGTCCGGTCTGGGGAGCGGGAGTCAAGTCGGGTCGGGTCCGGTTGGGTGGGAGGTGAGCCTTAAGCACGCAGCCCCAGTGAGGCCATTTGGCCAGGGCTAGGGGCTGCATGCTTCGGGCCCCTCCCACACAGTTTTGGGCGCCTGGAGCTACTGCTCATGCGCGCCCACTGTAGCGCGCATGTGCAGAGGTCCCGGCACTGTTTTCAGCGCAGGGACCTGGCTTCGCCCCCCACAGCTTGTGCTGCGCCGCGCCCAGCTCCAGAGGACCTGCAGGGAGCCGGAAAATAGGTGAGTTTTATTTAGGCGCACTTTGTGGCGTGAAAAACGGGCGTCCGGGTCTGGGCTGCACCGTTTTAGGCGCGGCCCAAAACTTGGGCCCATAGAAACATAGAAATTTACAGCGCAGAAGGAGGCCATTTAGGCCCAGCGTGTCTACGCCGGCCGACAAAGAGCCGCACGGCCCTTGATCAGCAGCCCTGAAGATTACATATAAACCTATGAACAATGAAAGAAAGGCAAAGAGCACCCAGCCCAACCAGTCCGTCTCACACAACTGCGACATCCCTTATACTGAAACATGCTACCCTCCACCTCAACCGGAGCCATGTGATCTCCTTGGAGAGGCAAAAACCAGATAAAAACCCAGGCCAATTTAGGGAGAAAAAAATCTGGGAAAATTCCTCTCCAATTCATCCAGGTGATCAAAACGAGTCCAGGAGATCTCTCTGGCCGTATTCAATTCCTTGCAGTACTTACCATTAATACTGCGTCAGCCAACAAAAGGTCATCCAGTCTAATCCAGATGTTGCCACTCTAAAAATTTGAATCAAATTTACTCAGAATTTGCTATATATGTTGCTAGTCGAAGTCAGCTATCGATCTTTAATGCAGATAGTGTAGATTGCCCTCGGTTTTTCACCTTTTGGGAAGAGTTATTAGTCCTAGTGAATAGATCGTTGTGATATAGATAATGCATAAGACATTATGCTGAGGGATTTAAACCAAGCAAAAGCATTGAAATCACTAAAGACATCCATTATGCTTGTGTTGCTGGTGGCAAAACACCTGGTAACCTTTAAAAGATTTGCTAAAACCCCACTGTCTAGAGCCGAATGAGTTAATACTTTGATGCTACTTCAAGCCTGGAGCAGATGACTAGCTGACAGCAGGCAGCTCTCATCTGTAAGAATTTAGATGGGATGTATCAGAACTATCCATCACAAGAAACAAAGGGAAAATCAATAAGGTTGTGGCTCCGTTTCAAACAGAAGTGTGAGAATTTAAGTGTAAGACAGTATGGATCCTTATTGTCTTCATCACTTCTTTCCCTCTCCAGTGCAGGTACAAATTATTGTTGTCTTTCATATGTCTAACTTAAAAGTTTGAAACTTCTATGCATATTTTTGATGTCACAAACATTAATACAGGAAAAATGTGACCTCCTTTACCCAACATGAGAGGAACTCAGGGTTGTCTTTCACCTTTTTTTTTAATACATTGCATTCAAAGACCCAACACCCAAGTTGCACCAATGCCAACTTCGACCTGGCCACTCCAACAAAGCTGAGGCTCTTCTTCTGCACAGTTATTACACTGAATCAATATATTAATAATAAATATTGAGCATGGGTGTACTTTCTGTTTAACTTCCATTTAGTCCATGATTTTGGGTCATGCTTTTATGTCACTATTTAACATTGAATTTACCTACATAAACATCTGGGGCTTACAATTCCACATTAAACATACTTATATCCATCAGTTGATCAGTGGCCAGCCATTTATTAGTGTATTAACAAAAATTGTAATGGCTCAAGAGGGAACTGCATTATGTGTCAATAAATCATACAAGGTAAGAAGGTACCAAGCCGATTCTGAGTATGTGCTGAATTGGAGTGGTGGAGCTGCAATTTAAGAATCCCATGCCAAGGAAAGGAAAGAAATAAGCCAAGGTTGCTCCTGATCATATCTAATGATATTGTTGTACGTAGATATCAGGGGCTCAATTTTCCCAAGGGATTTGAGCCGTTCTTTTTTGGTGCAGACCACTTTTTTTGGCCTAAGTTTTTTTTAAATTTCCCCGATCAATTTGCACCAGCGTAACTCAGTTAGTTCCGAATTTTTTAGATAAGTTTTTTTTCAGCCAAAGGGGGAGTAACCTGCTATCCGCGTCAATTCTGGCCAGTTAGGCAAGTTTGGACAGCTGAGATTTACTCCAGTTCTTTTTAGGCCGGCGTATGTGGCCTCTGTAGCAAAACCTTCTGGTGAGTTAAGCAAATTGGCGCAGGTAAGGAAATCGGCACAGGTAAATGCAGCAGATGCCCGGACAGCAGCAGCAGGAGAGGTAAGAAAGAGGGGGAGAGAAGAGGGGAAGCTTTTTGGGTATAGTTAGGTATGGGGATCAGGGGGGAAGAGGCTATTCGGCCTGGGATAGATGCCGGGGAGTGGACCAGGAGGCCATTCGGCCTGGGATAGGTCTGGAAGAGTGGACCAGGAGGCCACTCGGCCAGGGCTAAGTGCAGGACCAGGAGGGAGGAGGCCACTCGGCCAGGGCTAGGTGTGGGAGAGCAGACCCGGAGGCCACTCGGCCAGGGCTAAGTGCAGGACCAGGAGGCCACTCGGCCAGGGCTAAGTGCAGGACCAGGAGGGAGGAGGCCACTCGGCCAGGGCTACGTGTGGGAGAGCAGACCAGGAGGCCACTCAGCCAGGGCTAGGTGCAGGACCAGGAGGGAGGAGGCCACTCGGCCAAGGCTAGGTGTGGGAGAGCAGACCCGGAGGCCACTCAGCCAGGGCTAGGTGCAGGACCAGGAGGGAGGAGGCCACTCGGCCAGGGCTAGGTGTGGGAGAGTAGACCCGGAGGCCACTCGGCCAGGGCTAAGTGCAGGACCAGGAGGGAGGAGGCCACTCGGCCAGGGCTAGGTGTGGGAGAGCAGACCCGGAGGCCACTCAGCCAGGGCTAGGTGCAGGGAGCGGGACCAGGAGACCCTTCGGTCTGGAATAGGAGTTGGGATCAGCACCGGCATCGGGAGGGAGGGGAGGGACTTTAATAATTTAATGGAGATAAGTTGCTGCAATATATTTTAAGGTGCTTGTGCAGGTTGCGAGCTGGCTGTATGTTTCACTTTCCAGCCTCCACCCGCATTGTGTCCCTGGTTACCGTGACAACCCGATCTTTTTGGCACAGATCAAGGCTCCAGCCCCAAAACTAAAGGATAGGCTAGGCTGCGCCAAAATGAAGAAATCAAATGAGGAAACTTGGAACATTTGTTTTTGCCATACTTGGGCCCAAAAAAATCAGGCATAACTCTTCAATTATGCCAAAAAAAAGCTTTGGGGAAAATTGAGCTCCAGGTGAGGACACATTCAGATTTTACTCCCCAAAGGAGCCTTCTGCCGTTGACTTTTGAGGCACAAGGTTCAATAAATGATAGGTTAGGACTGTTGGCATCCATGAAAATGTACTATTGCATAAATCTTCAGCTTTAGAGGAGGCGTGAGTAAAATTGGAAGCAGAATTTACTGAAATTCAATATTGGGGAAATGGGAAATAAACGCTTTATTCTGTCTTCAGTGCAAACTACTCAACTACTCACCAAGTTTAGCACTCGTTAAATGTGAATGAATGTTCACTTGTGGCTTGGAGTCTCACCACCTGCACTGCCTGTGTGTAAAATATCTCCTGGGTGGAGTTCAGGGAGATGAATCAGCTGCAGATGATAAGACATTTGTAATGCAGTCCATTTGATGTTTCATCTATTTAATTTAATGGACAAAAGATTTGCCAGTCACCCTCAGGGGCATGGGCTGCTGCCTGCCCCATAGTGAATCAGGTGCATAGCTCAGAGTGTCCGATTTGTGACACTCCCAATTTCCTGGTCATTCATTTTAATGACTGAGACTCCATGTTGGATTTTTCCCTATTACAAGTAAATTTGATCACATACTACTACAGCTTTAAAGAATACTTGGAAATATATCGCTATTCATTCATTGTTGCTGGGTCAAAATCCTGGAACTCACTCCCTAACAGGGAGTACCTTCATCATCATCATCATCACAGGCAGTCCCTCGAACAAGGATGACTTGCTTCCACATGAGTTCACAGATGTTTCAATGAAGGATCCGATATTCCAGTCCTGAACTCCAATTGAAGGAGTGAAAGATGCCTGTGCATGCATTTTTTAATGTGTGGTGACCGTTGCACATCAGCCATCACATGGGCTTGACAGAGCTAGGCCTTTATCCAGTGGCAACCGTTAACCAAGACGACTGGGAACCTGTTCTGCTGCACGGACCTAGTACACACACATATTGCAATGTGAACTAGCGCATGCTGCCCCTGGGCCCTCGGCTCTTCTGGGCCCCGTACCCTCATTTACCACACCTCCAACACAATCTCTCGCTGCTCCTCCGCCACAAACATTCGCCTCACCTCCACAACAAACTCTCACCATTCCTTCACCATGATCTCTCGCCACTCCGTTGTCACAAAAACATTTTTGTACAAAAACACAAAAACAAAAGTATCTTCACCAAACAGACTGCAGCGGTTCAAGAAGGTGTCTCACCACCACCTTCTCCTTGGACAATTAGGGATGGGCAATAAATGCTAGCCTTGCCAGCAATGCCCACATCTCAGGAACTAATAAAAAAATATATAAAATAATCATTTGGCACCATTGAATAAATTGACGATTTGACCATTAAATTAGCACTGACATAAATATCACACATTAAATTGTACATTATCACTTTGGTGTGTGATCAGAACCTTATGGTTGGATTGTTTGGATTGGCCTCGAAGCCCCACTCTCACATTAGTAAATAATGTGAATCAGAAGTCAATTTTTCAACTCAGAGATGGACATTAGTTCAAAGGTCATATTGGTACATCTCATATAACTACTACAAAAAATGTTCCTATAAGGGCTAGACTTTCCACTTTTACCGCTACCGATCATACTTTGGCGGTATTCTGGCGGTATACACTTCTCGACTTTTCAATACTGCTGGAATGCCGCGAAGATCCAAAGCCACTAGTTTCGGCGGTAGCGGTCGTGGTCGGGCGGAAGTGGTATTTTGTATTCATGTGAGGTCGGCGTCCTTGGCAACGGCCTTACTGTGCAAGCGTGTTTTTTTTCCTTCTTTTTCCTACGATTCGGGGGTCAGGGGTCAGCCCATGTAGATGAGAAAGGGAGGGGGAGAGAGCGAGGCAGAAAAGAGAGACTGCTTGCCTGTTCTGTACTCATCACTGTTTCTGATTTTTGTTTTTATTTCTGATTCATCCAAAGAGATTATTATATATAATGGATGGTAGTGAGGATCAATTGATGGTGGAGGACAAGGTAGGCGGGAGGAAGAGGGAAAAACATTTTACGATGGATGCCCAAACTGCCTTAGTCCACGAAGTGGAGACATGGTGAGACCAATTGACCCGGGGTGGCCTTCGCAAACCCAGCCTGCCTGTGTACCAGTGAATATGGGCAGAGGTTGCTGAGGTGATGTCCTCGGTTGCCCAGGTCCGTTGGGGGCCAGTCCAGTGCCGCAAGCACTGGAACAACCTGTTTTGGCCGCGAGAGTAAGTAATAACTTTAATAACTTTAATCATGCACTGACTCATTACTTAAAATGTAAATCTGCCACATTGTGATGTTATCCTTGTAAGCTTGGTGTCACGTATTATTTACTATCAACGATGTTATTATATTGTTTTCCTATACTAAGTTGTGTTCATCATGCAGCACTTGCATGCTAATGATGCATTAATGGGGCATTGTTGAAAGGCATTGGGGAGGGTAATTGTGGATGTCCATCTGTGTGCTGCATACTAGTACCTCGGCAATTATCTTATAACATGCTATTATCATCTTTTCAATCACAGTGAGCGCGGCGCACAGGAGGAGGGCCGGCAGAGCGGGAAGAGCTCACAGACCTGGAGGAGCGGCCACAGCTCTCACAGCGGCACATGATCGCTCAGCCAGTGCAGGTCTGGTGTTGGCGCCACATAAGTCATCCCCGGGCTGTGCAGCGTTCACGTAATGTAGTCATGTGAAAATAATGTATAAATTATGTTAAGTGATGTAATGTAATGCTGGGACCGTGAAATCTTATTATAATGCCATGCAGTCTCTGTAAATTCCGTTCATGCTCATTGCATGTAGCATCTCTCGATGATATATAAAGCAGTTGTGTTGCTCCTCTACATATATATGCGCAATGTAAGCATTAAAATATCATCCTGACCCTCCTTCTCTTCCCCTTCTGCTCACCTCTTCTGTTAATGGACGGTCTGCACCTGGGCAGGAGCAGAAGCGATGTCCTAGGGGGAGTGTTTGCTAGTGCTGTTGGGGAGGATTTAAGCTAATATGGCACGGTGATGGGAATCTATGCAAGGAGATAAAATGAGAGCAGAAGCAAAAGGTAGAAAGGAGATAAGGAAAAGTGGAGGGCAAAGAAATCAAAGGCAAAAATCAAAAAAGGCCACATTACAACATTCTAAAAGGACAAAGAGTATTAAAAAAACAAGCCTGAAGGCTCTGTGTCTCAATGCGAGGAGCCTTCGTAGTGAGGTGGATGAATTAACTGCGCAGATAGCTGTTAACGGATATGATGCAGTTAGGATTACGGAGACATGACTCCAGGGTGACCAAGGCGAGGAATGCAACATCCAGGGGTAGTCAATATTCAGGAAGGATAGACAGAAATGAAAAGGAGGTGGGGTAGCGTTGCTGGTTAAAGAGGATATTAAAGCAATAGTAAAGAAGGACATTAGCTTGGATGATGTGGAATCTGTATGGTAAAGCTGCGGAATACCAAAGGGCAGAAAATGCTAGTGGGAGTTGTGTACAGACCACTAAACAGTCATAGTGAGGTTGGAGATGGCATCAAACAAGAAATTAGGGATGTGTGCAATAAAGGTACAGCAGTTATCATGGGCAACTTTAATCTACATTAAGGGCCCAAGTTTCCACACGATAAAAAACGGGCACCCCTCCGAGCTGGGCGCCGTTTTTCGCGCCTAAAACGGCGCCTAAAAAAAACCTCGCAATTCTGGAGCGTTCTGCAACTCCTTGTCTGCCTGGCGCGGCGCCCAGGGGGGCAGAGCCTACACTCGCGCCGATTTTGTAAGTGGGAGGGGGCGGGTACTATTTAAATTAGTTTTTTTCCTGCCGGCAACGCTGCGCGTGCGCGTTGGAGCGTTCGCGCATGCTCAGTGTGAAAAAAACATTGGCACTCGGCCATTTTTGTAGTTCTTTGCAGCTGTTTAATTTTTGAACATTTTTTAAGAAAAGCACATTGCCATCAGCACATCAGCACTGAGGCTTCCTGCAGCCTTCTCACTGTCTCCTTCCCCCCTCCCCCGGGGGAACAAAACGACTGTCCCCCCCCCCCCCCCCCCCGGGGGAACGAACGCCTGCAGCATTCTCCGTGCCTGAAGCACTTTCACACAGGTAGGAAGATGGTTTATTTAATCTTTTCTTTGCTTATAAATGTTTATTCAGGTTGGATTTATTTGTATAATATTTGTAGAACTATAAATAAGGATTTATTGCAGAATTTAATGACTTCCCTTCCCCCCCACCTCGTTCTGGACGCCTAATTTGTAACCTGCGCCTGATTTTTTAATGTGTAGAACAGGTTTTTTCAGTTCTACAAAAATCTTCACTTGCTCCATTCTAACTTAGTTTGGAGTACGTTTTCACTGTGGAAACTTTCAAATCAGGTGTCAGTGGCCGGACACGCCCCCTTTTGAAGAAAAAATTCTGTTCCAAAGTAGAACTGTTCTACCTGACTAGAACTGCAGAAATAAAAATGTGGAGAATTGCGATTTCTAACATAGTCCGTTCTCCACCAGTTGCTCCTAAAAATCAGGCGCAAATCATGTGGAAACTTGGGCCCATAGACTGGGCTAACCAAGCTGGTAGCAATGCGGTGGAGGAGGATTTCCTGGAGTGTATAAGGAATGGCTTTCGAGACCAATATGTCAAGGAACCAATTAGAGAGCTGCCCATCCTAGACTGGTTGTTGTGTAATGAGGAGGATTAATTAGCAATCTTGTTGTGTGAAGCCCCTTGTGGAAGAGTGAACATAATATGGTAGAATTCTTTATTAAGATGGAGAGTGACAGTGTTAATTCAGAGACTAGGGTCCTGAACTTAAGGAGAGTTAACTTCAGTGGTATGAGACGAGAATTGGCTAGGATAGACTGGCAAATGATACTTAAAGGGTTAACAGTGGATAGGCAATGGCAGACATTTATCGATTACATGGATGAACTTCAACAATTGTACATCCATGTGGGAGTAAAAATAATCCCCAGGGCCTGATAGTCTGCATCCCAGAGTACTTTAGGAAGTGACCCTAGAAATAGTGGATGCATTAGTGGTCATTTTCCAACATTCTATAGATTCTGGATCAGTTCCTATGGATTGGAGGGTAGCTAATATAACCCCACTTTTTAAAAAAGGAGGGAGAGAAAACAGGGAATTATAGATCAGTTAGCCTGACGTCAGTAGTGGGGAAAATGTTGGAATCAATTATTAAAGATTTAATAGTAGCGCATTTGGAAAGCAGTGACAGTATCGGTCCAAGTCAGCATGGATTTATGAAAGGGAAATCAGGCTTGTCAAATCTTCCAGAATTTTTTGAGGATGTAACTAATAGAGTGGACAAGGGAGAAACAGTGAATGTGGTGTATTTGGATTTTCAAAAGGCTTTTGACAAGATACCACACAAGAGATTAGGGTGCAAAATTAAAGCACATGGTCTTGGGGGTAATGTATTGAAGTGGATAGAGAACTGATTGGCAGACAGGAAGCAAAGAGTAGGAATAAATGGGTAATTTTCAGAATGGCAGGCAGTAACTAGTGGGGTACCGCAAGGTTCAGTGCTGGGACCCCAGCTATTTACAATATACTTTAATCATTTTGATGAACAAATTGAATGTAATATCTCCAAGTTTGCAGATGACACTAAGCTGGGTGGCAGTGTGAGCTGTGAGGAGGATGCTAAGAGGCTGCAGGGTGATTTGGACAGATTAGGTGAGGGGGCAAATGCATGGCAGATGCAGTATAATGTAGATAAATGTGATGTTATCCACTTTGGTGGCAAAAACAGGAAGGCAGAATATTATCTGAATGGTGACAGATTAGGAAAAGGGGAGGTGCAACGAGACTTGGGTGTCATGGTACATCAGTCATTGAAAGTTGTCATGCAGGTACAGCAGGCGGTGAAGAAGGCAAATGGCATGTTGGCCTTCATAGCGAGAGGCTTTGTGTATAGGAGCAGCGAGGTCTTACTGCAGTTGTACAGGGCCTTGGTGAGGCCACACCTTGAATATTGTGTACAGTTTTGGTCTCCTAATCTGAGGAAGGACATTCTTGCTATTGAGCGAATACAGCGAAGGTTCACCTGGGATTGCAGGACTGACATATGAAGAAAGACTGTATCGACTCAGCTTATAATCGACTGGAATCTAGAAGAATGAGAGGGGATCTTATAGGAACATATAAAATTCTGACGGGATTGGACAGGTTAGATGCAGGAAGAATGTTCTCGATGTTGGGGAAGTCTAGAACCAGGGGTCACAGTCTAAGGATCAGGGGTAAGCCAGTTAGGACTGAGATGAGAAGGAACTTCTTTACTTAGAGAATTGTGAACCTGTAGAATTCTCTACCACAGAAAGTCGTTGAGGCCAGTTTATTAGATATATACAAAAGGGAGTTAGATGTGGCCCTTACGGTTAAAGGGATCAAGGGGTATGGAGAGAAAGCAGGAATTGTGCACTGAAGTTATATGATCAGCCATGATCATATTGAATGGTGGTGCAGGCTCAAAGGGCTGAATGGCCTACTCCTGCATGGAGTTTCTATGTTAGGTTTTCTAGCTGCCCAGGCACATGAACATGCAGAGCACCCTGGAGTACCAATTCTTGTTCAAATGGTCTTGACTGGAGGGGATACTGAGGATGAGGATGATGATGATCACTCAGTCCGACTTTCCGACCCCTCTCTAGATGTGCCATTCGATGTTGGCGTGAGGGGAGGGTCCATCATATCTGCGACCACCTCTTCCTCAGCTGTATCCACATTTCATGGATTGCGCTCCGAGGAAATGGCAGGACCAAGCAGTGTACAGCAGGGTACACCGAGTGTTAAAGCCCCTGTGCCGAATCCACAGAGGCTGATTCGGCAGGAAGGCATGTTCGAAGACAGGCAGACATTGAACTGGACATGGTTGCGCCATCTGGGGCAAACTTCGATATTGGCCAAGAGCTCCTCCAGGCAATTGGTGGCCTAGCCGGAAACATTGCCACGTAGTCAGCACGGCAATTGTTAATTTTTTATGAAAAATTGTTTACTGTTTGGGGGGGGGCGTTGTGTGTGTTTTTTAATGAAAAATGGTTGACTGTTGCGGGGTGGGTGTTGTGGGTTTAATGTTTTCAATCTTGTTGCTTTATTTACATTTTGTTGCACATTTACTTTAAAAAGAATTATTTATTATTTATTAATTTATTTCAAAAGAATCATTTTTCAAAATTTATAAAATATTTTATTCAACTTAACAATTATTGTGCAATGTCTCACTTACTTTTACAAAAATGATGGGTTAACAATCAACAAAAGGGTTGCAAACAATGGCCAGGCAAGGTTTAATCTTAACTCTCACTGTTCAAGCAAAGCGTTCATTTATGAGCTGCTGACATAACAATTTTGCAGCTGTGTAACTACCATGGGGCTTCTCCTGCGGTGTAGGGGTGGGTGGTGTCATGGGTTCATCGCCAGACTCCTTCTCGACCTCCTCTACCTCTCCTTCCTCTTTCGCTCCTTCCTCTTTCGCATCTTCCTCTTTCTCGTCCTCTCTGTCCTGAGGTGGTCCTGCAGTCCCCGTGGCAATTCCTGTCCCCTTCTGATTGCTAAGTTGTGCAACATGCAACACACCAAAATGAACTCTGCGACCTGCTCAGGATGGTATTGTCGGCTGCCTCCAGAGTGGTCCAAGCATTTGAAGCGCTGCTTTAGCACTCCAATTGTTTTTTCGACTACATTGCGTGTGGCTATGTGATTGTTATTGTACTGATGCTCGGCATCTGTCTGGGGTTTACAGAGGCGGGGTCATGAGCCAGGTGGTGAGACCGTATCCTTTGTCACCAAGCATCCAGCATTGACATTGTTGCTGACTCTTAAAGAAGTCTGAGACATTGCTCTCACGCATGATGTGCACATCATGAATTCTCCCTGGAAAATTGGCATTTATTGCCATGATTATTTGCTTGTGGTCGACAACGAGCTGCATATTCAGGGAATGGAATCCCTTTTAGTTCCGAAACACCTCTGCATCCTCTAAAGGTGCTCACAGGACGATGTGCGTACAGTCTATTGCACTTTGGACCTTAGGGAAGTTTGCGATTCTCAAAAGACCCAAAGCCCTCTCACTCTGTGCCTCTCTGGTCATTGGGAAGTTTATAAAGTCAAACCTTCATCTGTTAAGCGCTTCTGTCACCTGACGAATGCAGCAATGTGTAGCGTGCTGAGAGTTGCAGCAAATGTTGTCAGCTGATGCCTGAAAGGAACCTGCTGCATAGAATGAAAGTGCCACAGTCACCTTAACCTCAACCAGGCAGTGCTATCCTGAAGGTGCTGGTAGGCTGCAGGTCTTCCCTAATGACCTCTTTTCAGAAGCGCAGCCTTCTAATGCACGCTCTATCGGACAGGTCCAGGTATGACCGCTTATCCCTGTAAATGCGTTGGGGCTAAGGTTTCCTCCTTCTCAGAACTCTGCCACCTCTTGAACCTTCTCCCATCTCTATTCCACAGCATGTAATTAGTCAGCAATATTGGCAGAAAAATTACAGGCTCCATTCCTTTAAAAGTCCTTTAAACTGAAATATAAATTATTCAATTATCCTTAAACAGCCAGAAACTTAAATCCAGATAGACTACAATAACCTCAGATTATAAGCATTGATTTCAAACACCCTGAAAATCCACTCACGAATGAATTTAATGCTCCCACCTACTTAGCGCAGCCTTTTCTTCAAGTTCATTCATTTAAAACAGGGCATCCATACTGCTGGATTAAGGTCAGGTGAGTGCAGCTTTTTCAGGGTAGTACATTATTCCGGTGATAATTTGGGTGGTATTTGGGCGAATTGCCGAATTTAACGCCTGCGGGTAATTTGGCTGGTATTTAGGCTGTGCATGTTGAAGTGCTGGTAAAGTCAGCAAAAACAAATGGGCGGGCGGTACCGTTTACCGCCAGCGGTAATAGACTGCCGAATTTACCGCCGGTGATATTTGGGCGGTAACTGGGTGTTAATTTCTACTTTATGCATGAAATAGGCGGTAATGGCTTCCTTAACGGTAAATGGGTCATAATATGGGCGGTAAAATGGGCGGAATGTTGCCGAAAGTCTAGCCCATATATGATAATTACGCTTTAACACCAAAGGCTCAAAGTGGTTGTTTACTAGAAAAATTGTATAATTACTTTGGGCTAGAAATTGGTCAAATGGTGTTTTTTGGCGCTACTCATGATTAAGGACTTATTTTTGCGCCGAAATAACGGCAAAAAATGAATGCCAAAAATTGGCCAAACGATTTCTCATTTTTGGCGATGTGCTAAAATAGCACCATTTTTGTGTGACGAAACTAAATTTTTTGGCGCTAAAAATAATGCCCGTTCTGCACATGTGCTTTTTTCCCCACGTTTTTTTCTTTGGAACTTCCTGGTCATGTGATGGGTGCTCCCGAGCATGCTCAGTACACCCAGGGCTGAATCAGCCATTTCAGAGTCCATTTAAACTTCAGCAGAGTTTACCATGGTTCAACCATTGTGTTCCAAAAACAAAAAATGCAGGCTGATTTAGATAGGAAGAGCGGCAAGAAATTCACACATTGCAAATGAGGCCCTGGTCAGTGCTGTAGAGAGCAGATGGGGCAAGATTGCATGGAAGGGTCATGAAAAGCTGCACCTATCTGTTATGAAAGTAGTGTGGAAGTGTGTGGCAGAACAGGTTTCCGCAGTGGACTCCATCAAGAGGACCTATCTCCAGTGCAGGAAGAAGTGGCATGACCATTGCAGGGTAGTCAGAGTAAGTAATAATTTATATTTATCGACTCCAATTACTTGAATTGTAACTGTGACACATGTTGGTATTGCGAGGCTTCTGATTGTCACACATTATAAAGACTGCTTTTTGACATATTAAGGGCTGTTTCTGCATTTCAATGTTTTTGTGATGAACAATGTGCACGTAAAGTATCAGGGTCATTAAACAGAGCACTGTATTTAATGCACACAGTATGGTATAAATGCTTTGATGACGATCTGTCTGTGGCACAAGAGCAGAAGGGCCCATTGTTAAAAATTTTTATTGCCATCTTTGCAGAGAAAGTTGTTGCACAGCTGCCGACAGCAGCTTAAAACAACAACACTGGTCCCTCTCAGTCACCTTGAAAGTCGTGTGGCAGGTCTGATGGGTGCGTCGCAGAGATCGACTACCCGTGCGGATGCTGAGCCCTTGGTAGAGAGTAAGGGTAAGTTCTGCAAAATCCATGGTCTGGTTTGGCTCAATATTAAGTACTGTCTGTGAGCTAGGCTTCAGTTTATGTGATGTACTGCACTGTGACCAGGCCAGGATTCAGTTAATTTAATGTACTGTCAATCGCCGACATGTAATGCAGTGGTGTTGGTCCTTCAAATGAGCCTGCGCTATGTGAACTTACTCATGTCACCGTGCCCACTCCACTGCTGCTAACCAGTCGTCCATTCTTTTATATTTTGCAGATGTGAATTCCGACTCATCGGAGATGGCAGAGGACGCCCCCAGCTCGACGGATGCCCCCTGCTGAGGAACCTCCACAGGAGGAGGAAGAAATTCACATGGGGGAGGGGTGGTATTGGTGGGTGTGGGAAGGCCACGTAGGCACAAAGGGCTTCAGCTGCAGCCAGCAGTCCATCGGAGGAGGAAAGCGGGACATTCCCTGGTTATCCAGCATCCGAGGCCCCGGGTCCCAGTGGGTTGCAGCAAAGCACACCCAGGGCAGAAACCGTCTGCCGTCTGTGCGGAGGCTGAGTCAACAAGGCTGCTCTGTCGAAATGCAGGCAAACAAGGAAATTGATTTGGTAGGAATGTCTGGGGAGACCATCCACCTCAGCAACAGCTCGTCGAGGTCATGGGTGGGATCGCGGGGAAACATTGCAGCACTATCTGCAACACTGTCTGTAGACATTAGGGAGGGTTTTTCGCAGCTAATAGCTGCAACGCACCAGAACACCAAGGCTGTCAACGCCCAGCGGCAATTGACGGTCTTGACATTGCACTCCAGTCCCCAGAGTCATGACACCCAGACCGATCAAACCAGTCAGTGTTGAGGCTGAGCAACAAGCTCAACACTCAGGAATCGAGCTATCTGCAGCCCCGGCTTCTCCAGGGCTTCCTCTGGTGTCTCCTTTGTCTGTCCCCAAACAAGAGCAGCGCCCTGGCCGTGCTGCTATAAAACATCTTAGGGCCACCCGGGGTAGGGGTAGGGGTAAGGGCAAGGGCATCAGTGGATTGGGGTTGGGGGATTCAAATTAAGTGGACGGGGGGGTGGAGGAAGTGGCTGCCACTGAAGGATGTTTGGTGCAGGGGTTGTTGTTGTTGTTTTGCTGTTCTTTTGTTCTTTTGTTGTTGTTGTTGGTTGATTTGTTGTTATTTAACTGAGGTTTACAATTTAAAAGTTTAATATTAAAACATTTTATTAATAGTTACAAAAGTTGCATTAAAGTACAACTGTACAAATGTTTAATACATTTCAATGTAATTTTTCAACTAAACCAAACTTGTGTAGTGTCTCATTCGCAGCCTAACAGGGGGGAAATAATCAACACGGTGGAATACAATGGGCAGTCAATGATGGAACGTGCCGTTCAACCTTCAAGCAAAGCAGTGAATTATCAGCTGCTGACGCAAGGCTCTTGCAGTGACGAAAACTCCACGAGGCCTCCTCCCCTGTCGTCCTGGGGGTAGTGGTGATGGTGGGATGAGTTCCTCGTCCTCCTCATCCTCCCCCCCTCTCTCCTGAGGTGGTTCTGTAATCCTCAGTGTCAATTCCTGTCCCCTCATGTTGACTAAGTTGTGTAGCATGCAGCACACCACAGTGAACTCAGCGACCTGCTCAGGGGAGTATTGCAGGCAGCCTCCAGGGTGATCCAGGCAGCAGAAGAGCTGCTTCAGCACTCTAATTGTCTTTTCGCAATATTGCGTGTGGCTATATGGCTGTTACTGTAACGATGCTCGGCTTCTGTCCGAGAGTTGCGGAGGGAGGGTCATGAGCCAGGTGGCGAGCCCGTAACCTTTGTACCCCAGCATCCAGCTCTGGCCTTCTGGCTGACGCTCAAACAGCCGTGAGACAGTGCTCTCACTCAAGGTGAAAGCATCATGGATGCTCCCTGGAAATGTTGCATTTACTGACATGATACACTGAGTATGGTCTCAAACAATCTGTACATTCAGTGAGTGGAATCTCTTTTGGTTTCGGTAAACCTCCAGACCCTGAAAAGGTGCTCGCAGGGCGATGTGCGTACAGTCAAGGGCAGTCTGTACCTTGGGGAAGCCAGCAATTCATGCAAAGCCTATAGCCCTCTCATTCTGTGCCTACCTGGTCATTGGTAAGTTTATGAAGTCCTTCCTGTGTGCAAACAGTGCAGCAGTCACCTGGCGAATGCAGCGATGTGTAGCGAACTGCGAAATGGAGCACATGTCCCCTGCTGATGCCTGAAAGAAGCATAGAAGGCAAGGGCCGTAGTCACCTTCACCTTGACAGGCAGTGCAGTACTGCTCACAATTGTAGGTTGTGTGTCTGCCTTGATGAGCTGACATAACTCTGTGACCACCTCTTTTCGAACGAGCATCCTTCTAATGCACTGTGCCTCAGGCAGGTGCAGGTATGAGCGCTGCTCCCTGAAAACTCGTTGGGGGTAAGGCCTCCTACCCATAAGTCTGCGAGCTCTTTGATTATGCCGTCGAATAAGCCTTCTTCCAGATCTCTGCTCGATAGCAAAAACAGTCTGCAATAATGGCAGAGATAGCATCGGCCCCATTTTTTTTCAATGTCCTTAAATGTCCTTAAAAATAGAATATAAACTCACAAAATGCTCAAAGTGTCAAACGCAGCCTTTCCTCCAAATGCTTTCATTCACTGAACTGTAGCTCCATTTTTCAAGATGGTGCCATTAGCACCGGTTTCATCTTGCATCCGACAGCTAAGACCTGCAATTTTTGGGTGCTATTTTTGTCATTATTTAAGAATGGCGTTATTGGTCAATTTTCAAAAAACCGGCGATATCGGAGTATTTGACGCTGACTGACGTCACAAAAACAGTCTCGATAAAAGGCGGGCATTATTTTTTAATGCCGGCATTAAACCACTGGCCAATATCGGAAAAAGTCGTAACAATTTTTTAAAAACGCCATGGCCGCAATTCTGGCCAAGTTCTAGCCCATGGCATACCTTTTGATTTGATCAGTAGAAAGACAGATATCATCTTATCTTTAAAATACATGCTTTTATGTGTGCCACTGGTAGTGAAGATGATGGGTAGTTTTTCAGCTGTACTGCCTGGGTGTCAAGTATTTCCTGGGTGGAGCACAGGGAAGGTGAATCAGGTGGTGAGGATCCCCAGGGTCATGTGATATTCCCTGTCCAATAGTTTATTTACTGCATCCAGATGATTCACAGGAACAGAAAAATCTGTCCCATGTCATCTAACTTACGTTGGAAATTACAGGGAGCAATGTTATTATAGAAATTTTTTTTTTATTCGTTGCCAATCTTTCCAATTCTTTGTCAAATCACAAACGCCAGAGGTCACCTTGCACACATCAAGGATCACTCTACGCCAATGCTCTTAGCCAAAAGGCCTAGAGCCACTGCACCGTTCCTGGAAGTACTGCAATACCAGGTTCGTGCCATGGAGGTGGATGGGTCAGGCCCCCCACACACCTCCATGGAGGTGGATGGGTCAAGCCACCCCACCCACCTCCTATTTCCAAAAAACATAGGAGAATCACCTTCCTGATTCAGGGAGAACCACGTTGGGGTCATGGTTACTCCCCTGTCAGGTCAGTTACGCATGATCTTAGCCAATAAGAACAGATACTACACTTGATCTTAGCCAAAAGGCCGAGAAGCGATTTATTATAGAAGTACTTAATACACTCATATCAAAATACTCTCTCTGCTATTTTACACCATTTATTTGAAATGGGATAAGGCCTCAATAACACTACTACTGTAATATCCTGGCTACTGTGTTGGTGAGATGCAGTGCAGGATTTAAGTGCTCCAATTGCATATAGTTCCTGATCTTAGGCAGATTGACATAGCGGGCATTTTCCACAGGATGGAAGGGAGAGTTGGAAAGGACAAACACCACGGGTTGGAAATTCGATTGTGCCTCTGTTGTGGTGTTCAATTCGGGCAGAGCGGTAAATTTTGCACTTGGAAATGGTTTGCGTCTCCAGCTGCAAAATTTACCAGCTGGGCCCTGAGTGTGGAACGGAGTGCTAAGGGGGACATTCCACACCTCTTTTAGGGCGCTAGGCTAGCTGAGTAACTGAAAATCCCGATGTAAACAACCGGCCTCGGAGCACCCTAAGAGAGGATTCCATGAAAAAATATCTTTTAAAAAAAACACCAAAAACATTCCAAATACATTACTCACATCACCACAACATAAATTGCAAAAAAAAAAAAATCCCACTTGCATCAGGTCGACATTATTTACCTCACTGTGGCCACTTCAGCTTGGAACAACAGATTCCACAGGTATTCGCACCAGGTCGCTCTATGGAGCGCTACGGGTTGGACGCGATCCAAATATAGAGCCAGTGTCGCAACCAGGGGCGTTGCACACTGGCTCGTCACTTCCGGGTGGTAATGCTCCGTACCCCCTCAAAACTGGCACCGAATGTCCCAGTGGGGCGCTGGAAGCTGGTTGCCCGCCCGGAAGGCGCCATTGCCGCCCCTCCGAGGAGCTAACAGGGGCGGCAGAAGACTGAAAATCCAACCCATAGTGTTGCTGTGTGTAGTACCCAGCAGTCGGTCACAGAGCAGCATTGGCAGAAGACCTGCCCTGTTAGCCCATTACAGTGCATGGCACGACCAGATCAAGTGAAAGAAAGGGAGAGAAATAAAGAAAAACAAAAAAAATCAAACTGTTCACGAGATGAAAATATGATACCATCCGAATTCTAATCACTCTTTCAAAATAAATGAGTTGAAATTAGTCACATGTTGAGTTTACTGGAGCCCATGGTATTTGTCTTTTATTGAAGCTGAACAAGTCTGCACATGTGATGGTACCAAAAGGAATATATAGACCAAATAAGTGATAATCTGTAAATGTCTTTATCTGTTCCTTCATATTACCAATGGCACCACAATGTAAATTAAGGCGATTTGCAAAGGGAAACGTTATTTTAAAAGGGTATTAAATCACTTTGAAATGAATTGCTCTTCTCCTCGTGTTAATGCTCCTACAGATGCTGGGTATAACGTGCTTACTTTTATAATTAATAGGTCTGCAACTACAGCCATTTAGACATCAAACAAGGGTTTTTAAACTGTTTAAAATATGACCGTTGATGGATGTAATATAAACAATATTATATTTGATGTCCGCTTGATATATCTGGAGATAGATTTATGCACAATTCAAATTGATCTTTAATGCATTAGACAAACTGCTCTAATGGTACAGGATGGTGTTAAAGAAACAGAGACTTTCACAGGCTGATTGTTTGGACTTCGGAAGGAACTAGTATCCAATATGTATTGAATTACAGGAAAAGGCCTGTGTTAATACATAGGCACTGGAGCCAGATCTTATTCACAGGAACATTCACATTAAGACCCCACGGTAACAATGGCCTAAGAGAAAAAGGCTACAACGAAAGAAAGCTAATTAAAGACTTTCATCAGATTCGAGTTATTATGACTCCATTGTTCGCTCCTTATCAGTACAGGATGAAGCAATGAGTCCCATTCTCAGTATCTGTGTGATTAGACATATTCAGCAACCTATAATTTACAGTTTGCACCTGGGAATGACTAACAGCTCCATTAGTTTTGAGCTCACCATCATTTCAATAGCTTTCTTTGGGACCATTATGCAACATTTTTCCCCCCAAACAATTAGAACAAAGAAACAATTAGACGTGTTCAAATACTTCGGAACTCCATTTTTGTGCTCATCGAGATAAGGAATCTTGCTGTGAAATGGAACACTGCCATTTTGGGCAACCAGTATAAGCATCAAGCAATCCCAGATGAGATATAGCACCAATGTGCAATAAAACTCACCCTTCTCTGTTCCTACGCAGCCCAGCTTCAGAAAAACAAGCCATTCACTGTAACATTTCCCACATCAGCCATCCTGTGGCATCCTTGAGTCAAATTTAAACTAATTAATGTTGAATTAGGAAAAAGCTGGATTAGTAGTGCTGCCACTTTCTAAAAAAAAAAGTATGAAAGCACATATATTTAATCTACAATTATATATTATTAAAAGTCTTTTGTTTATAGCATGCACTTCCAGTCCACAGACCTTATTCCCGTAGTCGCAATTTTCTGTTTTATAACAACATTGATAATGGAAAAACCAATAGGTATATGTCAATATCTTAAGATGAAACATCTGTATGTCGACATTTGTCACGCTGTAGTGGCAATCCTGGGACCACTAGGTGGCATTGTTTCTGTTTCCTCTACGACAACCTGACAATCACAACTCAGCAGAGAACTTGCAGTTCCAAATTAGCTTGCAGAAACTGTGATTTCAATCTATTTTGTTTTCTAGAGCTATTTAAATTAATGACCAAAAATGATTTCAATCATTTCCTTGGAGATTTGCACCCACCTGCCCTGGCACAGTCCTCATTTAAAATAAATTCTGCTACGACTGCGGCTTCCCACTCAAGGCCATGTACTGGTGGCAGGGGCAGTCCAAGAGATGGGTCACCAAAGGGCAAGGTGGTCTCCAAGATCTGTCTGAGGAGTACAGAAATATGGGGCTCAATTTTCCCCAGTATTTACTCCATTTTTTTGGAGTAGGCTGATTTTTCTGGCCGAACTTAAAAATCCCCAGTTTCCCCAATCAATTTGCACCAGTATAACTGACTTAGTTACGTTTTTTTTAGGTAAGTTTCTTTTTGTTCAAAAGGGGCTGTTACCAGCCATCTATGCCAGTTCTGGCCATTTAGGCAACTTTGACCAGTTAATAGTTACTCCATTTATTCTAAGGCCAGTGTATGTGGCCACTCGAGAAAACCCTTGCGGAGAGTTAAAGAAATCGGCGCAGGTAAGTACATCGGAGACATTCGGCCTGGGATAGGGCCGGGAAGCGGAGAGGACCTGGACCGGTACTTACTCAGGACCAGAGAGGCTGGGGGGTGGGGGGGAGGGAGCAAGTGAACTGGTCAACATCGAGCTGGGACTACACAGTGAGCGGCGGGAAGGCACCGGAGAGGAGGCTCGAGGGGGGGGGGGGTGGTGGGTGGGAGGAGGGAGTGAGCGAACTGGACGGCATCAGGCGGGGACCTCACAGTGAGTGATGGAAAGGCACCGGAGAGGCTCAGGGAGGGGGAAAGGGTACTCACTGCAGCGGACCAGGAAGGCACCTCACTCGGGGAGGGGGGGGGGGGGAAAGGAGAAAGGTCACAAGACTCAAGGGGGGTGGGCGGGGGGAGAGGAGAGGACAAAAGACCTTTGAATGTGGTCCATCCAGACAGAACTTGGGGAGAGAGAGAGATAACTGTGAACCTGTGCTGCCTGCTTTCCTGCCATTTTGAGCTTCGTTGAAAGTATAACTTTTAAGTATGGTGGCAATACTGACAAAGCCATATCTTGTGCGAGTGTTCTGCTTCCTTGTGCTACATAGGAGTAGGGGCAATTGATTAGAGCTCATCACATCAGGAACATCAGAGCCCGTAGGGTGCTGGCCAGGAGTCCTTAACCACCTCAGCAGTATCGAGATAGGCAATTGTACATGCATGTGAGTGATGCAGACTGTGTCAGAAGGCTGCGTTTCTGCAGAGAAGTTGTCCGTGAGATCCGTGAGTTGCTGAGATCAGACCTGCAGTTGAGAAGCGTCAGGTGGACTGCTTTGTCAGTTGAACTGAAGATTACAGCTGCACTTTCATTCTATACCTCTGGATCATTTCAAGCTACAGCTGGAGATGTGTGCGCCATCTCTCAACATACAATACATGTCTCCATTTGCCAGGTTACGGCTGCACTGTATGCATGGAGGAATTACTTCATCAAGTCCCCAATGACCGCCCAAGCAATCCGAGACAGGGCTGTAGGGTTCTCAAGGATTGCTGGCTTCCCAAAGGTACAGGGCTGCATTGATTGTACCCACATTGCCTTGCGAGCACCTTTGGAGGATTCCGAGATATTCAGGAATAGAAAAGGCTTCCACTCCATTAATGTTCAGCTCGTGTGTGACGACATGCATCACATCATATCAGTCTATGCAAGATACCCTGGCAGCACCCATGATGCGTTCATCCTACTTGACAGCGTTACATCTGCCATTTTTCAGCAACAGCCAGAAAGGCAGAGCTGGCTACTGGGAGACAAAGGGTATGGCCTCGCCACATGGTGCATGACGCCCCTACGCGTAAGCCGGACGGAAGCTGACCGTGAATACAACATGTCGTACATTGCGATGCGCAGCATCATAGAGAGGGCCATTGGTATCTTGAAACAGTGTTTCCAATGCCTGGACCATTCTGGAGGCTACCTGCAATATTCCCCAGAGATTTTAGGCCAGTTCACTGTTGTGTGCTGTATGCTGCATAACTTTGCCATCATGAGGCAGCAGCAGCTGGTAGTGGAAGACCCATCTGCGGTGAGAGTGGCTGATGATAATGATATGGAAGATGCAGGTGATGAGTAGGAGGAGGATGAAGAGGAGGAGGAGGACGACGAGGATGAGGAAGCCATGCAAGTGTCTGAGCCCGGAGCACGACGGTGGAGGAAGTGGATCATCGTGCTCTTTTAACAATTGCTTGAGCCTTGCACCAGCAGCTCACCCATGAACGCTTTACTGATGCCTGAGGGTTCAGCAACAACTATTCCACATGGACATGTTTGCTGTTTGGAGCTGTTCCATAATATTGTGTTGTGTTAATGGAACATGATTCAGTTTTAATGTAAAATATCTTTTATTCAAACGTTTACAAAGTACTTAACTTTATTGTAAAAAAATTATTCTCATATCAAACTTTACTTTAATATGTCTCTATAAGATCACTTAAAAACTTTAAGTTCACTTATAAAGTTGTAAATTTACATAACTTACAAAAAACTTTTAATTTAGAACAGTTACAACAGCAACAACATCAACAACAACAACAGCAGCAAAGAAAGGCTGCACCCATCTCTCATCCCCCTTAGTCTAACACCGCCCGCTGCGCTGGGTCTTGGATTCTCCATCACCCCTGCCCGCAGGCAGTGGTGCAGTGATTTTGGGCTTGGTAGCAAGCTTATTCCTTCTAACATTTCTGGTAATGCGTACTTCTTGGTGGGCGGGGGGTGACGGGGTGGCAGGGGGGTTGGTTAGGTGGTAATGTGGAGGGCCCGGCTTGGGGCTCTTCAGAGGCTGGTGTGGGGATTGCAGTCGGAATGGCAGTTGATTCTGTCAATGGGCATGTGGTCTAGGCGTGTTCCCTTATTGCAGCAGCTAACTCAAACCTGCCGTCCCTCATGCACCCTAACAGTGTCATAGTAGACGGAAACATTCGCTCCCTGATTAGCATGGATAGAGTATTGGCTAGCTAACAGAAAACAGAGAGTCAGGATAAATGGTTCATTCTCTGGTTGTCAACTAGTAACTAGTGGGGTGCCGTAGGGATCAGTGCTTGGACCCCAACTATTTACAATCTATATTAACGACTTGGAAGAGGGAACTGAATGTAACGTAGCCAAGTTTGCTGATGATACAAAGATGGGAGGAAAAGCAATATGTGAGGAGGACACAAAAAATCTGCAAAAGGTCATAAACAGGCTAAGTGAGTGAGCAAAAATTTGGCAGATGGAATATAATGTTGGAAAGTGCGAGGTCACGCACTTTGGCAGAAAAAAAATCAAAGAGCAAGTTATTATTTAAATGGTGAAAGATTGCAAAGTGCTGCAGTACAGCTGGACCTGGGGGTACTTGTGCATGAGACACAAAAGGATAGTATGCAGGTACAACAAGTGACCAGGAAGGCCAATGGAAGCTTGGCCTTTATTGCAAAGGGGATGGAGTATAAAAACAGGGAAGTCTTGCTACAGTTATACAGGGTATTGGTGAGGCCACACCTGGAATAATGCGTGCAGTTTTGGTTTCCATATTTACGAATGGATATACTTGTTTTGGAGGCAGTTCAGAGAAGATTCACTCGGTTGATTCCAGAAATGAGGGGGTTGACTTATGAGGAAAGGTTGAGTAGGTTGGGCCTCTACGCATTGGAATTCAGGTGATCTTATCAAAACGTATAAGATTATGAGGGGACTTGACAAGGTGGATGCAGAGAGGATGTGTCCACTGATGGGGGAGACTCGAACTAGAGGGCATGATCTTAGAATAAGGGGCCGCCCATTTAAAACTGAGATGAGGATAAATTTCTTCTCTCAGAGGGTTGTAAATCTGTGGAATTCACTGCCTCAGAGAGCTGTGGAAGCTGGGACATTGAATAAATTTAAGATAGAAATAGACAGTTTCTTAAACGATAAGGGGATAAGGGGTTATGGAGAGCAGGGAGGTGGAGCTGAGTCCATGATCAGATCAGCCATGATCTTATTGAATGGCGGAGCAGCTCGAGGGGCCGTATGGCCTACTCCTGTTCCTATTTCTTATGTTCTTATGTTCTTCATTTCTTACAACCAGAGTGCACAGATTTAAACTGATTGACAAAAGAACCAAAGGTGACATAAGAAAAAACTTTTTTACGTAGCGAGTGGTTAGGATATGGAATGCACTGCCTGACAGGGTGGTGGAGGCAGACTCAATCACTGCTTTCAAAAGGGATTTGGATAAATACCTGAAAGAAAAAAAATGTGCAGGGCTACGGGGAAAGGGCAGGGGAGTGGGACTAGCTGAGGTACTCTTGTAGAGAGCTGGCAAGGGCACAATGGGCCGAATAGCCTCTTTCCGTGCTCTTACCATTCTATGATTCTATGATTAGGAGGAGGAGGTGGAGAGCAATGTGCTGGGACAGGGTGAGACAGCCACATTTGATCAAGTGGGGAGAGCACCTCGGTGGAAGAGGCTGTTTTCTCGGGGTTAGATGAAGCTGAGACTTCTGGCACCAGTGGCCTGCAGCAGCAGCCCGCTCGAGGGGAAGCTCATGGGCCAGCTCTCCGGAGGGTAAGTCAGCCCATGAGTTTTGCTCAGAGACAGGCAGATGAGGACCTGGACTTGGAGGCTATGATGAGGGAGTCAATGCCGATGCACCGCGAGCTCATGGATGTAATGGTGAGGATCCCACCGAGCGTCGATGCATTTATGTTGAATATGGCGGAGGACGCCTCAACCTTGGCATTTTTGGGTCGGGGGCCCATCAAGCCCAACCTTGGTAGAAACAAATGGATGATGGATGCCACAAGTGACCAAGGCGTCTGTAAGGGGTTTTCTCAGGGAGTGTTGTTGTGCCTTGGGTGTCTCTCTCTGGGCTTCTGCCCTCACAGCTTATGCCTGGCCTGTGAGGTACCCTGAGTGCTGCAAGAGCACCCCTGGAGAGACTGTGTCCACAGCTTATGAAGGGGGTTTTGAGACTCGTGCGTCCCCACAGCTTATGCCTAGCCTGTGAGGCACCTGTGGGTGTCAAACACTCCTAACCCCTTTCTTCCCTAGCCTGTGACACACAGTTGAGCGTTTTCGAGGCGTTCCTAGCTTCCCTTACAATGTTCTGACATAAGACTCACGATCAGGAGATGTAATACAATAGAACTGAGACAAGGTGATTCCAAGAGGAACTTTAGGCTTCCAATTTATTTGACAAGGTGTATCTCAACAAACAGCAATACACCAACAAAACAATCCCCCTAAATCCCACTAAACGGACACAACGAAAATCTTTACACAAGTTTAGCAGTACAATGCCCAACCTCCCACCTTTCCTGGCCTAACTGAGTTGGGAGTTCTGGGGACCAGAGGTTATACTCACGACTGTGCCTTCTGCAGTCTAGTGGTTTGTTTCTTCTATCTTCGGTGTCTTCGGACACTGGTTTTCCTTCAGTGTCGAGAATCTTGCTGGTTGTGGTTGTTGGATGACGAGGGCAGGGAAAAACCACACACACTACGTCAGAAACCCCTCTTTTATAGCCAGATTATCCAGTCCGCCTCTCCTGCTGAAGTCGATTCTTCTCATTGGTGGACTTTGTGATTTTGAAAAATGCAGCAGTTTTAGATTATTGTGGTTTTTTTTCCACTGATGTTAACCTACTCAAGGTTTGAGTGGGTGTTGATTCCATTGGCCTCCTGTAGCCATTGTGTAGGCCCTTGGGTTGTTTTGGGTTCCCTGGTTTCTAAGGTCTGCATAATTTTCCTTCAATTCAGTTTTTCTAACCTACTCAAGGTTTGAGTAGGTGTTAGTTGGGTTGGCCTCCTGTAGCCATTGTGTATGTCCTTGGTTTGTTTTGGGTTCCCTAGTTTTCTGAAGATCTGCATAATTTCCTTCCATAGTGTAAACACGGGGAAGACAATAGTCCAATAATGGCTGTGAGTCAGTTCCAGTTTTCGAGCAAGTGCTCCCCCATTGGCTTGAAAGCCCCATGCTTTGGGCTGACTCTGTCTCACCATTGGCCCTCCGGTGTCCTTTCCCGTCCAATCACTGCTCTGCCAAGGTCAAACTGTTATCGGTTTCAATTCACAGCACAGACTGATCCCACAACCCTTTTCCTTCTGGGTAAAATGAGGGGGTTTTCGTCCTCCCCTACATAATCCCCCATCTGACACAGTCAGACACCACTCGAGTGTGTCAAAGTTCAGGGTGGTGAGAAAACCCTAGGTCTCCCAAATTGCCCAACTTTCCCCAGTTTAACTCTAAACTGATCCCGTCGATATATATCGCAATTCCTTTTAACGCGGTACAAAACACAGAAATCCAACAGGTTACATTATACGACAGCAATATACATATATGTACTTAAGGTTACAGCAGCAATTGCACATTGAGTCTCATTTCAGTCTGAACCGTAAAACAAAGAAACCTGTCCTGCAAACTCCCCAGGGGTCATGTATGAAACGCAGTCATCCCTGGGAATAACAAAACCGCCTTAGTGTCGCGGTCAAGCTTTGTTTACACGCCTTGAGTGTTTAGCAACGGCTCTCCTGTCTATGTAGTAGCCTGAGGAACTGCTTTCTTTTTCTTTTTCTCCTGAGCTTACAACTTGTAACTAGCAGATAAGCTACAATCAGGAGTTGGCCGATTACTAAGGCATGCGATCCCACCCGGATCCATGCAGGTATGTCTGCCCGTATCCTCAAATCCCACCATGCTGGGGATTTAATCTGGGCAATCTCCCCTGCTATAATTTCAGTTTTCTGCTCCATGATGTAAAAATGTTTTTGAGACAAATCCACTGCCTGGAGGAGGGCTGTAAGTTTCTCAGGTAATGGGACAATGGGATAGCCAAACTGGGCAACATATTGTTGTAGGTGGCTGAGGTTGTTTTGTACCGTGAGGTGAATTGTGGAAGGTTCAGGGATGGGTGTGGTTCTGGTGTGTGCCACTTGAACCTCTGCCCTGGGTTTAAAGCAAAAGCTGCTGTACAGTATTGGACACCACCTTCCCGATCCGTGTTCATACCGTTGGGCACTTGTGGTGACACAATATGTCCCACCGCCTACATATGCTACCTGTGGAGGCATGTGGTTAGGGGCCATTACCTCCATTGTGCAATTGATAGGCTCTGCCTCACCAGTGCTGAACCCGCATTGTGGCCTTGCAAAAGCGTTCAAGTGCTGGGGGCACAGGATTACCTGTGCTCCCCTGCTCCGACAACCCGAGAGGTCTGTACCTGTCACAGTGTGCTCCCACATTGTGACATAAGGTGGGATCTCTTGGAATCGAACATGCACTCCTCCACGAATGACTCCCACATTCTCCACTCGGTACAGGGGTGCTGGTCGTGGGGACGCCCCCATCGCGGGCATCCTGACCACCACACCCATGATGGTATGATTTGACTTTCCACAGTCCACCGGTACCGGGTAGGCTTCCGACGCTACACGAAGTTGGCAAGGACTCAAAACATTATCATAAGGGTGCAGTGCTGTTAAGTGCTGGTTGCTGATCCAGGAGTGGACCTGTCCCTGTCTCAGATCCTCGAGGTTACTCCGTCCCTCTCCCAGCAACCAGGCCCCATAGAGCACGCACACCTCATTTTGGGCGGCTTGATCGGATACGTATCTATCCTCCCGAATCAAGGCGTTTACAGCCCTGGCCTGCGCCTCCAATTGAGAGATAATCTCCTTTAAGTGAACTGTCATTGCCACCTCTTCGTGGAGCGCGGATCCCACGGTATTCTCGTCCCCCAGGAGTTTGCGCAGCTGATTCTTTAACCCATTTATCTGGAGGGCCAGCTGCATGTTATCCAAACTGTTTATGGCGGATGCCCCAGTGTTAAACCCCGTGAAAATGTAATTTAAAGTGCCACGCCTCTGCCTGCCTGGTTTGGCCCTATCCCACTGTTTATACGAGTCTGTCACTCTCACTCTGGAAGTGGCCACAGTGATCTCCGGGCAGGGGATGGAGGCCTCTCCATAGGTAAAGTCCTTATGGTTGGAGTACTTGGTGGAGCTCGATCCCAACCACCCAGGCCATCTCCCCTCGTGGGAGTAGGTGACCCGGCCATCCGCCGCCGGAGTCCCTTCTCCTGTGGTCACTGTTGGCGCTCTGCCCTCGGAGCATCCGAAAACCAGGGAGTCCTCGGTGTCCCCTCGGTGCCCGGTGCAGATCCTTAGCGATACCAGCATCACTAATGTCCAGTAGGGAGGTGTTGACATCGGAAAGGCAAGAAGAACATGGCCTTGCCTTGAGAGACCTCTCCAGGCTCGGCCCACTTAACATGTTCCAAACACAAAAATGCTGTACCCAACCGTCACTGCCTTACCTAAACACATATGCACACAACACAAAGTAACAAAACAGAAAGGGAAAATAAATACACCGCCACCCGTCCCCGGGTGGCCAGGCTATATCCTGTCACTGTACAGGCATCGACGACCACTCGGCTGACCGTACCCTGGGGACCAGGATGCCCTCCGCTGAGGGGCTCGTATAGTCCCCCTTAATGAGTCTTGTACTGTCCTCCAAGGCCGTCCCGAGCCCCGGATAATCGGTGGGAGACCCTTGCTAGCGCAACAGAGCACCCTCCCTGTTGTCTTTCTCCTTATCGGTCTAGGGCGGGAGGCTAAGTAAACAGGGGACCACAGCGCCCTGGGCTGTGGCACTCTGTTACTCCTCCTTACTGTCGGTGCAGAGTCCCAGGTTATGGGCTGCAATGCTATCTCCTCCACCTCTTGGGCTAGCCCCAGCTGATCCACCATGGGAGGTTCAGCTTCCCCTTGGACCTTGCTAATGGTAGATCCTTTCTCCCTACTTCTGTTAGTGGGCTGGGAACCTCTACCCAGTGGTGGGATAGCCTTACAGGAGCAGTGAACCAGCCCTGGCTGTAGAGCTTCGGGGCCCGCTGCCTCCTCCGGAGCCTTCAAATCCACCGGGGCCTGTTCTTCCCCCAGTGCCTGATTCCTTTTCCTTGCTCGTCCCCTCTGTTTTTTACCTCTTTTGGGGTCAAACAATTTACACTGATTAATGTGATACCACTTCACCCGGCGAGGCAATCGAACCGCATAGACCATAGGGCTAGCCTTGTCGACTGTGCTGTATGGTCCCACATACAGTGGTTCAAATACCCCGACCCGGGCGAAGCTTCTCACCATCACCTGGTCGTCCATCTCCCAATCATGGTGACTGCGGGGTTCCAGCAGCAGCCGATTGGCACGGTGCTGTTTACCCATGTTGTTGGCCGCTTGCCAGTGAATCTGTTGAAGCTGTTCAAACAGATCCCTGACGAAGCGGTCCCGGTTCACCTCTCGAAGCTGCCCTTCGGTGAGAACCGGCGCCAACACATGCACTGGGGTTCTCATGATCCGGCCCGTCATCAGCTCATGGGGTGAGTACCCTGTGCTCTTTGACTGACTGGCCCGGATTCCCATGAGGACCAATGGTAAGACCTCCACCCACTTGTTCGGTGAGTCTCCCGTCTCCTTGCGCAGCCTTTCCTTTAGGGTCCGGTTCAGGCATTCTACGGAGCCTGAGGACTGAGGATTGTAGGCGACATACCATTTGGCTCTTATCCCCAGCATCTTTAGGGTGGCCTGCATCACCTGGCCGGTGAAGTGGCTTCCCCGGTCGGACTCCACGATTTGAGGTAGACCCCACCGAGAGAACACCTCCCTCACCAGGATTTTTGCAGTCCCCACCACGGTAGCTGTTCGGCAAGGGAAGGCTTCCACCCACTTGGAAAACACATCCACCAGGACAAGGCAATATTTATAACCTCCCTGGGCGGCCGGTAGGGGTCCGATGTAGTCGATCTGGATCGATCGACTACCATGGTCCCTCTACCCGCCTGACGTGTCCCATAGACACCTTCCTTTTCTGAGGGTCTGGGTTGTTTGCAGCGCAAACCAGACAGCCCGCACAGAAGTTGCGGACGTCTTCCCGGAGGCCTGGCCACCACCCTGCCTTTTCTACCCGTTGCCAGGTAGATTCCGGCCCAGGGTGTCCCGCACCTGGACCCTCATGGGCCAGCTGAAGGAATTCCCTCCGGTGTTGTGGCGTCACTACCCATTTATCCCCTTTAAACAACATGTTTTCCCGCACAGCAATATCTGCAGCACTGTCTGGGCCCTCCGTCTTTTCCCCCTTTTTGATAGCAGCCAAGGCAGCCTTCCGGATCGGATCCTGCATCTGGACTACTTTAAGGTCCGGGGCCGCAGCCGCCCCTACGCTCCCTTGTGTCCCTGGCTTGCTTCTTGCTGCTGCTATCCTGCCTGCCTTGTATGGGTCCCATGGGCGACCTGTACGAGCACCTTCCCTTGCCAGAAGGTCTGCCTGCTGGTTACCTTCCCCCCGTGGCTCAGTTTTGGAGTGGACCTTTACTTTATGGATATATACATCCCCGGTTTCTCCCACTGCAGCCACGATCTTTTCTAGCAGGGGTTTGGTCACAAGGGGCTTCCCATCTACAGAGGTGTATCACCGGCGTGACCAAATCGCCAGATACTCTGTACATGAATTGCAAGTGAACATGCTGTCCGAGCAAATCGTGTATGGGGTAGGGAATTCCTCGGGGTGTGTGACCACATACATCACCGCCGAGAGTTCCGCCTGCTGGGCGCTCAGGGTGCATGGGAGTTTAAGAGCCAAGGCAATTCCTGCCTTGGGATCCCAAACTCCGCAGCCCGTGAGTCTTGTACCAGCGGACACTGAACTGGAGCCATCAACGTAGATCTCGCGGCCTGTGGGGTGTATCCCTGCCCGAAATCCAAAGTTGATGTCCCATACCCCCTCCACAGAGCATCGATGCGGCTGCCCTGGATAGATTAAATTTGCTGCGAGAGTGGGCTTGCAGAGGCCCTTGACCTTTAAAGTTATTTGGGAGAGCAGGAGGGTCCAGCTAGTGATTCTAGCACTGCTCACTGTCCCGTCCTTAATCCTCCCATCCAACAGCATCTGCGTCGGGGTAGGATGGGTGAGGAGTGTAATGGGGGATATTCCGGTAAAGATCTGAGCTCTCTTTACTGCCCAGTGGGTGGCAAGCAAGTGCCTCTCACAATTGGAGTATCCCTTTTCTACCTCCGTGAAGACCCTGGAGGAGTACACCACTGGTCTCAGCTGACCGTTTCGCCCCTGGAGCAACACTGCACTTAAGCTGTCACCACTGGCTGCCACCTCCAGGAAGAATTCCTCCCCCCCATCAATTGCCCCTCGGGCTGGTGCTACCTGCAGGTCTCTCTTAAGACGGACAAATGTTGCCTCACAGCCCTCGTCCCATTCCCACTCGACCCCCTTATGTAGGAGTCTGAGCAGAGGGGCGGCAGTGGCTGCATAGTCCTCGATGAAGTCCCTACAGTAGCCAGTGATTCCCAGGAAAGACCTTACCCCCGACACATCCCTAGGGACAGGGAGTTCCTGCACTGCCTTTCTTCTAGCCTCATCAATGGCCCTTTCTTCTGCCTTATCGTCAGGCCCAGGAATTTTACCTCTCCTAGACCTATCTGGGCTTTCTTGGGGTTAACTTTAAAACCCCCTTCCTTCAGTAAGACCAGCAGTTCGGCCAGCAGTGGACCGTGTTCCTCACTGCTGTCTGTGAACAACAGCAGGTTGTCCACATACTGGACCAGCTGGTGTGGCTGGCTGAAGCCTTTTAAGCAGTTCGCCATGCATTGGTGAAAGATGCTGGGACGATTATGAAAGCCCTGTGAGAGGCAGCTCCATGTATACTGCTGTTCCCGGAAGGTGAAGGTAAAGTTGTACTGGTCTTCCCTCCGTACATGGATAGACCAGAACCCGTTGGATATGTCCAACACTGTGAACGTGGTTGCGGATGCAGGGATTTCCCCTATCAGATCCGCAACCGCCGCTACTGTGGGGGCACAAGCTGGGATATTTTTATTGAGCACCCTATAATCCACCGTAGCCCTCCAAGAATTGTTCGGTTTCCTAACCGGCCAAAGCGGGGAGTTGACATGGGTGGCTATGGTCTCAAAACACCCTGCTCGACAAGCGAGCTTAAAGCTGTCTCCAAGTCTGCTTCTGCCTCTCGGGGAAAGCCATATTGCTTTTGCGGGCGGGACATGGGATCCCCATCTATTCTAACCTCCAGTCCTGTGACTCTCCCACAATCGTGTTTATGGGTGGCAAATGCTACAAGATTTGCTTGCACATAGGCCCGGTACTCGGCCGGGGTGTTACCGACCAGAACTTCCAGGTCGTAACCCACTTTTGGCTTCATTGTACACAGAGTCCCTTTTCCCTGTTTCTTATCAATAACCATGACTTCTCCCTCTGCTCCCGTGCCCACTGTGCCCCATAGACAGTGATTCCTCAAGTCTACTAGGATCTGGCGAGCGATGATAAAATCAGCCCCCGAGATCCCTTTTCCCACCTGCTCCCAGTTCATCAGGACGCACTTCCATTGTGTTTGGAGTGCTCCTAAACGAACTGCGAGCGGGACTGAGAAAAACCCAGCCTTCTCATTTCCTGTGAACCCAACTAGTTGATACGGCACCCCGTTTGATAGAGGTGAGATTGCGGGGTCCTCCGAATGGACTATCGTGCTGGCAGCACCAGTGTCCAAAAGATAAGTACCCAATACACCCTCAACCTCCATATTGACCCAGGTTCGTCCCCAGGGGTCATATTCTAGTGGGCACAGGTATGCAGGCTGGGTCTGGCCTAGTCACGGCCTCTGTACTGGCAGGGTTGCCGGTGCTTCCCTGCCTGTTGCCGTGGCTACCTTCCCAGTCCCCTCCAGCGCTGTCCTCACTGCAGCTACTATCTCGTCAAGGGATGGTGAGGAGCTCCCTCCACTTCCCCCACTCTGGGCGGCTCCTGAAGGACTTCTCCCCACATATCTCTTTACTGGGCTCCTGCAATCCCTTTTAAAATGCCCAGCTTTCCCGCACCCGTAGCACACTCCCTCCTTATCAGACGAGCGGCCACCCTCCTGGTGCCATTCTCTTTTGGGAATCGAGTTGAGTTTTACTTCATTTATCCGACCTTTGGAGGTTTTCTCCTCCTCCCCTCCTCCATTCCATTGGACCAGTGCCAGTTGCCTGACCACTGCTTCCTCGGTGAGATTGGGGTCCCGGGAATTGAACCACAGTTCTGCCCTGGCCTTGAGCCGGGGCAAGCAGTTTGCCACCAGCATCCTCAGCCAGTGGCCAGTCTGTACCGAGGAAAGATTCGCCCGGTCGAGGAGCTCCCCACAGGCTGCGTGGTATACCAACCACAGCCTGTCCGCAAATGCCTACGGGGTTTCCCCTGCGAGCTGCCTTGTCCTTTCGACCCGTTCGAAAGGACTGCCGTCATCGAAGCCCATAGCCTCAAGGATGGCCCTCTGGACCTCAGCAAATGTACGCTGTCCCCTCCGGCATTCTGCCGGTAGGGCCTGGTACAATTTGTTGTCCAGAGAGAAGAGCAGCAGCTTGGCTGTCTCCTCCTCGTCACACCCATTAATTTCCCCTGCCTGCATCACCTCCATGAAGTGGATAGACGGGTCCCCGCTGCGAGTGAGTTTGGCCAAATGGGCCACCATGGCCCTGAGTGATTGAACTCCATGGGGAATAATAAAGTCGCTCTCCAGCGCTCCCCGACCTTGGCCACCTGCCTGTGGAGGACCGTACTTGTGCTGCCTGACCGGGCACATCCGCCCTGGTTCAGGATCTTTCTGCGCTGGTCCATCTACCTTCGGCTGTCCCACCATACCCGGTGCAGCAGACAGTGTCTGGTCGCCTGATCCAGCCCTTAACTGACCCTCGGCTGGAGCCTCACATCCCTGCTGCCAAGCGGGACACATTGGTCCTTCCCCCAGCCCTGGGTATGCTACTACCTGCGCGCCCCGCTCCTCCTGGTACCCCACCGGACAAATCACCGGTGCCTCAGGAGGTGGTCGGGCGTCTCTTGCCTTTAGATTCTTCTCTACCCCCCAATACTCTCCTTTGTCCCCTGTGGACCCTCCAGGTCCTATCAGGGCGACCATCCCCTTTGCCTGGGATAGAGCGTGGGTGATAGTTTTAATCCTCTCCTGGCAGGGACACATGATCTGCAAACTCACTGCTACTGGCCACTTTATAGGCTGCCTGTACATCTTTTAATTTATTCTCTAGTTCCCAAATTTTCTGGGTGTACCGAGAGTTCTGTTCCCGGAGGGACCCCTCACGACCCTTGGCCTCAGTGACCTGACACTGAAGATAGTCCCGGCTATTTCGGAAGGTCTCCTCCAACTGCCGGTTCCTTTGCTGCTCCTCAGCTAATTCGGCCAGCAGGTTGTCCCCAACCGCAGCCCGGATAGCAGAGAGCTCCTCTGATTTCTGAAGACTCTTCCAAGTCCTTCAACCGCTGGTCGAGCTTTCGGACTTAGTGGGTGAGGCAGATACGCCAGATGGCCTTTTCCACCATGTGGTTGTGGTCCTTCCCTGCTGTCCACTGAGCAGTAGCATCCACTAGGCGCTCTGCCTGAGTGAGGTCTTGCACCCAAGGTTTGGTGAGGTTCACCTTGCCAAAAATGTATGAGGAAATTCTCTCCTCCATTTTAGTTTCCTCTCTTATCACCTCGTCTGTTATATCAACATCTCCTGTTTGCTTATGTCCTGCCACGGTCACCATGTTCTGTACGGGGTTTTCTCAGGGAGTGTTGTTGTGCCTTGGGTGTCTCTCTCTGGGCTTCTGTCCTCACAGCTTATGCCTGGCCTGTGAGGTACCCTGAGTGTTGCAAGAGCACCCCTGGAGAGACTGTGTCCACAGCTTATGAAGGGGGTTTTGAGACTCGTGCGTCCCCACAGCTTATGCCTAGCCTGTGAGGCACCTGTGGGTGTCAAACACTCCTAACCCCTTTCTTCCCTAGCCTGTGACACACAGTTGAGCGTTTTCGAGGCGCTCCTAGCTTCCCTTACAATGTTCTGACATAAGACTCACGATCAGGAGATGTAATACAATAGAACTGAGACAAGGTGATTCCAAGAGGAACTTTAGGCTTCCAATTTATTTGACAAGGTGTATCTCAACAAACAGCAATACACCAACAAAACAATCCCCCTAAATCCCACTAAACGGACACAATGAAAATCTTTACACAAGTTTAGCAGTACAATGCCCAACCTCCCACCTTTCCTGGCCTAACTGAGTTGGGAGTTCTGGGGACCAGAGGTTATACTCACTACTGTGCCTTCTGCAGTCTAGTGGTTTGTTTCTTCTATCTTCGGTGTCTTCGGACACTGGTTTTCCTTCAGTGTCGAGAATCTTGCTGGTTGTGGTTGTTGGATGACGAGGGCAGGGAAAAACCACACACACTATGCCAGAAATCCCTCTTTTATAGCCAGATTATCCAGTCCGCCTCTCCTGCTGAAGTCGATTCTTCTCATTGGTGGACTTTGTGATTTTGAAAAATGCAGCAGTTTTAGATTATTGCGGGTTTTTTTCCACTGATGTTAACCTGCTCAAGGTTTGAGTGGGTGTTGATTGCATTGGCCTCCTGTAGCCATTGTATAGGCCCTTGGGTTGTTTTGGGTTCCCTGGTTTCTAAGGTCTGCATAATTTTCCTTCAATTCAGTTTTTCTAACCTACTCAAGATTTGAGTAGGTGTTAGTTGGGTTGGCCTCCTTTAGCCATTGTGTAGGTCCTTGGTTTGTTTTGGGCTCCCTAGTTTTCTGAAGATCTGCATAATTTCCTTCCATAGTGTAAACATGGGGAAGACAATAGTCCGATAATGGCTGTGAGTCAGTCCCAGTTTTCGAGCAAGTGCTCTCCCATTGGCTTGAAAGCCCTATGCTTCGGGCTGACTCTGTCTCACCATTGGCCCTCCGGTGTCCTCCCCCGTCCAATCACTGCTCTGCCAAGGTCAAACTGTTATCGGTTTCAATTCACAGCACAGACTGATCCCACAGCCCTTTTCCTTCTGGGTAAAATGAGGGGGTTTTCGTCCTCCCCTACATGTCCCAGACATGATGCCATGGACCATGGTTGACGTGGCAGTAGCCATTGAGTGGCAGGTCAGGACCACGTAACACCTGCATTCTGCCATGTTGTCAGTGCGTGGTGGCATCAATGCTCTGTCAGCTCTGATGCTGGATCAAATTGATGCCACGCATGCACTGACTGCTGCCATCGTGTCTTGGGCCCCATCAGTCCAACGGAGAGGTAACAGTGCTGAAGTAGGTCAGCAATCTGCACTGCACCTCTCAGAGGACATCATTCAGTATCCCAACACTGCCATACCACCTTTGCACCAAAGCAATCCCACACTCCTGCCACCCATTACGGGGCTGTCAGCAGCCGGGCATTCCAGACCCAGAGCTGGTCCAGGGCATCGTGCTACGCCATGTGTCCTGCCTCCCTCACAAACACAGCAGGTCTCAAACGACCTTGCTGCAGGCACTAAGGACGCATTGAGGAGGAGCAGCAGGTGAGGGATGGGGTGAAGCATAGGGGTGGGAACTGTCTACACAAGACCCACTGATGAAAGGTGTGTCCATGGGCCCTATGCTGAAAAGGTCTCAATCTTATTCATCTGTTGTATTATTTGAAGGGGTAGGTACCCTATTTTGTTTTTGTTGTGTATGGAGAAAGAGTTAGACTGAACACTGTGAGCTCAAAGTAAAGTGTGAACTTAGTCTTTTATTGCAGGTCTCCAGAGTGCCTCTCCAACCTGTGAAACCTCCTTAAATACTTTTGCCCCCAAGGGATTGTGAGATCCATTTGGACTCCAGGGGATGAGTCCTCTGGTGGCTGTACAGAGAAAATGCAAGTATACATATATAACAACACTCCCCCTCAAATTCAATAGTGTAACTATTTACAATGTGAGTTGATCTGGGGCCCTTCTTGCCTTGGTTGATCGTCTTGGTGTGAAACCTAGTGTTGTTGAATCATTTGTTGGGCCCTCGCTGGGCTGCTGTGCAGCTGGCATTGCTGGGCTGCCTGGTGTGTTGGGCCCTGCTAGACTGCTGTGGATGATGGCTTCTGCTTCGTGGTCAACTGTGGTGCCGGTTGCCACTGGTGTGTATGTTGGGGGATCAAAAAAGATAGGGTCTAAGGTGTGTTTCTCAGGATAGTCCGTGGATCTGAGTTTGATTTGGTCCAAGTATTTCCGGTGAATGAGTCCATTTGAAAGTTTGACCCGAAACACCATGCTCCCCTCTTTGGCCACGATAGTGCCGGGAAGCCACTTGGGATCTTGTCCATAATTTAAAACAAATACAGGATCATTGATTTCAATTTAATGTGACACATTTGCACTATCATGGTATGCACTTTGTTGAAGCTGCCTGCTCTCTACCTGTTCATTAAGATCAGGGTGAACTAACGAGAGCCTTCTCTAAAGTGCTGGTTTCAAGAGCAGTTCAGCAGGTGGGATCCCAGTGAGTGAGTGGGGTCTCGTGTGGTAGCTAAGCAGGACTGGGTAGACGAGTCTGCAGTGAGCCTTCAATGAGCCACTTCAAGCCTTGCTTGATGGTTTGCACTGCTCTCTTTGCCTGACCATTGGACGCTGGTTTAAACGGGGCAGATGTGACATGTTTGATCCCGTTATGGGTCATAAATTCTTTGAACTCAGCACTGGTAAAACAGGGCCCGTTGTCGCTCACCAGGACATCGGGTAAGCCGTGTGTGGTAAACATGGTCCGCAGGCTTTCAATAGTGGCAGCGGACATGCTAACCGACATTATCTCACATTCAATCCACTTGGAATACGCGTCTACAACCAAAAGGAACATTTTACCCAAGAACGGCCTGCATAGTTGACGCGTACCCTCAACCACGGTTCAGAGCGTCAAGACCATAAACTTAGCGATGCCTCCCTGGGTACATTGCTTAACTGCGAAATCATTAGCTTGTTGCAATACACACCCGACGCCACATGATGATGCATTACACGCTCGTACCAAACGCTTACATGAATCATACAACACAGGCAATTTGTTCGAGCATAACAATTTTCTCACTTTTACAAAGGCATTTTCTTGGCTTTTGCTCCAAACACATTCACCCCGTTTTTCATAGAAAGACATGTAGTAGTTCTAGCAGTGTGCTGAGACCCGGTAAGAAGTTACCAAAGTAGTTCAAGAGTCCCAGAAACGACTGCAGCTCTGTTACATTCTGTGGCCTCGGTGCTTTCTCAATTGCCTCCGTCTTCGCATTGGTGGGCCTGTTGCCGTCCGCTGCAATCCTTCTTCCGAAGAACTCCACTTCAGGTGCCAGGAAAATGCACTTCGAGCATTTTAACCTGAGCCCCATGCGGTTGAGTCGACTAAGAACCTCCTCCAGGTTCTGCAGATGTTCAACTGTGTTCCGACCTGTGAACAAGATGTCGTCCTGGAAGAACACGATGTGCGGGACCGACTTCAGTAAACTTTCCATGTTTCTCTGGAATATCGCCGCTGCTGATCAGATTCCAAACGGGCACCTGATATAAACAAAAAGACCTTTGTGCGTGTTGATGCAGGTGAGGGTCTTCGATGATTCCTCCAGTTCCTGCCACATGTAGGCTGAAGTCAGATCCAGCTTCATGAATGTCTTTCCTCCCGCCAGCGTTGCAAAGAGGTCGGTGGCTTTTGGAAGTGGGTATTGGTCCTGCAGGGAGAAACGATTATTAGTTACTTTGTTATCGTCACAGATTCTGACGGTGCCGTCTCCCTTGAGGACTGGGACAATAGGACTGGCCCACTCGCTGAACTCGATCGGTGAAATGATGCCCTCTTGTTGCAGCCGGTCTAGCTCGATCTCTACCCTTTCTCTCATCATGTACGGTACTGCTCTCGCTTTGTGATGGATGGGTCGTGCCCCTGGAATTAGCTGAATCTGCACTTTTGCTCCTTGGAATTTCCCGATGCCTGGTTTAAACAGCGTAGGAAAGTTGTTTAAGACCTGGACCCATGAAGTGTCGTCAGCAGGCGATAGCGCTCGGACGTCGTCCCAGTTCCAACATATCTTTCCCAGCCAGCTCCTGCCGAGCAACGTGGGACCATCGCCCGGTACCACCGAGAGTGGCTGCTTGTGCACTGCTCCATCGTAGGAGACCTTTATGGTAGCATTGCCGATTACAGGAATCAGTTCTTTTGTGTAAGTTCTTAGTTTTGTGTGAACTGGAGTTAAGACTGGCCTTGGGGCCTTGTTGCACCACAAACTTTCGAAAGTCTTTTTGTCCATGATGGACTGGCTCATTCCTGTGTCCAGCTCCATTGACACCGGGAGTCCATTTAGATCAACATTCAGCGTTATCGGGGGACAATTCATAGTGAATGTGTGCACCCCATGTACCTCCTCTATCTGAGGCTCTGGTTCATCGTGATCCTCCGTGGATCTGTCCTCCTCTGTAACATGGTGCTTTGCAGGTTTAACAGGCTTAGCAGCTCGCCTGCACATTTATTGGAGGTGTCCCATTGTTGCAAACGTACCCTTTGAATCGGCATGAATGAAAACAATGATCACCTCCACAGCGCCTTGTTAATGACCTTGTATTCATCACCCTTGATGGTGGACTCTGAGTCATCTGTGGACGTGCAGCTGCAGGTATGTGTGCCCTGCCCTGTACGTTACAATTCAAAAACAACATCACTTTGTTCACAGTATTGTAGCAGCACTTGTGTGCTGAAAGATTTGCTTCATATTGTCACTGGTGGCAATGAACACCTGGGCTATCGCTATGGCCTTACTCAAGGTTGGGATCTTTACAGTCAAAAGTTTGCGAAGTATGGTTTCGTGGCCAATGCCAAGTACGAAAAAGTCTCTGAGCATGTGTTCCAAATGTCCTTCAAATTCGCAATGTCCTGCAAGGCGTCTTAGCTCGGCGACATAACTCGCACTTCCTGGCCTTCAGACCTTGTGCAGGTGTAGAACCGGTACCTCGCCATCAGAACGCTTTCCTTCCTGTTCAAATGCTCTCAGACCAGTGTGCACAAAGTGTCATCTGATTTCTCTGTGGGTTTCGCTGGAGTGAGCAGATTCTTCATGAGGCCATACGTTGGTGTTCCACAGACGGTGAGGAGGATCGCTCTACGTTTAGCAGCGCTCTCTTCCCCATCTAGCTCGTTGGCCATGAAGTATTGGTCGAGTCGCTCCACAAAAGTTTCCCAATCATCTCCCTCCGAGAATTTCTCCAGGATGCCCACTGTTCTCTGCATCTTTGGGTTCACTATCTCATTGCCAGTTGTTATGTATGGAGAAAGAGTCAGACTGAACACTGTGAGCTCAAAGTAAAGTGTGACCTTAGTCTTTTATTGCAGGTTTCCAGATTGCCTCTCCAACCTGTGAAACCTCCTTAAATACTTGTGCTCCCAAGGGATTATGGGATCCCTTGGGACTCGAGGGGATGATCCCTCCGGTGGCTGTACAGAGTAAATGCAAGTATATATATATATCACAGTTTTCTTTGAGGGCTTGGGGTTTTGGGGCTGTTTGAGGGATGTATCAGTAATAAAATTTAACATTGAACATTTCCTTCAGCCTCTGGTGTATGACTGTTGACTTGTAACAGAAGGTGGCATTATCGTGCCTCAATATGCGCTCATTATTAGCTGCATCCCGCAGTTCACTCCACTCAAGCGAAGCACTCCATTATGAGCCGCTGCTGAATAGCCCTGCCGCCGCCCACATTGGCACGCTGCCTCCTCCATGGTCGTCACAGTCTTGTTGAACATTTGGGGCATCGGCAGGCACCTGTTCCTTCTCCTCCTCCTCCTCCTCCTTGTCCTCTTCAGGTGGGCCTCCAATCCGCACTGGCAAGGCCTGGGCCCTCATGATGGCCAAGTTGTGCAGCATGCAGCACACAATGAATAGTGAGACCTGTTGAGGAGAGTATTGAAGGCCGTTTCCAGAGCAGTCCAGGAATCGGAATTGTTGCTTCAGCAGCCTTATTGTCTGCTCTATGATGTTGTGGATGGCGGCATGGCTTTCATTGTAGCATTCTTCCGGCTCTGTGTTGGGGTTGTGGATGGGGGTTATTAGCTAGGTGGCCAGGCTGTATTCCTTGTCCCCGAATAGCCAGCCTTGGCCTTGCTGTGGTGGCTGAAACAATCGAGGCACAGTGCTTTCCCGGAGGATAAAGGCATCATGTGCGCTTCCAGGATAGCGAGCATTGACTGCGAGCATGCGCTGCAAATTTAGGGAGTGGGATCTCTTTCTGTTTCTGAAGACCTCTGCACTCTGGAATGATGCTCGCAAGGCCACGTGCATGCAGTCAATTGCTGCTTGCACCCTCAGGAAGCAAGGTATCTTGGCAAACCTATATGCGCACTCATCCTGTTTCTCCCTGGTCATCGGGAAAGTAATGAAGTCCATTCAATGGGTGTAGAGAGTCTGTATGATGTCATGGATGCAGCGATGTGCTGCTAATTGTGAGATGCTGCATATGTCCCTAATGCAGCCTGGAAGGAGCTGAAGACATAGAAGGTGAGTGCCGATCTGAGGCTGCAGGTCTTCCTGCAGAAGATGGCATATCTCTGTAACTACCTCCTTTCGGAAGAGCAGTGAGGTCCAGGTATGAGCGTTGCCACCGGTAAAGCCGTGAGGGGTAAGGCCTCCTGTCCCGATGTGTCGAGGCCGCCGACATGGCCAATAGCCCTTCTCTCTTCACAATGCCTTGCTAGAACATGTAGAATGCAATGCTGGCAAACAAGTAATACCCCCATTAAAGTTTGAGAAATAAGTTTCTCCCAAGCCCAACTGCTATGTCTGTCTGCCGCTGCAAATTCGGAGGTTCACCACCATGCTGCGTGTAAATGTTACACTGACTGTGATCTCGGAGGGAACGCTTTAAATAGCCACCAGTTAACAACTCTGCAAGCCTGTACCGACTGTTCTTCCAGACGTTGGTATTGGCGGCTGTTAAATGAGGTGGCCACACTGAATTTTCTGACCGGGGCACAAGCGTAGGCTTTGCACCAGGAATACATCATGATCGAAGTGATCATCAGCAGCCAGTTGCTACTGGTTTGCACCCCCGGTGAGCCTCTAATTAATTTTCAGTCGGGGCGCTAAACACTGTGTTCCTGGTTGGTAACTTCTTCCGCTCATATTAATGCACCCTATGGCTGTTAACTGAGGCGTAAGGCAACCGAAAATTCAGCCCTTTGGTTTTCATGGGCCCAGCTCTGAAAAGAAAACTGCTTGCCTCACAAGTGGTGGACCAAATACATACAGTCTACTCTCCCTCAGATCAGTTGGACTGGTGAGCCTTTGTCTCATGGAAGTGGCAGTGACTTAATGAAAGCAGTATGTGTCAGGATGTCAGCATAACTGCTCCCTCGCGCCATCCCCTCAGCCAATACCAACCACGGTGTCAGAAAGTCAGCTGGGCCAGACTGCCCCAGTAGCAGTTGAAGTGCTGCAGTCTGCAGACAGATTTGCGCTCCCAGAAGTCACCAGCCCCGAGCATGGTAAGGGTCCCAACATGAGCAACAGCAGCCTTTCAAGAGCTTTGCTGAAGCCACTGGGGGAGCACCTCAAATGCGTAGTAGTTTTAGGAAATATTCTTTAAAGAAATGTACCATGGGTTGATACTTGGGTGAGAGATAAAATCAAGGCAATTATTGTGATTGCGATTGAAGTAATCACCTTTAATACATGTGACACTTTGATCTGATCTATCTTTCATTATAGGCATCCTTCTTCATCCAAAGCAAAGAAGCAAAAATAATACCCATGATAAGCATAACCAGGGTGAATAAGGCAAAAATATCCACAAAGAAGCAATCTCCAAGCTCAAAGCACAATCCACACAATGCTCTGATTTGAGTGTGTGCAGCTGAATTACCTTAATGTGCTGCTTCCAGTGAGACAGTCAGTTTCCGAGGCTAATCCTGTGAGATTTTACTCAACAGTTTGAGCTATGGGTGGGGCTTCTGACCGGCCCAGTTAATATCATGTTGGGGAGGAGGGCTGTCCCAATTATATCAAAGGAACCTGATTCTCATGTACTCACGAGGCACCTGCTTGCTTCTGGCAGGCAGCTCCCCGACATTAAAATGGTGGCCAGCGTGATTATAATGGGAATGGGGTGGTAAGTTAAAACAAGCAATTTTAACAACCCTTCCTCGTCTTGTTTCATCAGGTGGAGTAGGTTAAAATCAACCTCAGTTACATCAATAATATCAAAATGAATCTTGATCCTTACTTTTCTACTTTACAATAGTTTAAAAAAAAATTCTAATAATGAGTACACTTCAAAAGTATTTTAATTGGCTGTAAAGCATTTTGGAACATCCTGAGGTTGTGAAAGATGCTATATAAATGCAAGCTCTTTTTTTTCAATATATTTTCCCAAATGCAATTGTTGCCAATGCCTCACTAACATACATGTGGTAGGATTTAAAATATCCAGATTGAATGTCTGCAATTGAGACTGAATCCTATTTGTCTCGTGCCAGTAGTCATAGAATTCAAGACAATGCATAAACAATTATTCGGTATTCATTTGATTGCTGGGTGACCTACCATCACTAATGGGCAGTGCTCTTAGGATGATATTTATGGAGACTGGAAAGGGCAAAGGGATCAACAATACTGATACGTAATTGGAAGGACATAGTCAGAACTATGTTTGTAGCAGTATAGCATTTAATATTTGATGCAAAGAACACTTGTTGTTTTATGTTTCATCAAGTTGAATAGTTTGTTCCCTTGGAGCCAAAGATCCAGTAGCTAGAAATAGCTTCATGTTACATCTATCCCCCTGGGCAAAGTAAAAGTTGGTCCATGACTTTGCCCTTAGAATTACTGCAATGTAGGGCGCAATTTGAAGGGCATGGTGAGTCTTGCAACTCAATACACTTTGTTGGCCTTATTTAACATCTGAGCTAGTTTGACCTTTATGTATAATAATTGTGTGTGTTAGTGGAACAGTAGCTTACTTTTACCCACACTCCTAAAATTGCTCCTGAGAGTAAATCAAAGAGATGCAGGTTCATTCTTTCCCTAAACTAATGGATGTTGAGTCGTTTGTTGGCTGCCACTTGAAAACTGTTGGATTGTTAGAAAAACCCAATTAATGTAATTCAGGGATGACAATCCCCCCGACCATCCCGGTCTGGCCTAAACATGACTCTCGTCCCACACTCACAAGCCATTCAGTTACCAGGGAAACTAGCAAAAAATAAGGTCTTGTCATCTTTGTCAACGCTCCGAAAACAAACAAAAAAGAAACACAGCGGGTAATGTTAACTTAAGTTGTCTGGCGGCAATGTGACAGGAACAGATTGACTAATCTTCACAATGAAGTCAAGAGGCCGAGCTGGTCGTTATCACATTGCTCTTTGTGGGACCTTGCTATGTGCAAATTGTCTACCACATTTCCGACATTACAACAGTGATTACACTTCAAAAGTACTTAATTGGCTGTAATGCATTTTGGGACATTGTGAAAAGTGCTATGTAAATCCAAGTCTTTCTTTCCTTCAATGTAAAGTCAAATCAAGTCGGTGTAAAAAAGATAGCTGAATGGATCTCATCAATTTCCTGCTGACCGGGTTAGGTTAAACCTGGCAAAGTCAGTGTTATGTTTACTTCATAAGCAGAAATTTACTAGATTTGTGCAAAACTACTCAAGCTTGACTTCAATCGCATTTTGTGTCAACAAAATATGTATAAAAGGTCGTACTCAGCAGCTGGCAGAGTTCCAGTGTAGAGTGGAATGGGAGACACTAATTGTAGGCACAGCAGCAGACCTCATTATATTGAATAACATGTAGGAACAAGAGCAACAGGAGAGAAGGGCAAGACAACACGATTGCAATAGGAGAGCCAACAGTGCTCACTGCTACCCGCCCTGCAAGCGGCAGAGCTACCTCACGCTCACCAGGGAATGATGTTGAAGAGCTTACTTGCTTGCTGGGAGAGCATAGAAAAACTGTAGCACGCCCTGGAACCAAACCTGTAGTTAAGGAGATACATCAGCACAGTGCTGCCCGTAGTGGTCAAAATTAGTTTGGCACTCAGCTTTTATGATACAGAGGCCTAGAAATTCGATAACGGTAAAAAACTTTGGGCTAGACTTTCCACTTCACATCGCTGGCCTTGTGCCCATTTTTTTCCCAAAACGGCCTGCTATCGCCCATTTTGACTGAAAAGTGGAAAGTTAGGCTGGAACATCGCCGGAATATTCTCCCCCCAAGTTTCGTCTCACATTGACGAGGTGGTCGCTGAGGTGATCGCACACACATTGCCCAGTGCAACTTTCGGCACATCGCCGGCACATCGCCGGGCTCATCATTTGCCAAGAACATCGCTGGAGAAAAGTTGCTTTTCCCAGGGTTTCCTCACATAACTGGGCACTACAGAAACCATTTTGAATGTCGGAGGAAGGGAGAAGGCTACTAAAACAGGAGGGCTTACTAATTTGTGAGTTATTTAAGTGTAATTTACAGATATATGCAATCAAATTTAAACTTATATTTATTATTATAATTATATATGCATTTATTTTAGTAGAAAGGTCAGTTTAGTAGTAGAAAGGGCATTTCTATCAACAGTGAAAGTAATAGCAATAGTAATAGTGATTAAATTGATGGGGGCTGCAGTTTCTCTGTCATTACTTATAAGTACACAACTGCTGGCATCTGAGCTTCAGTTACGTGAAGGGTTTAATGAAGGGGTCAACCGTAAAGGTCGCAGCCTAATGCGTGGACATAACAGGAGACCTTACAGCCGAAGAACTTACAAGGAAAAGCAATCTTACCTCAACTTGTCTGATAATGCAGGCCTTCGGAGGTTGCGCTTCCAAAAGGAGGTCATCGAAGAGATATGTCAGCTCATCAAGGGGGATCTACAGCCTGTCAGCACCATCAGGACCATCAGGAGAATAGCAAACTTCCCCAAGGTGCAGGGAGCACTTGCTAAATGTGCAGCTCGTTGTCGACCACAACCAGGTTATCATGGCAGTTAATGCTAATTTTGTAGGCAGCATCCATGATGCACACATCCTGCATGAGACTGCTGTCCCGTTACTGAGGCCGAGAAGTGTGACAATGAAAGCCACATTGCTACACGCAACATCGTCAAAAAGACAATTGGAGTCCTAAAGCAGTGCTTCAGATGCCTGGATCACTCAGGAGGCAGCCTACAGTACCATCCTGATCAGGTCGTTGAGTTTATTGCGGTGTGCTGCATGTTACATAACCTGGCTATAAGGAGAAGACAAAATCTGCCGGTCCACCTCAAAAAGGATTGGAGACGGAAGATATAGATGACGAGGAGCAGCAGGAGGAGGCCGATGAGCACCTCGGGGAGGACATTCAACCTGGTAATAAACCCATGCACCTCACGCCCACCCGCAAGAGTGGAAAAAATCCATGGGAGTTACGCGGCTGCAAAAGTATTGCGTGAGCAGCTCATGAATGAATGCTTTGCATGAACTTTCATTTTGGACAGTCAAAGTTATAGTTACATTTATCGCAAAGCAACAGTTGCATTTGCATTAGCGTTGAGCTACGTTACCTCATTGCCCGGCCTGGTCAGCCATTGTTTACATTCATATGTTATCACGTTATTATAAGAAAATGCACAACAATTGTAAATTGTAAAATATAATAAAACATTTTTACTCAAACAAAATTTAAATTTCAACTGCAACAGGAACAACCCAAACAACCCAGCAACCCACCCACTCACCCTCCCACCCAATCTCCCCAAACACCACCCCAACAGTAAACAGTAAACCATTAACAGAGAGAACTATAAACAATATCCACATATCACCTGTGGCCATGTTTCCACCCCCCACCCCCCGTACTCTAGCCCCACCTGCCCAATTTGGTCCATGGGGTGGGGGAACTGCTGGTCCGACCACCTGTTGGAGGGGGGGGCGTGTAGGAGGGGAAGATGAGGCATGGGGATCACCTTCCCAGCTAGAAGGAATTGATTCCTCCTGACCCGTTTGTGTGCTGGCATTTGCGGTCTGCGGGATCACATCATGTTCAGGTGCAGCGCCGTATCCTGCCAACAATGCATACCTCAACGCTTGCCTCATCTGAGAAGGGCTTGGCCCTTTTGCGAGCCTCCTCCACATCCGATGATGATGCTGCTGACATTTTGATAACTTTTATAACATTTGGAACTCGTTTCGACTGCACTCTTTCAAAGTTTTTATCTCTCTTAATCCTCTCTTAATCTTAATTCTCTCTTAATCCTCTATTACTCTTAATCCAAGCTCACTTCTCCTACTTCTTGCACTCTCTCTCCCTCCCACCACAATTAACCTTACTACACATGTGCGGATGACCCCGACCTCCCAAAACACGCGAAATGCAGTCAACCAGTAAAAAAAATTGCATGCGCAGAATGCCGTTGCTAGGGAAGCTTTTGCCTTCCACCGCTGGCTGTTCCTTGGGTGAGCGTCACATCGCTGACTTTTTGCATCGCCCATTTGACATCGCTGGCCTATCGCCGAGTGGAAAATTGGCATCCAAAAAATGGGCGAAGAGCCAGCGCTCGGTAAGGCTGGGACATCGAACATCACTGGAAGATCTCCCATTTTTTGGGCGATAGACAGCAAAGTGGAAAGTCTAGCCCAAAGGACATGGTCTTGCCAGCTGGCTCATGACCCTTGTGTGTAATCCCGTAACTGAAGCCGAGAAGTGTTACAACGAAAGCTACATAGCTACGTGCAACATCGGCAAAAAGACAATTGGAGTCCTGAAGCAGCTCTTCATTTGCCTGGAGCACTCTGAAGGCAGCCTACACTAGCATCTTGACCAGGTTGCTGAGTTTATTAGAGTGTGTTGCATGTTACATAAGGAGAGAACAACATTTGCCAGATGGGGCTGCCGGTCCACCTCAAGAAGGATTGGAGGCGGAAGAGGTAGACAACGAGGAGCAGGAGGAGGAGGAGGCTGATGAGCACCTCGGGGAGGATAATCAACTTGGTGATGAACCTATGCCCCCAAGCCAACCTGCAAGACTGGAAAAACCCCGTGGGAGTTATGCGGCTGCAAAACTGTTGCGTGAGCAGCTCATAAATGAACGCTTTGCATGAACTTACAATGTGGATAGTCACAGTTACAGTTACTGCAAAATAACAGTTGCATTTGAGTTTGCGTTGAGTTATGGTACATCCTTGTCCGGTCTGGCCGACCATTGTTTACATTAATAGTTTATTACGTTATTGTAAGAAAATGCACAACAATTGTAAATTGTAATAAAATATTTTTACTTAACAAACAAAATTTATATTATAACAACAACAAGCCACCAAACAACCCAACAACCCAACTACCCACCCACTCACCCACCCACACAACCTTCCTAAACCACACCCCAACAGTAAAACGATAACAACAACAATAACAAACATTAACAATAACAATAACAATAACCAGAAGATGTCATCACCTGTGGCCACGTTTCCATCCAGATCCTCTGCTACCCCGTACTTTAACCCCACCCGCCCAATTTGGTCTCCGGTTGCCACTGAGATGTCCCGGGCATGTATCTGGCAATGGCAAGGCTTCCTGCTGTGATGGGGGAACTGCTGGTGTGATCTCCTGTTGGGGGGGGATGTAGGAGGGGAAGGCGAAGCAGGGGGATCGCCTTCCGAGTCAGAAGGAACTGCTTCCTCCTGACCCGCTTGCGTGCTGGTGTTTGCGATCTGCGGCATCACGGCACGTTCAGGTGCAGCTGCTTGTAGAGGCACTCTGAAGTAGGCCTCCATGAAGGCCTGCGTGAAGGCCACAAACGCCTGGAGATAGTCGCAACTTATCGCGAATGTCTCCTCGCACAGTTGAGTCAAGCCCTCCATGCGATCGGCCAGGATAGGCGTGTGATCTGCTCGCTGACACAACCTCCATGGAGTCTGCGAGGACACTAATGGTTGCCTTGGCATTGCCAGCTGCATGCCGCTTGGTCCCACTGCTTCTTCTGTCGAAGATGCTGACGTTATGGCCACAGGTCCAATTGGTGACAAGCTGATTTCTTCCTCCTCCACCTCCTCCGTATCCGCTTCCAGTTCAGAGGTTGGTTATCTGGCCTGGTCTTCTTCTTCCTCCTCCTCCTCTCCACCCATTAGGACCACTTGGGTGAATGAGGGGTGAGCAGCTCTTGCCTCACTATGCATTGTTGTTGTAGGTGTAGGTGTTGTAGGACCTGCAAAACAGAATTGAGCTTATTGAGCTTATTGGAATGAAAGAGTACACATTTTTGCGCTGCACTGGCATACGAAGTAGGAACATCACTACTACAATAAATGAGACCAAGAGACATTACATAACAATGCATCATATGTAAGTACATCTGATAGTACATCTATGCGGAATTGAGTAACACAGAGAGTTGTGGAGGCAGGATCAGTCGGAGAAAGACAGATTGATTAAGAGGATCGTACATACGTATATTGTAAAGAAATGACGTTACATTACTTTAACACTGCTTGACACATTACTCACGTGATGCATCAGAGGGCTCTGCAACACCATGGGAGGTGGCCGCTTGACTGAGGTTCATCGATCCCACTTAGCTGCTGTATAGCAGCAGGGCCCCCTCCGGTGCACCTTTGCTGTGCCCTGTTGTTTGATATCTTCCTCTGCAAAAGTTGCAAATTGCATGGCATAAGCTCTTTAGGTATAGGTATAGGTACTATCATGGAAAGACAACATTTTCACAGTTATAACAAATATCGGGGATACGAGCTAATGATTGACACAAACATATCTCTCTCTAATACAATCTCCACCGGCAAAGACAGGAGCTAATGTCCAATAGTGTCCCACTGAGTACAAAATATATTTCAATCCAGGAGATTTAATATTAAAATTATAATTACAATGTTCATCAATACAATATAAAATCTGTACTTACTCTTGCTGACGCAAACAAGCTGTTCCAATGCTTGTGGCATTGGTTGGGCCCCTCGCCTTGTGGGACGCCAAGGATATAACATCTGCGATCTTGATACATATTTTTCTGTAGACCCGGGGTGGAGGTTTCCCACTGCCACCCAGAGTTATCAAGACCCACCTAGAGTGCTCCTCCTGAACGAAGGTCTTGTTCACCACATCAGAAAAAGGCTTTGCCCTTTTGCGACACCCCTCCACACTGTCCAAATAGGAGGACATTATATTGTATTTTCCTTTTTATATTTTCTCTAATTGCCTTTTAAATCAATATTCTCTTCTGTTATTGAATGCACTTTTTAAAAATCAAGTCACTTCTAATCTGTTTTCTCTCTTTTCCCTCTTTTACTTCTCACTCACTCTCTGTCCTCCACTGCTTTTTCTCTCCTCCTTCTCTCTCCCTCTCTCCCCCACCACAAACGGCTTTCTGCGCACGAGTGCTGACCCCTGACCTCTGATCCCTGACCTCCCGAAACGCGGGAAAAGCTGTCCACCGAAAAATAAATCGCATGCGCAGTAGGCAGTTGCTAGGGAAGTTTTTGCCTTCCACATTGCTGCCCTATCACTGGGCCCATGTAACATCTCTGACCTTTCGCTTCACCCATTTCACTTCGCTGGCCTATTGCCAAGTGGAAAATCGTGATCCAAAAAATGGGCGATATTCCAGCGATCAGTAAGACTGACACATCGACCATCGCTGGAACATCATCCATTTTTTGGGCGATAGCCAGCAAAGTGGAAAGTCTAGCCCATTATCACCGTGATGAGAGATATCACCGCACCCATTCAAAAAGTGCAGGCAGAATGTCGACTTTATGCTACCTGCTAATTATGCTTGCAGTGCACAGTCTAGCACTGAAAGCACTGCTGACAGGCTGTGTTTTCAGCAGGGGACCGAAGTTCACATTGCTCAAGCAAGCCTAGCATAAAGCTAGCCTACATCTCTTAAAGGCAGTCTGCACCTCTTAAAGGTGAGCTGTCTTCTGCAGATTAAAACATTTTAAAGTGCTTTAACATTAGGCAGTCTGCACCACTTAAAGTTGAACTGCCTTCCTCTCGAAAAATGGTAAACTTCAGTACCAACACAAATGGTTCAGCAGACCAGGAAAAGGACATCCAAGGCCTCGGACACAGCACTAGAGCTTTATACAGGGGTGAACACTGCCCCTCTATCCTAGGGGGCCAGGAGGCCCTCCAGAAAGAAGGATGTTGTACTAGATCGCCGAAGTGGTCGCTGCCAACAGTGTTCCACCCCCTGCCACCCTCAGGACCTGGCTCAAGTGCCCAAAGAAGTTTCATGATTTAAGACGTGATGTCAAGGTCAATGAATGCATCTTCAAAAGCCATCGCCTACCAATTGCACCACTAGCCTCATACACTGCTCAATGCATGATCCCACCCTCATCACTCAGCTACCAACAATCTCTACCAAACATGAGGCACACTTCATATTGATAGGTTTCCTCACCCACTTGGAGGAGACCGTGCTGGCCATTCTTGGCAGGGGCATGGCTAAGCCCTTGGCCAGTGCCAGGCCTGAAATATACAAAATGCCAGTATCCTCATATGTTATCCTTCTTCTGACTTCCCACTTTCCCCTCATCCCACAATATCTTTTGATTTGATTTACAAGCTGCACATGGTGTAAGCATGCACCTCTTGCTATCCCCCTCCCTTCAGCACAACCCTACCCTTGTGCCTTCCTCATTTCATGACCCCCAAAATATCCTGCTTGCCCAGCCAATTGGGCAACAAGAAGAGGGAGAGGGGAGTGAAGAAAAAGATGAAGATGAAACACAGTCACTTGATTTCACATTCCCAGCCATCAGCTCCACGAGGTTGTCCTGCAAGACCATCTGCAATGTCCCCCACTGAAAGTCAGCAGTCTTCCACCAGCCATACTGCAGCCACTGGGGTAGCATTATTTAAAACACTAGATTAGGCAAGGGCACATACAAGAAACTTACTAATGGAAAGCGCAAGGATGATTAGATGACCTTTTATAGTTAATGTAATATTGGATGCATATATGGATAAAGTTGGATTGGAAAGTTTGCTTTGTGGTGCCTTTTATTTCAACATTGTGTCCAAGAGGATGCTGTGATCTTCAGTCCCAGAGGGAAGGTAAGACCTAGGACAAATTTTGAAAAGGGAATTGGGGTTATGTTCAGGGTACCACCAGCGGATGATTCCATCCCGCTAACCTGGCCAGAAAGGGGCTGCCTGGGTTGCCTCCTTTCTTCCGCTTCCTCCTCTTCTGCTTCTTCCTCTTCCTCTTCCTCCTCCTCCTCCTCTCTCTGTGAGCAGCTTCTTCCCTTTGCTGCCTCTATTCCATCTCCATGTTGTGCTGCAGCCCAAGGAGGATTTCAACAAAAGCCCCCAGGACTGGGAGCAAATGGTGTTCTCAGAAGCCATTCTTTAATAGCTAAAGCCTTGCAAATGCTCAGCAACACTCCCTGCACACTTTAAGAACTTTTTAAATTACATAAAGCTATTACTCCACTAAAATGTAAAGAAACCAGTACAAAAGAAAAAACTCTAAACTGACCTGAAAGTCGTGCTATGCCTTTAAGAAGTGCTTGCAGTAGATCCGTCCGACTGCTGCACACATTGCATTAACAAGAGCCGCCAAAAATACCAGATTGTGCCTCAATTCAACATTGCACGCCGATTAGAATCATAGAATCATTACAACATAGTCGAAGGCTATTCGGCCTGTAGACCCTGTGCTGCCTCTCTACAAGAGCACCTCAGCTCTTCCCAATCCACCGCCCTTTCTCCGTAGACCTGAAAATTTCTTTCCTTCAGATACTTATCTAATTCCCTTTTGAAAACCACGATTGAATCTGGCTCCACCACCGTTTCAGGCAGTTATTCCAGATCATAACCTCTCGCTGTGTAAAAAGGTTTTTCCTCATGTTGCCTTTGGTCTCCTGCCAGTCACCTTAAATCTGTGTCCTCTGGTTCTCGACACTTCTGCCAATGGGAACAGTTCCTCTCTATCTATACTCTAGACTCTTCATGATTTTGAACACCTCTATCAAAATTCCTCTCAATCTTCTCTGCTCTAGAACATAAGAACATAAGAATTAGGAACAGGAGGAGGCCATCTAGCCCCTCGAGCCTGCTCCGCCATTCAACAAGATCATGGCTGATCTGGCCGTTCACTCAGCTCCACTTACCCACCCACTCCCCATAACCCTTAATTCCCTTATTGATTAAAAATCTATCTATCTGTGATTTGAATACATTCAATGAGCTAGCCTCAACTGCTTCCTTGGGCAGAGAATTCCACAGATTCACAACCCTCTGGGAGAAGAAATTCCTTCTCAACTCGGTTTTAAATTAGCTCCCCCATATTTTGAGGCTGTGCCCCCTAGTTCTAGTCTCCCCTACCAGTGGAAACAACCTCTCTGCCTCGATCTTGTCTATCCCTTTCATTATTTTAAATGTTTCTATAAGATCCCCCCTCATCCTTCTGAACTCCAACGAATAAAGACCCAGTCTACTCAATCTATCATCATAAGGTAACCCCCTCATCTCCGGAATCAGCCGAGTGAATCGTCTCTGTATCCCCTCCGAGGCTAGTATATCCTTCCTTAAGTAAGGTGAACAAAACTGCATGCAGTACTCCAGGTGCAGCCTCACCAATACCCTGTACAGTTGCAGCAGGACCTCCCTGCTGTTGTACTCCATCCCTCTCGCAATGAAGGCCAACATTCCATTCGCTTTCCTGATTACCTGCTGCACCTGCAACTAACTTTTTGGGATTCATGCACAAGGACCCCCAGGTCCCTCTGCACCGCAGCATGTTGTAATTTCTCCCCATTCAAATAATATTCTCTTTTACTGTTTTTTTTCCAAGGTGGATGACCTCACATTTTCCGATATTGTATTCCATCTGCCAAACCTTAGCCCATTCGCTTAACCTATCTAAATCTCTTTGCAGCCTCTCTGTGTCCACTACACAACCTGCTTTCCCACTAATCTTTGTGTCATCTGCAAATTTTGTTACACTACACTCTGTCCCCTCTTCCAGGTCATCTTCAAGTAATTTGCAAGATTATCAACTCCAGGACAGTAATTAATGATTGTGTGATTAAACTGAACTTTCAATAGCCAGTCCTCGATACTAAAATGTTTAGCATGGGGAAAAAAGTCTTTTGATCTGCAAACATCATAAATGATTGACTATAGATACACAGATGGAATAATTGCACTCACATTGGCTGTAGTGGATTTGAAAAAATGACTGGCATTGATGTTAGGTTTAGTTGTGCAAACTCAACCTTTTGAGTAATGATTGCTATTAGGCCAACAGCAATATCCATTGCCGATAACAATGAAAATAAACCACTGGTGTATGATTAGATCAGTGGTTCTCAACCTTTTTGTGTTCGCGGCACACTTTCGAATACTAGAATTTTTGGTGGCACACTTGAAGGAATTAAAAGGTGAACACAGGTTAAAAAAAAAGCAAGTTTCAAAAAATTTAAAAAACATTTTATTAATCACAGTATATGAAGATATACAACATTGTACACATATATGTTATTAATTATTTTTTATTCTGAAAGTAACAATAAAATAATAAACTATAATAATAATTCCTCACATTACTCATAGGTTAATTAGTATTTTAATGTGATACTTGAGCCTGACGTTTTTTAGTTATGTCATTAATATTACGGCATATAACCGATAAGGCGACTGTCATTTCGTGTTCAAGTTCGCTAAGTTTTTTCCGTTTTTTGCATTTGACGTTCGTAAGAATTGAGAATCCTAATTCGCAGAGATATGATGTTGAAAACTGCATCAGAATTATCAAGGCATTTTTGATATTCTAGGATATCCTTCTTTAATAGAAATCCAGAATGCATCAAGAGACATACCGTATATTCTCATGTATCCTGCGATCTCGCGTATCATGCGACCCCTAAATCTTCGTCCCCAAAACATGATTTTACCATATATCTCATGTATCATGCGAGTCACTTTTTTGAGATCGAATACAGACCTTAACATGAAACATCGAGTGGATTCTGCTCTCTCTCAGTGCTCTCTCTCCGTGCTCTCTCTCCGTTCTCTCTCCGTGCTCACTCTCCGTACTCTCTCCCCGTACTCTCTCTCCGTGCTCTCTCTCCGTACTCTCCCCCCCCGACCTCCGCGACTCTCTCTCCCCCCCGACCTCCGCGACTCTCTCTCCCCCCCGACCTCCGCGACTCTCTCTCCCCCCCCGACCTCCGCGACTCTCTCTCCCCCCGACCTCCGCGACTCTCTCCCCCCCGACCTCCGCGACTCTCTCTCCCCCCCGACCTCCGCGACTCTCTCTCCCCCCCGACCACTGCGACTCTCTCTCCCCCCCCGACCGCCGCGACTCTCTCCCCCCCCGACCTCCGCGACTCTCTCTCCCCCCCGACCTCCGCGACTCTCTCTCCCCCCCGACCACCGCGACTCTCTCTCCCCCCCCGACCTCCGCGACTCTCTCTCCCCCCGACCTCCGCGACTCTCTCCCCCCCGACCTCCGCGACTCTCTCTCCCCCCCGACCTCCGCGACTCTCTCTCCCCCCCGACCTCCGCGACTCTCTCTCCCCCCCGACCACCGCGACTCTCTCTCCCCCCCGACCGCCGCGATTCTCTCCCCCCCCGACCTCCGCGACTCTCTCTCCCCCGACCTCCGCGACTCTCTCTCCCCCCCGACCTCCGCGACTCTCTCTCCCCCCCGACCTCCGCGACTCTCTCTCCCCCGACCTCCGCGACTCTCTCTCCCCCCCGACCTCCGCGACTCTCTCTCCCCCCCGACCACCGCGACTCTCTCTCCCCCCCGACCTCCGCGACTCTCTCCCCCCCCCCGACCTCCGCGACTCTCTCTCCCCCCCGACCGCCGCGACTCTCTCCCCCCCGACCTCCGCGACTCTCTCCCCTCCCGACCTCCGCGACTCTCTCTCCCCCCGACCTCCGCGACTCTCTCTCCCCCCCGACCTCCGCGACTCTCTCCCCCCCGACCTCCGCGACTCTCTCTCCCCCCCGACCTCCGCGACTCTCTCTCCCCCCCGACCACCGCGACTCTCTCTCCCCCCCCGACCGCCGCGACTCTCTCCCCCCCCCCGACCTCCGCGACACTCTCCCCCCGGACCTCCGCGACTCTCTCCCCCCCGACCTCCGCGACTCTCTCTCCCCACACGACCTCCGCGACTCTCTCCCCCCCGACCTCCGCGACTCTCTCTCCCCCCCGACCTCCGCGACTCTCTCTCCCCCCCGACCTCCGCGACTCTCTCTCCCCCCCGACCTCCGCGACTCTCTCCCCCGCCGACCTCCGCGACTCTCTCTCCCCCCCCGACCTCCGCGACTCTCTCTCCCCCCCGACCTCCGCGACTCTCTCCCCCCCGACCTCCGCGACTCTCTCTTCCCCCCCGACCTCCACGACTCTCTCTCCCCCCCCGACCTCCGCGACTCTCTCCCCCCCCGACCTCCGCGACTCTCTCCCCCCGACCTCCGCGACTCTCTCCCCCCCCGACCTCCGCGACTCTCTCTCCCCCCCGACCTCCGCGACTCTCTCTCTCCCCCCGACCTCCGCGACTCTCTCTCCCCCCCCGACCTCCGCCACTCTCTCTCCCCCGACCTCCGCGATTCTCTCTCCCCCCGACCTCCGCGACTCTCTCCCCCCCGACCTCCGCGACTCTCTCTCCCCCCTCGACCTCCGCGACTCTCTCTCTCCCCCCCGACCTCCGCGACTCTCTCCCCCCCGACCTCCGCGACTCTCTCCCCCCCGACCTCTGCGACTCTCTCTCCCCCCCGACCTCCGCGACTCTCTCTCCCCCCCGACCTCCGCGACTCTCTCTCCACCTCCGACCTCCGCGACTCTCTCCCCCCCCGACCTCCGCGACTCTCTCTCCCCCCCGACCTCCGCGACTCTCTCTCCCCCCCGACCTCCGTGACTCTCTCTCCACCCCCGACCTCCGCGACTCTCTCCCCCCCGACCTCCGCGACTCACTCTCCCCCCTGACCTCCGCGACTCTCTCCCCCCCCGACCTCCGCGACTCTCTCCCCCCCCGACCTCTGCGACTCTCTCTCCCCGCCCGACCTCCGCGACTCTCTCCCCCCCGACCTCCGCGACTCTCTCTCCCCCCCCCGACCTCCGCGACTCTCTCTCCCCCCCCGACCTCCGCGACTCTCTCTCCCCCCCGACCTCCGCGACTCTCTCTCCCCCCCCGACCTCCGCGACTCTCTCTCCCTCCGCGACTCTCTCTCCCCCCCGACCTCCGCGACTCTCTCTCCCTCCGCGACTCTCTCTCCCCCCCGACCTCCGCGACTCTCTCCCCCCGCGACCTCCGCGACTCTCTCCACCCCGACCTCCGCGACTCTCTCTCCCCCCCCGACCTCCGCGACTCTCTCCCCCCCCGACCTCCGCGACTCTCTCTCCCCCCCCGACCTCCGTGACTCTCTCTCCCCCCCCGACCTCCGCGACTCTCTCTTCCCCCCCGACCTCCGCGACTCTCTCCCCCCCGACCTCCGTGACTCTCTCTCCCCCCCCGACCTCCGCGACTCTCTCTCCTCCCCGACCTCCGTGACTCTCTCTCCCCCCCGACCTCCGCGACTCTCTCTCCCCCCCCGACCGCCGCGACTCTCTCCCCCCCGACCTCCGTGACTCTCTCTCCCCCCCGACCTCCGCGACTCTCTCTCCCCCCCAACCTCCGCGACTCTCTCTCCCCCCCCGACCTCCGCGACTCTCTCTCCCTCCGCGACTCTCTCTCCCCCCCGACCTCCGCGACTCTCTCTCCCTCCGCGACTCTCTCTCCCCCCCCGACCTCCGTGACTCTCTCTCCCCCCCCGACCTCCGCGACTCTCTCTTCCCCCCCGACCTCCGCGACTCTCTCTCCCCCCCGACCTCCGCGACTCTCTCCCCCCCCCGACCTCCGCGACTCTCTCTCCCCCCGACCTCCGCGACTCTCTCCCCCCCCGACCTCCGCGACTCTCTCTCCCCCCGACCTCCGCGACTCTCTCTCCCCCCCGACCTCCGCGACTCTCTCTCCCCCCCGACCACCGCGACTCTCTCTCCCCCCCCGACCGCCGCGACTCTCTCCCCCCTCGACCTCCGCGACTCTCTCTCCCCCCGACCTCCGCGACTCTCTCCCCCCCGACCGCCGCGACTCTCTCCCCCCTCGACCTCCGCGACTCTCTCTCCCCCCCCGACCTCCGCGACTCTCTCTCCCCCCGACCTCCGCGACTCTCTCCCCCCCGACCTCCGCGACTCTCTCTCCCCCCCGACCTCCGCGACTCTCTCTCCCCCCGACCTCCGCGACTCTCTCTCCCCCCCGACCACCGCGACTCTCTCTCCCCCCCCGACCGCCGCGACTCTCTCCCCCCCCGACCTCCGCGACTCTCTCTCCCCCCGACCTCCGCGACTCTCTCCCCCCCCGACCTCCGCGACTCTCTCTCCCCCCCGACCTCCGCGACTCTCTCTCCCCCCCGACCTCCGCGACTCTCTCCCCCCCGACCTCCGCGACTCTCTCTCCTCCCCGACCTCCGCGACTCTCTCTCCCCCCCGACCACCGCGACTCTCTCTTCTCCCCGACCGCCGCGACTCTCTCCCCCCCCCCGACCTCCGCGACTCTCTCCCCCCCGACCTCCGCGACTCTCTCCCCACCGACCTCCGCGACTCTCTCTCCCCCCCCGACCTCCGCGACTCTCTCCCCCCCGACCTCCGCGACTCTCTCTCACCCCCGACCTCCGCGACTCTCTCTCCCCCCCGACCTCCGCGACTCTCTCTCCCCCCCGACCTCCGCGACTCTCTCCCCCCCGACCTCCGCGACTCTCTCTCCCCCCCCGACCTCCGCGACTCTCTCCCCCCCGTGCTCCGCGACTCTCTCTCCCCCCCCGACCTCCGCGAATCTCTCCCCCCCCGACCTCCGCGACTCTCTCCCCCCCGACCTCCGCGACTCTCTCTCCCCCCCCGACCTCCGCGACTCTCTCCCCCCCGACCTCCGCGACTCTCTCCCCCCCCGACCTCCGCGACTCTCTCTCCCCCCCGACCTCCGCGACTCTCTCTCCACCCCCGACCTCCGCGACTCTCTCCCCCCCCGACCTCCGCGACTCTCTCTCCCCTCCGACCTCCGCGACTCTCTCTCCCCCCCCGACCTCCGCGACTCTCTCTCCACCCCCGACCTCCGCGACTCTCTCCCCCCCGACCTCCGCGACTCTCTCTCCCCCCCGACCTCCGCGACTCTCTCCCCCCCCGACCTCCGCGACTCTCTCCCCCCCGACCTCTGCGACTCTCTCTCCCCCCCGACCTCCGCGACTCTCTCCCCCCCGACCTCCGCGACTCTCTCTCCCCCCCCCGACCTCCGCGACTCTCTCTCCCCCCCCGACCTCCGCGACTCTCTCTCCCCCCCCGACCTCCGCGACTCTCTCTCCCCCCCGACCTCCGCGACTCTCTCTCCCCCCCCGACCTCCGCGACTCTCTCTCCCTCCGCGACTCTCTCTCCCTCCCGACCTCCGCGACTCTCTCCCCCCCGACCTCCGCGACTCTCTCTCCCTCCGCGACTCTCTCCCCCCCGACCTCCGCGACTCTCTCCCCCCCCGACCTCCGCGACTCTCTCCCCCCCCGACATCCGCGACTCTCTCTCCCCCCCCGACCTCCGCGACTCTCTCCCCCCCCGACCTCCGCGACTCTCTCTCCCCCCCGACCTCCGTGACTCTCTCTCCCCCCCCGACCTCCGCGACTCTCTCTTCCCCCCGACCTCCGCGACTCTCTCCCCCCCGACCTCCGTGACTCTCTCTCCCCCCCGACCTCCGCGACTCTCTCTCCTCCCCGACCTCCGTGACTCTCTCTCCCCCCCCGACCTCCGCGACTCTCTCTCCCCCCCCGACCGCCGCGACTCTCTCCCCCCCGACCTCCGCGACTCTCTCTCCCCCCCGACCTCCGCGACTCTCTCTCCCCCCCGACCTCCGCGACTCTCTCCCCCCCGACCTCCGCGACTCTCTCTCCCCCCCGACCTCCGCGACTCTCTCCCCCCGACCTCCGCGACTCTCTCTCCCCCCCGACCTCCGCGACTCTCTCTCCCCCCCGACCTCCGCGACTCTCTCTCCCCCCCGACCTCCGCGACTCTCTCTCCCCCCCCGACCACCGCGACTCTCTCTCCCCCCCCCGACCGCCGCGACTCTCTCCCCCCCCCCGACCTCCGCGACTCTCTCCCCCCCGACCTCCGCGACTCTCTCCCCCCGACCTCCGCGACTCTCTCTCCCCCCCGACCTCCGCGACTCTCTCCCCCCCGACCTCCGCGACCTCTCCCCCCCCGACCTCCGCGACTCTCTCTCCCCCCCGACCTCCGCGACTCTCTCTCCCCCCCGACCTCCGCGACTCTCTCTCCCCCCCCGACCTCCGCGACTCTCTCCCCCCCGACCTCCGCGACTCTCTCCCCCCCCGACCTCCGCGACTCTCTCCCCCCGCTCTCCGCGACTCTCTCTCCCCCCCGACCTCCGCGACTCTCTCCCCCCCGACCTCCGCGACTCTCTCTCCCCCCCCGACCTCCGCGACTCTCTCCCCCCCGACCTCCGCGACTCTCTCCCCCCCGACCTCCGCGACTCTCTCTCCCCCCCGACCTCCGCGACTCTCTCCCCCCCCCGACCTCCGCGACTCTCTCTCCCCCCGACCTCCGCGACTCTCTCCCCCCGACCTCCGCGACTCTCTCCCCCCGACCTCCGCGACTCTCTCTCCCCCCCGACCTCCGCGACTCTCTCTCCCCCCCCCGACCTCCGCGACTCTCTCTCCCCCCCGACCTCCGCGACTCTCTCTCCCCCGACCTCCGCGATTCTCTCTCCCCCCGACCTCCGCGACTCTCTCCCCCCCCGACCTCCGCGACTCTCTCTCCCCCCCGCCTCGCGACTCCTCTCTCCCCCCCCGACCTCCGCGACTCTCTCTCCCCCTCCGCGACTCTCTCTCCCCCCCGACCTCCGCGACTCTCTCCCCCCCGACCTCCGCGACTCTCTCCCCCGACTTCCGCGACTCTCTCCCCCCCCGACCTCCGCGACTCTCTCCCCCCCCGACCTCCGCGACTCTCTCTCCCCCCCCGACCTCCGTGACTCTCTCTCCCCCCCCGACCTCCGCGACTCTCTCTCCCCCCGACCTCCGCGACTCTCTCCCCCCCGACCTCCGTGACTCTCTCTCCCCCCGACCTCCGCGACTCTCTCTCCCCCCCCGACCTCCGCGACTCTCTCTCCCCCCCGACCTCCGCGACTCTCTCTCCCCCCCGACCGCCGCGACTCTCTCCCCCCCGACCTCCGCGACTCTCTCCCCCCCCGACCTCCGCGACTCTCTCTCCCCCCGACCTCCGCGACTCTCTCTCCCGACCTCGCTCTCCCCCCCCGACCTCCGCGACTCTCTCTCCCCCCGGCCCCGACCTCCGCGACTCTCTCTCCCCCCCCGACCTCCGCGACTCTCTCTCCCTCCGCCACCGCGACTCTCTCTCCCCCCCGACCTCCGCGACTCTCTCTCCCTCCGCCTTCCCCCGACCTCCGCGACTCTCTCCCCCCCCGACCTCCGCGACTCTCTCTTCCCCCCCGACCTCCGCGACTCTCTCTCCCCCCCGACCTCCGCGACTCTCTCCCCCCGACCTCCGCGCCTCTCCCCCCGACCTCCGCGACTCTCTCTCCCCCCCGACCTCCGCGACTCTCTCTCCCCCCGACCACCGCGACTCTCTCTCCCCCCCCGACCGCCGCGACTCTCTCCCCCCCCGACCTCCGCGACTCTCTCCCCCCGACCTCCGCGACTCTCTCTCCCCCCGACCTCCGCGACTCTCTCTCCCCCCCCCGACCTCCGCGACTCTCTCTCCCCCCGACCTCCGCGACTCTCTCCCCCCCGACCTCCGCGACTCTCTCTCCCCCCCGACCTCCGCGACTCTCTCTCCCCCCCGACCACCGCGACTCTCTCTCCCCCCCCCGACCGCCGCGACTCTC